>NW_020271531.1:17020-248022 GCF_002803265.2 Melanaphis sacchari | reverse complement strand
GATATGAAAACCAAACTTATAAGGTATTCTAGGTATTGTTCTGTAGAATAATACACAACCAAAATAACTCATACTAAATATTGAATTCTTTTGAGTAATACGAGATTTAATTTTAAAAATTCCAACTTTTGATAAAAAAAATTTACTTTTTTCAATTAAATAATAATAATTTACATAAGTTTGGTTTAATTGCGTATGTTGGTTGAAAGGACAATTAAATAGCTTTAAAATAAAAAAAAAATTATGTTAAAATGTTGAAAAGTTTTGGAGTAACATAAAAAAATCCGTGGCAGTTTTGGTTTGGTTTAAAAAAACTCAAATTGCCCATAACTCAAAAAAAAAAAGAGTTAGACCACCACTTTTAAGGTTATTTCTTCATCATTTTAATTTTTAGATATACTTTCATATAACGGCGGCCGGTCACTTCGCCCGGGACACATCGAATCAGTTATCATCGATAACAAATTATATATAAAATATTTCAAACGTCTTTGGTGAGCGGCCAGCGTTCAGTCCGGTCTGATGATAGCAAGCGATCAAAGTGTTATCGCGTTTACCGTTTCTAACATCATTCTTATGCGTTGTGTTTACAAGTTTACAACCTTAAAATCATTCGTGTAGTGTGTAAGCGTAACATCTGATTACACTATTTTTCGCTCGAGCGTGATTTTTGAGTGCCGCTGTAGAGGTAAGAATAATTTTTTTTCATCCATTTTAATCGTAATATTTAAAAGCATTCGACGTTGGAAATTTTCGTCGCCGCTTTGATACTGTCGTGGCGGTTTCGATTTCATCGATCGACGTATTTATTTTCGCGATACGAAAATCGTGAATCTTGGTACTCACTTGCTTTATTATTCGTTTCAGATACCTGTTAAAATATGAAGTTCAACATTTACAAAACGTCGTCGAGACGCAAGTCTCGTAAATTACATTTCACAGCTCCTTCACACGTCAGGCGCCGTATCATGTCAGCGCCTCTCTCTAAAGAACTGAGGAGCAAGTACAATGTAAAGTCTATGCCTGTCCGCAAAGACGATGAAGTCCAGGTCGGTGAATTGATTAAATTATACTTTACTATATATTTAGTGTTCACTCGTGTCTGTATTTATCACTAAGCAGATTTACTGTCCTATAAATCTGACCCTTGAAGTGTGTTATGTTTTGTAAGGTGTTTTCATTTGTCGTTATTTAATGTTTAACTTTTTAAAACTTCAATAATTTTTTTATTTGATAGGTATTGGTGAAAAATTTCTTGTCATTCTACATATTACTTTATAAAAGCACTTAATACATTTCAATATCTTCTTTGGCATTGTTTTTAAAGTTAAAATGTTAAACTATCTAAAACGATGAACAAATACTTGACCAATATAATGCACAGTATTAAAATATTTATTATAGTTTATGAGATTAATCAATTAAATCAAAATAATGATTAGTATTACTGTTTGGTGGTAAGAGTTTTTGTCTATTAAATGATATTATAAAGACAATTGAATATTCAAACAATTTAATGTGTCAAGTAGTTATTATTTTGTGTACATGTTATTATGTTTAAAATATTTGATTTAAACTATTTATGTGTATAATTGATTTAGTGTTGCAGTTTTTGTAGTAGAATATTTGATTGCAGGAACTTTATCTGTTTAATGCTATTATAAAAGCTTTGGTTTAACATTGAATAGTAAAATTTCTTTGAAAGAAAACTTATTAGGTATATTTTAAAAACATTCACAGTTCTGTTCATATAAATATACTTCTTGATTATTAAATGTATTTAAATTGATGATGCAAAACCATTCTTTGAAACAGACGAATAACAAATACAATTAATTTTTTGTTACAGTTTTTGTATCAGAATATTTGATTGTAGGAGTTTTATCTGTTAAATGATATTTTAAAGGCTCTGATTAAATATTATTTCAACATTTCAAGTAATATCTGATAGGGATGAAATAGTAATTTTACTTTTCACGTTAAAGCTTTAATATTTATAATTTTTGTATCTGTTGTATGTATATTTAAATATTAAATATTTAGTATAAATGAACTCCCTATTTACATAGTTTTTAATTGTTATGAGTACTTGAACTGATGAAGCAAAACCATTCTTTGAAACAGACGAATAACTTGTATAAGCACTCTTGTGTTACAGTTTTTGTGATTCAATGATTGATTATACAAGTTTTATCTGTTAAATGCTATTATAAAGGCTCTGATTAAATACTTATATGCAATACATAAAGTGTGTTAAATAAGTACAACCAGTTATTTGCATTTAATATTAAATTTCCTTTGGTTAATGTGATGAAGCAAAACCATTCTTTGAAACAGACGAATAACAAATACAATTGTTTTTTGGTTGCAGTTCTTGTAATCAAATGATCAATAGTAGAAGTTTTATCTGTAAAATGATATTTCTAAGGCTCTGATTGACTTACAATTTTGAACCATTTATGTTCTGATTTTAGTCTATACTATTATTAAATTTATATTTTTGATACTTTCAGGTTGTAAGAGGACATTTCAGAGGTCAACAAGTTGGCAAAATTGTCCAAGTATACAGGAAGAAATATGTCATCTATATTGAAAGAATCCAACGTGAGAAAGCTAATGGTGCAACTGTTTATGTTGGAATCCATCCTTCGAAGGTATTGTTTTAAACTTATTAATTGTATTATTTTAATTTGTTAAATATTAAAATCTATTTTCATATCGGTTTTTAGTGTGTCATTGTAAAATTGAAGTTGGATAAAGACCGCAAAAAGATCCTTGATAGGAGAGGCAAAGGCAGAGCTCAAGCATTGGCTCTTAAAGGAAAAGGAAAATACACTGAAGAATCTGCAGCAGCAGCCGCGATGGAAACATCATCATCGTAATAGTTATGATTTTTTCAATAAAACACATAAAACAAAAAAAATATTGTTTCTGTTTTATTTAATTCTCCTTAATTAAAATCTTAATTCCGGTTCTTTTTTTCATAATAGGTGATACTGATAAACCTAATATTTAATAGTCAGCTGTTGATTATCTTTCAGTCTCAAAATAACATAACAAACTGTATAATTAACATTATATTAATATTAAGACTTATAAGTACACTAAAAATGTGATTAAAATGACTTCTTGTAAATGATAATGATTATATTAAAATAAAAAAAGATATAATTAACAGAAAAAAATCACTATTAATAAGATATATTATTAAAACAATTCTATTTCAGGTAGAAAATGAAACAAATTATATTAATCAGTTTTATATTCATTATTTTTCTTGCTAAAATAATAGATAAAGTAAATTTAATATCCAATTATTTATTTTGGTAAAAAAAAATCTGTTTATTCATTATTATACATATAAGTTTATTAACTTTTATATACCAAGTTTTATAGACAAACTATGATACATTATTAATGATAATTTATCTTTTATTTTGCCATTAACTAATTAAGTATACTTACAATAAGTTCCACTTCTACTTTTTTCTCGGTAAATTACATTTCTTTACTCTAAGACTTCTGTCTATAAATACAATACACCTCTGCTTGTGGAAATATGTATGGTCAAACATTAAAATGAATATTAAATGTAATCATTAATTTACTGTCTTAAAAATTATATTACTGGTAAATTTACCTGAGTATGTCACGGACCCATGAATAGTAAAGTTATTTAAAAAGGGTTAGATGTGCCTAATCACCTTAAATTTTAATATTACTGGCTTTTAAAATAATATGTGTAATAAAAAATATTTCAAATCAATTCTTAAGTATGAATTATACTTTTTTGAAATACAACAAAATAATTGGTCATTTTTTTTTCTAGTTATCTAAACAAATTTGAATTTGATATGAGATGTAAAAGATTATTATCATTATTAGTTAATACAAGAACTTTGGTACATTTTTAGTTTTATTAATTAAAATGTTAATGTTTTAACAACTAATATACACATTTCTGTCGTTTTGTTAATGTTAGAATATTGAAAGCATTTAAAAGAAAAAAATTGTGAATATTTTTTAAACTTTGTGATTAGGAGTCTTGTTTTACATTTTCAAGATTATTGGCAATCAAAAAAATTTATGAGCATTCATTGGAAATTTTTAATGTTACCAAAATTTGAATTTTCATCATAAGCCGTTAAACGTGACTTATGAAAAATGTATTAAATGTTAAAGAATCAGGTGTTGAAAGTTATGTATTTTTAACTAACAAAAAATATAAATTTTTGTGATTTTGAGAAATTTCACTAATAATTGAACTTCAAACAGGTAATATTAGTTATATAAACAACACATTATAACTTGTAAGTATGTAATTACAGTAGGCATAACATTACTCTAAGAAACCTTGTTTTAAGTTATTTTTGTTTTTTTACTAACAATTTGATGATTTTAGCACTATCATCATTTTAGACTGTGAACTGAGGATCTTTCATTTATAAGAAAAATATTTTCAATCTTCAACATGAAATCCTGGTTTCTGTGAACAAATTTTATTTAATTTGTAGATATTTATTGAAAAGAAAATTGGAATAACTAGTTACTCCAATATATTTATATATTTATATTGTGTTCACCTTATTATGGTGTCTAAAACGATAATTGGAAAATACAATAAAATCGCAATATTTTTGTTGGTGGTTACAATTTGTTAGGTATGCAATATCAAACGAATATAGATCTATTAATTTGTTAAATTTAATTAATAGTTCAGAGTTCTAAAAAAATTTTTTTTTTTAAATATTGATAATTTATCAATAGGTACACTATGTAGTGATTCCGTTGTAATTCTTTATCTCATCTAGTGTAATCACAGAATAAATTCTGTGGTTTTATCTTCATAGTTTATCACGATTGACAACAAAAAAGTGAAATGATTAAATTAAATTAAAATAAAATAAACTGACCAACGGGAAATACTCCTCGAGCTTTTACAAGACGGCAAAGATAGCAGTAGCAACTGATTTTTATTTGGTTTTTATTGTTTTTAATATTCATCGATAATTCAATGCTCTTCTATTGTGAGATTTCTGACTTAATTTTACGAAGACCGAAGGGTGGAGAGCAAAATTCACCTCTGTACTAAGCTACATTGTTGTCTAGTTTTCAATTTTATGTATTGATATATTCCTCACGCGACTTTTTCGTCGTTACTGTGGTAATAAAAAAAATATTACATCTATATTATGAAGGATAAAGTGAACATACCTATCTACTTTTGTTCTGGAGCATAATATCATTGGAAAATATTTTCAAATTATTAGTTTAATTTGTTGTTCATATTAAAAACTAGATTGTGAATGAAATTATTTTTTTTAGAATTAATAGGTGAAACTAAGTACCTATTTCACTAAAATGGGTTTATTGACTGATCCATCGGTTGGTCATGGTGCTTTGACAAGCATATTTGTACGACATCACAATCGTTTTTGTATATTGATGTATATTGTATCTGGGGTTCTGTTCTGTATGCTGGCACACTACAGTCTAAACTCACGTGAGTTTAATGTTTCATTTTTAATAAGCGAATTTTATGAATAATAAATAACTGATGATAATACTTATTATTTACAGAAACATATTTTTCTGAAAATGCCCTTCTTCCTGGATTGGTAAAAGGTCAGTTGAACGACAATACTGGATCATCGTTTAGAGATCATTTTAGAGAACTTAATGCCGAAGCAAAATATTATGAAACTGAAACACCTCATTCATACTTGATCTCAAAGTTTAAAAATTTACGGCTTGAAACTTACTCTCATAATTTTACTTTAAATTATCCTTTAAAAAAGAATACAGTAAGTACAAAATAATCAAACATGTAAATTATTTCATAATCATTGGTTGTATAAAGGCAATTTAGTATAATAGTAAGGAGTATTAAAAAAGTACTAGTTATAGTGTAGAATGGAATAGTTGTTATGAACGATTTAGATATTCATAAATGTACATATAAAAGGAGGCTCATTTCTACATGCTACCCTTTAATTTGCTACGTTTGTTGTTGAATAAACACAATATTAACAGATTTCATCCCACCACTATGTATAATTATACTTATCATTATAATTATTATTATGTATCTGAGTTAAAAGATTGATTTAATTCTAGAATTTAATTAATTATTATATTTATTAATGAACCGCAAGTAAATTATCATTATTTAATGTAATAATTTATGTCAGTCAAATTATATTGTAATTATAATTAATTTTATAGAAATACACTGGACGCAATGTATATGGTATTCTTCGAGCACCTAGGAGTGCTAGTATAGAATCAATAGTTTTAAGTGTGCCATATCGAGCTCCATCAAGTGTTTTTCCCAGTACTCTACCTGGTCTTGCTGTTATGTTTCAAATTGCTCAGTTCTTTCGCCGTATGTACATTTTCATAACCAAAATTAATATGTATTTTTTAACCATGTTTTTGATAAAATATGATTTTTCAATAGAACAAATTTATTGGGCAAAGGATATTATATTTTTGGTCACTGAACATGAACAATTGGGAATGCAAGCATGGTTAGAGGCATATCATGGAGCTTCATGTGGTTCACTTGGTAATTAAACTGTTTGGTTATATTAGTAGTATTAAGTTAATAATCAAATATAATTTAAAATATTAATGTAGGTGTGTTAGACTCTGGAAAATTAAGTGGCCGCGCAGGTGCTATTCAAGCTGCTATTAATTTGGAAATTCACTCTGATAAAATTGATCACATTGACATTAAATTGTCTGGATTAAATGGCCAATTGCCCAATTTAGATTTGGTAAATTTGGCTCATAGATTATGCAACAAAGAATCTGTTAGACATACATTTAACAATGTTGATGGTGGAGTATGTATTAAGTTCTTAAACACTTAACAATATATTTACTTTAGTTTGATTATAGTTTTCAATTAATTAAATATTTTTAATAGGCTATTGGTCGTAATAAAGTCAATTCTTATTACACAAATTTGAGTACAATGTTGTCAATGGTAATGACTCAAGCTACCGGAGTGCCTGATGGAAACCATGGTCTTTTTCATAGGTGAGATTTAGCCAGATATTTTACGATTTACTTTTATTTATCTGTAAATATAATTTTTCCAGGTTTGGTATTGAAGCAATAACTCTAGAAGGATATGAAAAAGAAGGACGAGGCATTTATTCCAGTGTATTACAAGTTGGAAGGTAGGCATAAGATGTTAAATGTATCAAATATACAGCTTTTTATGTCATTATTATTAGTTTTTAAATATATTCCTTTATTTTAAGGGTTATTGAAGGCATGTTTCGTAGCTTGAATAATTTACTTGAAAGATTTCATCAATCATTTTTTTTTTATCTATTACCTTCTACTGATAGATACGTTTCAATTGGTAAGTAAAATAAAATATATAAAAATAACTAGAATTTATTGATATTACACATTTTCAAATGTTTTATTAGGTTTGTACATGCCTTGTTTGGTATTACTTGTCGGTGCTTTATTTTTGAAAGCTTTCTCAACTTGGATTCAACATTCTTCTGAACACAAACCGGGTGACTCGTCAGCACAAGTTACTGTATTAAAACTAAAGTTATATAAATAATTTATGTAGTTAATTGTTGGAAAATTGTATTTTTTTTAGATACCTGAACACTTAAATGTTGGAATGGTCAGTGTAATTACTTTGGGTTCTCATGTCATAGGTTTGTTGTTATTACCAAATTTAGCACCAGCATATTTTACACATTTTTGGAACCATATACCAACACACCGTGCATTATTAATGGGTTATGGTTCAATATCTCTAACCATTGTTTGTCTTCTACCAATAATAATGAAAAAGTTAGTAAAAGTTATACTCAAAAATGATTTATTTTTAATGAAATATAATGTAAGGAATTATTTGTAATGTAGTACATTAATTACCTCATTTAATTTTCATGTTTCATTCAAAATTCATGTAATTTACCTTGTTTAGGCTTAAAAAATTTTATATTATTTTTTATAGATGTCTAAATTCTTTCAAATCTTCAAATTGGGTATTGTTACATGTAATTTGTTTATTAGAACTTGGAATTGGTTTATTATGTGTTTCTATGCATAATTTTTCGCTTGGATATTTAACTGCTCTTGTGTATGTTCTACCTGCAGTTTGCACTAAATCTATGCAAAACAGGTATACATAACATTAAATACTCTTAAATCCAGTTACAGTTACAGTTACAAATGTTTTAATATTATTTGATCTGTTTCAGTATAATAGTAAAATTCCTTTGGTTGCTTGTGCATCCTATGTGCTCACTGTTTTGGATCACTGCATACATCACTTACACTGCATATCCTGAACTGCCGATTACTGATTATTTGACCAAAGTACTAGAGGCATCAGGCCAATGGATGGTATTATCAACAGTAGACAATATGATTTATGGTAATTGGGCGTTTACAGTTGGTGTGCTGTTATTGTTGCCTGTTTGGACAGCATTTTGGTGTCTAATGTTCCTTCCAACAGTTGTTTCAAAAAAAACAAAGACGGAATGAATAAAAAAAAATACATGTTCATTTAATCTTTTTTTTTATTCAATAATTTATTTACAAAATAATTTTTAAGCAATAAAAAAGATCAATATATAAACCATTTATGTTATATTAACTAAAATCATATTATTCTAGTAGGAGTGAGTGCGGGTATTATATAATATGTATATATTTATTATGTGCCTTGGCGTCAGTCATAATATGAAAATCAATGAACGTCATGATTTTACATCGTTATAAGGTAACAAAATTCATTTAGAAAATAAAATTTGTTCATGATTAAGTTATAGTAGAAAAAATAATATAATACTGAAACAGGACACTTTAAGCATTATTATAAAAAACATAGCTTAAATTTGGGTAGGTAGGAACTATTTATTAGAAGAACATAATTTAAATTAAAAGTATTGAACTATTTATTATTATTTGGGAAAAATGAAGGGATTAGTATACCAGGCTTAAAAATCACAGGACATATAATTGGTTGTTCCCAATATTGTCAGATATTACAAACTATGTATAATATAAAAAAATACATATAATAATAATATAATAAAAAAATAAAATAAAAATGGGTGAGGGAAAGGGACTATTGAGATGTCAGCCATTAATTATCAGCTCGTTATCATTGAGCAATGACTCTTAAATAGCTAACAATCAATTATACAAGAAAATAATATCTTAAGTTAGTATTATCACATAACAATATTGTAGATCTCACTTGGTGATCATATAATGCATGTACAGAAAAATTATTATTATTGTTACATGGTACTTTGTAACTTGGATGTTATTAATATTATTGTACCTAGTAATACAACACAATAATATACAACTATGTATATACATACATACATATATCTAAGATATATATAAATAGTATATACTTGGTACAGATATAAATAATATTACTTAAATTAATAAATAAGTAGTAAATTTGAAGATACCTACTATAATTAGTATCAAAAAAAATAAAATAAAAATATATTTACTAAATAATAATAATAAAAAAAAAAAAAAAATGGTAAAACAAAATGTAATCAATAGGAGTGATGTGATTATGTCATTCGATTTGCTCAAATGCCAAATACATAGAAAAAACAAAGGGTTCTTATTGAGCAATTGTGAATATACGGTGGAATTATTGGCATGATTGAAAATATTATTGGAACAACATGTTTCATATTAATATAATATTTAATAAAAAGTTGAAGTTGTTGAGGGAATATATTTGTTCTTGTCTGTAAGTCATTTTCTTCATATTCAATAGTTTTAGTTGATATTTTAATTGTTAACAGCAAATAATTTTTTCTTGATTTTCTCTGCCAATTCCAAAGTCCGTATACTAATTCAACTAGCAATCTGAAATATTTAGATTAAAAACATTTAGAATTTATTAATTTATGAATTAAGTATATAATATTCAAATTAAAAGTAATAAATTGGTAAGAATTGGAGAGAAAAAAGGTAATTAGAGTAATTTAGTAATTAGGTTCAGATTTTTTAAATTGTCTGATTAGTGCACATTTTAGGATTGTTCTCAAGTTTAAAATGTATTCTTAGAGTACAAAAATTTAAAACATAAACAATGTTATAGATAATTTTTAATGTTCAATTTTATTTAAGTGTTTTAATTTTTAGGGCATTACACAATTTGATTATATAACTTTTTAACAGTACTATGTCTGCAACTTTTTAGATAATGTGAATTTGATTTCTTTCAGTATCATTGACATTATTAAAGTATATTTTTAATTATTTAATTTAAATATTATCAAAATGTTCTTAAAATAATTTTATAAGCATTTATTATTTATTAAAAATTAAAAATCAGAGTTTCAAATTAGTTTTTCTTTCAATAAATTTAAATGTTAATAACAGAAATATATTTAACTCATGAAATTAAATTGTAGTAATTGACTAGGAATAGGAATTAAAATTGCTACATTTACTTCGTAATTAAATTATAAATACCTTGTGACTATTGATCTACAGGTGATGTTTCTGGCATGTTGAGAAAAAGAAGTATATTTTGTTAAGATCCCATTGTTGATTGTAGATTATTATTAGATAAATATTAAATTCAAGATTTGTTGAATTAAAAATATGTTGCAATAATTGTTGCATAATATTAAAAGAATTATAAGTTTTGACTTCAGAAGTATAAGAAGAAATGTAATTTAACAGTTTTTGAAGCTTGTTGATTTGTTATCATGACTGAGTATCACTTGATTACATGGGTGGTTTGATTTTGGTAACTGTAACTTTTGTTATTTTGATGAATTTGGCATTTTGATGTTCACGAAAGACAAACAAATTGAGGTTTTAGTTGTATGACTAATTATGGACATTAATGACGCCTTCCTAGATAACAGTAATTTTTTTAAGTTAAACACTGAAATACAGTACAAATTTTAAACAAATTTAATTCTTACCTGAAAGGTCAGCTGCCATAGTATGAACATTTTTAACTCTCTGTTGTTGCTTTGCCTTGTCTCTTTTTTCTCGCTCATGCATATCTCTATCTCTTTGTAGCCTGTCTTCTTCCATTTTCATTCTATCTACTATATTTGGGGACATGACTAATGGTGATTGTAAATGATGAAGTCCATATAGAGCTGAAGGATGAGGACTACTATGTGGATGATATGGAGAAGTAGGAAACAAAGGTACTCCACATCTTTCAAGATACATTTGTTCCTCAATCCTAAAATAACGCATACAAATTAAGTAAATAAATATATAACTAAATTTATACAAATAACTTACCGAAAAGCATGTTGAAAATGTGGAGAATAAAGATTTGCAGGATGGTAAGGGGAGTATGAGGCAGGATCAACAGCAAAATGAGGAGCAGATGCTGATGTAGGCACCATATTTCTTTGCTCATCAGGCTTATAAGGTTGAAATCCACTACGTGGTTCTGTATTCAGACCAATTGATTTTGATTCCTTAAGATAAAATATGATTTAAAATGAAAATATATATTATTATACTGGTGGTAAACATATATGATTGATTTTTACATTAAACAATAACAGTCTTATAACAAAAATAGCTTAATGTTATTTTTTATGATGCTTACATTATCTGGTTGTGATTTATTACAGTTTGGAAGTGTGATTCGTCCTTTTAAAGACTCTTGTTGGTGTTTCTCTTGAGACTCAATTCCTTCTTTATCTATTTAAAAGAAAATTTAAATAAATTATGTTTTACATTAACTTATTATAAATAAGTAATTCTTCAGTATCTAATATCTCACCATTGGAATGAGTAGAAGGGGGTCCAGCTTGTTTAGCTAAATTTCTTAGAGCAGCAGCAAATGATCTACCACCAGGAGATGGAGGTGGCGGAGCTTGACCAATAAGATTTGGCATTAAAGTACGTTTTGAACCTGAACTTGTTGGTTGAGGTTTAACTAAACCTGAAATATATATATATATATTTTAATTTTTTTTATAATTTACAATAGAATGAAATTTTTAATTTACATAATTAGGAATGATAACTATTTATACATAAGTTTCTACAATTTTATGATTAAAGAATCAAAATAATTAAAATAATATATAATATGTATATTAACTTAGTGTGTTGATAAAGTCATTAATAATATTATAAAAGGTAATATTTGTTTTGTTTAATTAAAATTAATATTGTTTCAAATAAATTAAAAAAAAAAAGAACTGATAATAATGAGAAAACACAGGTTTATAACTCATTTTATTATGCTATGTATAATGTAATTAAAGTAACTATTAAATTTACCAAAAATGTCGATAGTGTCATTAGTAAAAATGGCCTGATAGTAATAACCGAGTCTACGAAATTATGTTTTGAACCTAGCAAAAAGATCGAGTTATCCAATAGCAAAAGACCAATTCGAATTTATTTATTTTTTTTTTTTTTTTAATAATTATAGAAAAGATTAAAAACGTTTCTAATTTATTATAATATACTAACATATGTATATAAACTATAAACGTATGTATGTTAACACATCAATAAATTGTGTAATGAATATTGCAGTAGTTAATTGAAAAAAATAATTATAAAAATGTAATGTAATGTTTAACATGTAAATGAATTAAAGTTTAATGAAATATTAGAAATAAACATTATATTAGCAACTCAAAGAACTGTATTGCCGTAGATCGTAAGTGTATTATTATCTATTTATAACATGCATTTTGACGATGTACGTACGTCATCAATCATAATAAACAAAATGAATTATATTTTTAAGAGACTACCCGTAATAACCAAATACAATAATTTTTTTTTAATTGTGTAATCGGTAGAACTCAAAAAAAAAAAAAATTGTTGTATTTAAAGGACAACTTCAAGAATAAGCTACCTAGATAATTTATTATTATGGTAAGTCAATTTTTAATGATTAAATTCTTAGATAAAAAGTAGTTTATTTACATTACACGAATCTCAATAAATTTGATTTTAATTAAAACGTTTCCATATATTTTCACGGCTAAAAAGGACATACATTTCATTAATCTTAAACAAATTATTAAATATTTATGTATTTTTTTACGCATATAATAATAATCTAATGTATACACATATAAAAAAAATCAAATACACAGTAAATAAATAATATAAAATATAAAGAGAGTTGAAGGCATGTTTAGAACAACTATATAATCGTGGATATGATATGACCAAGAGTAATTTTTTTATAAAATCAGCTCTCACCTTACATAAAAAGTTTAAAATATTACCTAGTTTCAGTTAAATTCTTTGATCACTCTGTCAATAGACAGAGATGTACTTATGTATAAGTTTTTAGCATTAGTACTATTAATAATATATTTTTTTTTTATACAACGCAATACAAAAAAAAAAAATGTTATAATGGTATACATGAATGATGGTTGATGAGTCATATCATACGAAATTCAGAAACCCTCTTTATAAATAGAAGGGACGAATAGGATGATTATCACTTAAAGGGCGATATGGTTGTTTATTTGGCAATGTAACATCTGGGCTTTGCCTCCCCCTTTAATACAAGTGTAAACGAGACCGCCGACTTCCTGACAAAACACACATCAGAATTTTAGAACTCAATGATATTAATATATTTATGAAGTTATACTTATTCACTAAGTATTGTTCACGAATTTACGATAACTCAGTATACCTATAATAAAATTAGCAATTATTTAATATAATATTATTGAATAATAGTATTAAATCTAAGTGCCGTAGTTCGTAATCCGTAATTTAAACTAAATACATATTATAAGTTATAAATGTTATGGTGTTTTATATAGAAAGTATCATCAATAACCAATAGGATTTTTTTCATTAAATATTATATACTTTTCTTTTATATTTAGCCTAGATCGTTATTGCATCGTATTAATAATTATACAGATCGACCAGATCATGTATTCTATAATATAAAAAAAAGAATAATAATAACATTTATATAATTTTTAAGTAAGATAATAAAAGTTTAAGAAAATAATATGAAGGTATGTCAAAATTTCAAAATTCTATTTTTCTTAAAAGAAAAAGTTTGAATATATTTATTTTAAAAATAGGTATTTAAATATAAGTGAAAACGTTAAGTTTCATATAGATCATTATTTTTTGAATTACGAAAAAACAATCGTAATTTTTGTTCGATCTTAAAACCAGTGGTTATAATACATGTTTGTATTTTATCATACATATACATCAGTAGTCTTTAAGCTAACTTATACAACGCAATACAATAACAAACAAATGCGTCACATAAATCAATCTCAAAATAATAATATAATTAGGTATATATTTTTTGTAAATAAGAAACAGGTCATGATTTTAGGTTTTTAAATGATTACGGTTTGCAATAGAATTTTTGTCAATAAATTAAATGATTAATACCTTGGTAATACATCATATTATTTACAATACTCGAAGATCGAGGCATAGAACCAGACGCTCCATATCCAGACATAGGAATATTGTTTATATCGTGAGTGAAGTGGTCCGAAGGGACATTATTTGTATCGTCATTAAAACGCATTATACAAAATAGTAAATAAAAACGGATTAGCGCAATGATAATTATTTATGAATAAGATTAAGGTTTCAGAAGTTAAATGGCAAAAAACAACATTAAGCCACTATAAAATAGAAGTGATATTTTTTTATAGTTCACTAAAGTATAGAATAGTAATACACTATACACGTGTTGTTGAGCTGCGGATACTGCGTTAACTGGCGAGTGGCGACGCATACGGGACGCACACAACGATGAAAATAATACAGTGGAGCGAACGTACGAGAACAAAAAAAAAAAACAACACTGGATAGCAATAGGGGATGAATATCCAATAAGCACCCTTAAACACCGCAGATCTCTAAACAAACTGAAAAGGGGGACGGTATACAAAAGCTAAATCATAAGAATTCCTTTAAAATAAGTGTTATGCCTGTACACACTTCACTATAAGGAAATACAACAATTTTATTTTATTATAGGTATAGGTATTATCTAACATTTTTAACAGAATAGTCGTTCACTAATCACATCAGTGATCAATGATTATAGTTCTATAGTGTGTGTTTTTTATTTAAAAAATATAAATTGGACTATTCATAAGTGTCATTGTTTTACTAGTATGACAATTAAAAAAATAATATTACACTTTAATAAACTTGATGATAGCTCTTTTACCATAAGGTACAAGCAAATAGAATAAGTATTTTTATAATTCATTATAATCTATGAATTATCTAAATTATTATTAGTATTAACTATTAATACTTAATTGTAATGTACTAATATACTAATATGGTATATACTTCTATAAATGTATAAAAATAATTTCTTACAATCATCACTTCTATCAACTAAATACATATCACAAGCATATTATATTTAATTAACTATTAGATTAAAAATTTTTATAAATTCCACTTCCTTAAAAATAACAATTCAAATTTCAAAAATTACCAGTAATATTTTAACCCCTGAAAATATATTTTAGATACTGAAAACCATGGGTGTCCAGTATAAAAGGGGGCCTTTTTAAAACTGGATATTCTAGAAAACAAATAATAGAATAATTTTACTTTTAAAGGTTAAAGGCCATATAACTGGACAGTGGTCAACTGGTTATTGTATAATAAAAAAAACCAGTTTATGCGGGTATACTGTATAGTACATAAGTACTATAAAAAGAAAATTATTGTATAGTTTATATCAGACTCAAATGAATAACTAACAAATATATAAAAATAACAAATTCAAGTTACTAAGCTAATCATGAATATTAATAAAATCAATTTATTATGTTATTATTTTATTTTAAATTAGAAAACTATAGTCCATATTTCAAATAAACAAATGAAACATAAACAGTATTTATAGAATATAATTCAATGGTATAAGATATTAATATGAAATTATATTTGCATAAATACATTTGTAAATAAATAAATTTTTGTACTAAACTAAATTAAAGATATAATAGGGTTTTGGATTCCATACGTATACATGTTTTTATTATTTGAGGTAATAAACTATTCTAAGTAAGATATAAATTTTTTGTGAAATGGCAAAATTAAATAAGTACAAAAGTTGGTTGCATTTTCATATATTTTACAAAACAGGCATGTTTGATAAACAAGCATTTTATAACCAGAATAAAAATATTAATTTATTATAATAAAACCAAATATATACCAGGTGATCTATTTAATACATGGCACTCACCATTTCAAAAGCAATAAACCCTTTTAAGAATATTTTTTTTTACATATAATATAAAGACATTAAAAAATTTTATATTTTTTAAATAACAACATGATTAAATTCATATACTGAAACAAAATATTATTCAAAGTATTTCAATCTATATTAAATTTAAGTTATCTTATTAGTTGTAAGAATTAAAAGTTTGAATGAAGGAAAATAGGATCGGTAGCAGATACTGACATTTTGTAGAATACCATATTCCCTACTTCACTCTTCATAAATTTCAAATATTTATAACTCATAAACTATTTGTCTGAAATTTGATTTTTATACATCAAAGCACTCCAAAAAATGTTCCACTATGGGATAAGAGAGTACAAATTTTATTTTTTAACAACTTAATATTATGTAACAACAATTTTTTCAAAAATGTTATTAGATTTTATCAATGTAGCAATTTGTAACTTAATTATGCAAAATAATCATTATTAAAAAAATTGATGTTTTCTGAAATAATGCAAGTCTTGTATTAAATGGATCACTGTATAATTAAAATTATGTAGTTTTGTTTTTTTTTTTAAATTTTAGAGTAGTTTTTATTAATTTTAATTGCATTTTTATATAAATATATAAAACATTTTTAATACTTTCATTTTTTCTAGCCTTTTTATTAATAATTATTAATGAGTAAATCTTTCAAAATAATAAACCTTTAAGCATACATTTTTGTTGATAATTATAAATTAACTAAAATATAGTTGCATACTTTAGATTGTTATTATTTTATATATTCAAATGCGTGTTTTGAAAATTTTAGTAAAATATAAATCTATAAGAACACAATTTAGACAGTGAAAAATAATATGAGTATTCAATAAAATATTTTAACATAATGACATATTTTTTTTTTTAACTGATAAAACAGAATTATTTTAACCCTTTATGGTTAAGTATGCAAAATGTATTATTAAATATTCAACAAAGCCAAAATATTCCCTTAAAAGAAAATTTCTTCACTCATTACAATCAACCCAACATTCATCATACAGCACTAATTCTTATTGAAAAAATTATTTTATAGATAATAAAATAAAAATTTTGTTCATAAAAATATTTATTTTAAGAAAACCATTAACATTAATCTTTAGATGCATCAACCAAATTAAATATTTTATTATTAAACTATGTAACATGTAAATACTTTTCATTTAAATATATAAAAATGAATGTACATTTTAAGGTATTTGTCTATACAATTTGTAGTTTTATACTTAAAAACTACTTGACCAATTTTGAAAAGAATTTCAAAAATTGTTCTTTGAGATATCAAAAAAGTTTAGAAGTATAACTTGTTTAATATTTGTAAATATAAAAAGCTATAACCAATCTGACACAGACAGATTGTCCATTTTGATTAAATTAGTTTATAAAACAAAGTATATAGGGACTGATTTACTCAGGAACTGAAGTATATTAAAACTGAGATATATCAATAAAATGTACTTGTAATATACATCTAAATATTATTCAAGGCAAAGTTTGTTTAAAAGCTAGTATTAAATAAAACACAGTAACAAATTAGTATTAAATACCTGCATCTGTTTTAGAGTTGTATTGATTAGAATTTAACATAGATCGTTTTGAACTCTCAACAGCAGTTTGTTGTTGTTTAACATTCTTTCGTTGAACTTTATTTGTTTGATTAACCTAAGGAAACAGTGAAAAATTAAAATAGTACATAATATAAGCAAATTTTATCATTGATATTTTAATATTTTATAAGATTAAAAATAAAAATTCTTGTCTATTAAAATTAAAGTCAACTTAGCAATTTGGAGAAATAACTTTTACATAATAATTACATATATTAAAAATAGTTAATAAGAATATTATAGAAGAGTGTGTATACCTAATCAATGATTATACATAAAACAATTTTATTTTATTTTCACATGCTAAGGATTGCAGTAAATCAGGATATGTGTAATTATAAAAATAGTTATAATTTAAACCTCAAATGGATATTTAATAAATTATCAACAAAACTGTGCATATACAAAATTTATTTATTTTTTTAAATTTTATACTCTTAATTAATAAAAGTGTGTTTATACCTGTGCTTTTTCAACAGTCATATTTTGTGGTACTCGCTGGCTATAATTGTCTTCTTGCTTTACCATTTTAACTGCATTAGTATTTTGAAGACTTTGTTTATCTAATGGCATACCAAATCGTTCATATTCAATAGCTTGGATATGTATTGTTTCATAACATTCAACACAAACAACTGCATACTCTCCATTTTCTAGTAACAATGTTTGATCGACTTGACGATGATAGCGTAAAAAAGGATAGTCCTAAAGTTAAAAAAGTTAATTATTGTTTGTATAATTAAACAAAATATTATATGTAACGGAAAAACTATTTGCTTATTACATTAACTGCAAGTGATCGAATTTGTCGACGCCCAGCTCTTTGAGTACAAACAAAGCATACATATTCCTTATGGTTATAACTTCTTTCATGCTGTGGAATAGGTATGGAACTTGATTCATAGTCTCGCCATTGGGCAACATAAGCATGGTAACAAAATGTACACACTAATGCAGATCCATCTTCACGCAATTGTTCTGCGCCTTGTGTAGTTTCATGTTTTAAAAGATACGGGAAATATGGTGCATTTCGACCCTAAAATCATGTTACAAAAATAATTAGTACCGGAAGTTATTAAAAATCATAAAAAAATAAGTTACTTGTGGACGGCTGTATAATACTCTGGCATAAGTTAAGTCTGAGTGATGGTTGCATAAGAAACAATAAATAGATGAAATATCATTTCGACTAGATATTTGTTGAGTATTATAACCATTAACATTCAAACTAGGAACGTTATACCTAAAAGTTTTAAATATAAATTTAATATACATGTCACAAAATAATAATTTTTTTATTTTTATTATACCTCCTATGTTCTAAAGGGACCCTGTTGGCTTCCATAGAATTCCATTGGGCAGATAGCTGTGGAACACACTTAGAACAGACTAATACTCTACCTTGGGATTCAACACAATAACTTTCTGATGACCTAAATTACAATTTACAGTATTAGATACAAAAAATGATTTATACTATGAAATAATACTATAATAGTCAATATTTTAAATACATTTAATATTATCAGAATATTTTTCTATTGAGAATATTTCTATAACACAAAATAACTATTTTAAATTAGAAACAGAATATTAGAGTAATTCTACATTTCGCTGATATTATTTAATAATGGTCATAAATAGAAAAAATAATTAAGATGTATTTTTTAAATTTCCTAATTTTTATTTTTTTTTAAAGTTATGCAAAATATGTCAGATAAGAAACAAAATCTTAAGATAATAAAATAAATGATTTTATATAGCCTCGACTTAAAAATATTTAAAACTAAAATTTAATAAATTTATAAATACATCTATTTTTTTATGCTTTTTGATATGAAATCAATAGACGTATCTGTTGTCTGTCTTACAAATGTATCATATCAACAATTTGTTAGCATTAATATTAGAACAAACTGAATTGTGATGAAACTCAGAGATAAGAACATTATCTTAGCTTGAATGCTGGTTTTTATGATATTTTAACATTTAAGTATAAATTAAATGAATAAAGAATAAGTAAATACTTATTTAAAGAATAAGTATGTAAAAAATTATAATTTAAAAAGGCTCATAAACTAAAAATCATAACAAATTAATACATGATCACAAATAATGTTTTTATCTTTAAGTTTTATAAATTTGTTCATTCAAATATAAAGTTAACTAGAAAAAATTGGTTTGATGAAATGTCAATTTGCTTAATTGTACATTTGTAAGATGGAAACAGATAACAAATGGGGTATGATTTCCTTAAAAATGTTATTACTTATTGTTTTAAGTATAAGAATATGTCTTTGTGATTAATATTAAAAATAATTGTATAAGTTATATAAATATAAGAGAAATAAATAAAATTGTGGCTAAATTTTGAGGTATCAAAAAAATTAAAATATTTTCACAAAAAAACATAACTTTTAAATTTAATGCATTCCCTATTAATTTTTAATTTAATGGGTAATTGTACAAATATAATTTTAGTTGAAGTTAATAATAGTAAATTAGTGTTAGAAAATAATAATAAATTTACCTAGATAATTGTGTAAGACACGGAAAATGCATAGCATGCGAATTCATGCCTTCTGCATTTGTACATATCCATTCTAATTGTGAGCGATGTTGCATTTCATAGCATACATAACAACGGAAGTTATTACCACTCATGATACGTACGGGTCCTCCATTACCAGATACATCAGAACTAACCTGTAAATGAAATTTAAAAATATGTTATAATTATAATTTATAAAACAGTCTTAGATTAATAATGAAAAATATAAACTACTGACTGTATGAGTACTACGATGTGCTTCAGACGGTGTTGGTGTTTGTGATTTATTTGGTTTTGTTATATCATAAGGCCGAAAACGTATATCTGGTGATTTAATTGATTGAAGAGATGGAGAAGGTGATGGAACAACCGGCAAATCCATTAACATAGTAACTTGATGTTTTTGAGGTACAGATTTAAAACAAACAGCACAAACCTAAAAAAAAGTAAATTTTGATTTTAGCAGTTAATTCTGTAAAGCATTATCAAATGATAATAAGCAGGGCTTGAATTTTATAGCATCTGCAAATTATCATAGAATATAATTAAAAATAGTAGAATGAGCTATGTATTAGTTTTATGCATCAGAGATTCCAACAAATATGAAATTTGTTGTTAATATGCATAATATAATGCTTTATTTTGTATTTTTTATAATCTTGTTTTTATTCAATAAAAAATAGCAGACAATTTTTATTTATATGAATCCATAAAAAAATATCCTCATTTTTATTTCAAATTAATAAATTAATATTTTATCATGTATTTCAATTCTCTGTATCATTTGAATTTGTTTATTACTTGATTGTATATTATTCTGTTTTGCTATTTAATGTAAACACCAAAAAATAAAATATTGCACTATTTGAGACTTAGATATTTTATGTATGAGTATAGCGATTTAATTTAATTCATAAATATAAATTTTAAAATTGCTAACAGAGGAAGGTTTAATATATTTTATAAATTTATTAAATCATAAATAATTATTTTTTTTTTTTAATAAATAAAACATTTTTGCTAATTTTTTTTATGTTTTATGGTAAATAATAAATCTTATTTTAAGATTATTTAGGTCAGATTATAGTATACATTTCAGTTATTTTTAGCGCTATATCTGAAACATGACAATAAGTAATAACACTATAAATACATACTTGAACAGTGCCTTGAGAAGATATAGGAAGTGCACCAGGTGGAGTTTTTATTTTTGTTAATGACGGATAATAAGGTTCACGAATATTATTTGGATAACAATATAACGACCTTAAAATAAATATAAATCATTTTCATTAGTAAAAATATTTATATTAAATGCAAATCAAAGTAATTGACTTATTGTTGATAGTAAATAACTCACCTCATAGAAGACGAAGGGTACTCAAGTGAACAAGTAAAACAAATAAATGTTGATGTATCTATGGATGGAATTAATCGCTTACGCAAAATATAATTCCTTTCACCATGTGGAATGCCTTTTGATGTATAGACCTGCAAAAATAAATCACG
The DNA here is from genome assembly GCF_002803265.2 of Melanaphis sacchari. Lineage (NCBI taxonomy): Eukaryota > Metazoa > Arthropoda > Insecta > Hemiptera > Aphididae > Melanaphis > Melanaphis sacchari. The sequence goes on along the minus strand of NW_020271531.1, from coordinate 226,079 downwards.
AATAATGTAATCATTTATCATAATAATTTAATACATAAATCATGTATACAGAAAAACAAAATTGAAATGTTTGATTTTGAACTCAATTAAAATAATTAATAGATTAGTCATTAAGCTATTATACCTGCCACTGATTTAATAGATGAGCATGACATGCAGTACATGTTTGCACACGCCCTGTACTATCCATTGGCCTAGAACGAGGTGGTCTAGGATGAAGCATAAGGCTAGGAAAAAAAGGTTGCTCAGTTTGATTAACAGTAGCTGGTGGTTTAGCTGACACATGTGATAAGGAACCTCGCCGGAATTCTTCTCCACATACATAGCATACTTCAGTAGAAGAATTTTTATCAGGCATAGATAGATCTAAAATATCTGTACCACTACTACTACTATAACTTCCTATTAAAAAAAAAAAGGTTGATAACAAAAATTAATAAAAGTTAATATCAAGAATTTATTAAAAACTTATTACCTGGATTAGAATGAGGTGTACTTGTATTAATTGGATTTGAACCATTTAATTGTGCTATGTGATCAGATGATGTGGAAATTGATGTAAGTGGTATTCTAGCACCTCGACTATCTTCTCCAGTAATTTGAGACATAGCAGATGACATGATTGTATCTTTATGACTAAAATAAGACATTCATAAATTTGTAAAAATAAATGTATATGATTTATTATAGCATTTTAATCACCTATTAGTGTAGTCAACACTGAGACCCAATAGTTGGCATGCATATTCTCCTTGTGTAGAAAGATCAGCACCAGTAAATGGACCATTATCACAGCGTTTTAACCAGTAGACACGTTGTCTAGCTGGAACGTTTTCTCTTTCATATCGATCCCATTGACCGATTAATAATGAATAACACAAGTAACAACTTGTTATCTAAATAAGAAAAATCAAAGTATTAAAACATAATATATATATAAGCAATTTAAAATAATATTATTATTTATCATACAATAGGTTACAATAGTACCTACATAAAAAAAAAAAAAAATTATAGACTTTATTAATAGCGCTATTATGGAATTATTCGTTTATTGATGTTATTATTGTTATAATCAATTTATTATAATACAAAAAAAAAAAAAAACAATTCATTTTTAGATTAATTATTTGATTGACTTGTATTAAATGAAATTTATTATTTAAAATATAATTCATAAAACTTTAAAATAGACTTTTTATTTATTTAACGTGCCATTCACATACCTATGCAATTCTATCTTTGTACATATATTATCAATATAATTAAAGATTTTATGAGATATTTTGCCGAGTTTAAATATTTATATCATAAAAATATAATGAACATTGATGATAAGATTAAATTTTATTCACAAATTCCAAAAGTAAAATTTTTATAAAATACAAATGTACTCATTAAATACAAATAGTATATCAATTACTTAAACATGACCATATCAATCAATAACATTAAGTTATCACAAATAAGAGTAACTGATACTTTTACAAATAAATTGTTCTATTCTAAAATATAGAGAAGATAAAAATTAAAAATATTGCTGCAATCTTAAAGATAAACAATTTAATTAATTAGCTATTATAATAGATAAACAGAAATATACAATTTAATAAATATTTAGGTAAACAAGTATTTTTAAATTCATGAGATTTTTATAAGTTTGATTGGTACACTACTGTTATCTCAACATCTCAACTCTCAGCTTGATACAATTCTATTATTTTGAAAACTATTATACTCAATACTCAATTACCATTTGACAAATATCTCCAATATTTACTGTTAAAATACTTTTCTATTTTTTCTGTTTCAAAAAACATAGGTACTCCTATTAATTTTAAGTATTTTTCATGAAGTTTTTAATTTCTTATTTTGAAAGATTCACTGATTATTTTGTGATTAATTAAGTAGATTGAGTACTATATTTATTATTGATTTTTATCTTATTTGAATAAAGTACTCATATTGATAAATCATAAACGTCATAACAAAACTTCATATACTTATATTTTTAAAATGTATAGTAAATACTACGTATTGCTTATACTCCATTTTAAAAGAAGATACCCTAACCAACTTTCTTCCAATACTTTGCATATCTCACTAGTATAGCTTAGCCAGGATAACAATTTTTTCCAAGAAAAGATGGCTTTGTATTTTTAAGTAAAATATGAGAAATTAGTTTTAACGCTACTAAAACTATCAGTTTAACAATGCATGGAAATCAGGTATAGAGTATAACACAGAGTATAGACATTTATAATAATTAAATGAATAATAATGCTTTAATAGTAAAAATAAAAATTTAGCTAATATGTATATTAAAAAATAATATACATTACATAAATTAGGACTAAAATATTTTCTTTAATTTTTATTTAGATAATATTTTTTAATAATATTATTGAAAAAATAAATCTCATTAAAAATGTATATATTATAACTTATATTTAAACAAAAATTGAATATTTTGGATTATAAATCTAAATATAACAGTAGGTGTTTATAAAATTTGAAGTTGAATAAATTGATAACTATTCTTGATAAGTCATCAGAAATTAATAGGTAATAGATTACACCTAAGCTATGTTCCAATGATATAAAATCAAATGTTAAATGTTATAAAGTACCAATAGCGAGATAGCAATGTAGGTACTTGTAGTTTAAACACTTAGGTTGTCAATAAGATGAAGAAAATAATTCAAAAGTAGATAGCATTTTTTAAATTAAAAGTATTTCATTAAAAACATTTAATGATGTTGACACTTTTTAATAAGTTAATAAAGGTATTTCTTGAGATAATATTACTTTTTGAATTATTATGAATAATACATTTTTTTTATAAATAAAACAATATTTAATAATATTTATAAAATTACATACCGCACTATCTTGCTTGGCGTTCAACGGTTGTCTATAACCTTGTGGAGGTTCATGCATTTCCAAAAATGGAAAATGTGGAGTGCCATCAGATGGTCCAGCTGAAGGCGGTCGCACACGTAACCAATACTGCTCGGGATGTCCAGAATTTCCACAAACAAAACACACATTATGTATCACATTAGAGGTCTCTTGTTTTATATACATGCCATCATCAGTGCGAGTTTCTTGTGCCATCACACCACTAAACACAACACGAAATATATATAATTTCATTAGCACAAATCTGATAAACTTTCTTTAAGGGTATGTGTAGAAATTACCCAATGTGTATTGGACTGGGATGATGTATTGAGCAAGACTCAAAGGAAATATGATTTATCGACAAATGTTACCAGCTGATGTGTGGCACATACGTTTTTTCACTGGCGCACACACACACAGCTGGTGTTGTGGGATTACATATAAGGAAAAATAGGGCGTACACTGTTGGGTACTACGTTTACATAATGCAGCAATAAAGCAGCAGAAGCTAATAGAGATTTAGTCGATGGATCGTATTGTACGTCGATTTGGAGCAAGTCGATTGAAAAATTGTAAGTACTTACGTGTGAAAGTGTGATGCACAGAATTCAAAGGGACGTCGTCTCTCGCGATCCGGTTATCATACGGACGTCGACTGCGGTTATCACGGCGAACGGACGTACTTTATCGTAGTTTGGATTCGCGTCCATCATCAGGCCGGGTCCATTGACGCTACACGGGAAAACAACGATGAATATTTGACCGTCGTGTCACAACTTTCGGGGAAATGACAAGTTGCTTTTACCTTGCAGAGTATATTTTAAATACAAGACTTTGCAAGAGGAAAAAAAAATACAAACTTTTTTCTTCCATGAGCTATCACTTTTTTTCACCATTGTCTATTGGTTAACACGGTATCTTGTTCCATAACTGTTAATATCGAAAAAAAAAATCGAATAAAAAAAACAATAATTACAATTTATAGAACACAGAACACACATTACTGTATTCACCGAACGGTGAACTGAACTGTGAAGTGAACGGTTAACACATAATATATCAAGAAAGGTGGTCACTGACCACTAGTCATTGCTCGCTAAGTATCATATTTTAATTTTTTTTTTTGAATTATTTAATATTTAATCAGTTACCTAATCATGTTTCCTTTTGTCTTGTCTATTGTTCCACTTTTAATAGAAGGCTTCCTTTTCGGCCTTTTCTAGGAGCATAATTTGATCGTGGAGCCGTGGAAGAGCATAGCTCCCCAAAAACTCTTTTGACTCCCCCCCAAGATTTGACTAATTAAATCGTTTGTAGTTGTATACCTATGTAGGCAATATTTATTTTTTTTAAATTTAATTTAAAAATATTAACATAAGTTTTTAAATTGATAAGAGTTTTTTTTCGACATCACTAAAATAATATAACTTAACAAACTACGATTGCAGCTGTTGTAAACTAGACATACATATGTGGTTATCTTTAAGCTATTTATAATTGTCATTAAAAATGTGAAATACTAATTAAGAATACATCGGCGCAATGTTTGTTTTCTCTCTTTAAATTACGCACAAAATAGCACATTTACATTCAGTAGAACCAATTTAGCGTTGTTAGTTTTATTGTTGGAGTGAATTAGACTTAAAGTTAAGAGCATATTATCTGTGTTTGTGTGTTGATATTATTTAAGATATTTAAATTTGTAAGCAAGTTAGAACCAATTTACCTACATATGTAAAAATAACAAATTAAAAATAAAGATGTTCATTATACCACTGAAAAATTGAAATATTTACTTAAAAACGTCTATGAATAAGCATAAATAATATTCTTAATTTTAAGTTTAATAGTAGGTCAATTCACTCTCGTTTTAAAGTTAACAATATAAAATTGGTTCAACTAAATGGAAATTTATTTCGTGAAGTGTAGGTTAGAGAGAAAAACAAATTATAGTACGCTGGTATTCTCTTGGCTTTTAAATTTAACATTGTTTTGCATAGTAAGTTCCATTAGTGATTATTATTTTTTTTAAATTTTAGCTAGCACTATTTCATTTCTTATTTGATATCATGTATTGGGTATTGTAATTTATTTTGTTGTAGATATGCGTATGAAGTGAAATATCCTTACACCCTTTCTCGGGACAACTCGAGTAGGTATTTAATAATGTAATTTATCAACAATAAATACGACGTAAAAATCTTGTATAATGTAAAAATTAAAAAGTTCAAGATAATGGCTGCATACTAGTTGCGTCCCAAAGATATCTATGAAAAAAAGTCTAATCCGAATTGCGGCCGGAATTTATTTTGGGTACAAAGAAATTGCGACCCGGATTTTTTTAATTCTAGATAATTTAATCTTGACTGATAAAATATAATCACAGTATAATGTAGATACCAATAAGTACACCTTAGTCGTCGCTTTTCTGTTTTAATTTATTTATAATGTCGAATGAAATATTGAGTGAAAAAAAATCACATTTTATTTGTAAACGATGGATTTGCTAGTGTCAACATTAAAAAAAAAAAAAAAAAAAAACATATTTTTTAACCTACCTGCAGTATCTACGGATGCTACAGACAGTCCTAAGTCTGTACAAAAATGTGAAGGAAAATTAAGAGTTTTTGATTTTAATTTACATATTTCAATTAATTTAATTTTAAATTTCGGGCTGTAATTCGGAAGAAATTTTTACTGAGGGACGCAACTAGTAACCACCCAAGATAATCGTTGGGAGCATTGACCCCATGGCCCATATGGGTCTGTTTTAAACATTTTAAGAATACGTTTAGTTATAACTTATACTTGTACGTGTTATAATACTTATCCCTACAGGCTATAAAAATATAAAATTTGTTACGATATATATCCTAACTCTTGATTAAAATAAAAAAAATTGCATTTATAAAATTTTTTTGATCAGTCTTATTATTTTGTTGCTGACTACAAGCGAATATTATAACTTATTATAGATAATATCATCATAGTGGGTGTGCCGAATGACTGAATGAGTCATTTATATAATACTATGAATAGACGTTATTTTAATGTTAACTACCTACATATATCTTATTAATAATTTACTTTTCCGTTGAAAAAGAGTGTCATCATTATTTTTTTTCTTTTATATGTTATCCTTTGCACATATTATGTAAAGGATACAAACAACTAGTTTAACCTTGAATATTGATGATAGTCTAAGTTCTAAGCACCTGTATTAGTTCAACGAAATACCTGTATTAACTCTGCAGATTTTTACAAGTAGCGATGCCAATAATATTAAAAATAGGAATTTCTCAGCAGGAGAACTTAATAAGTTTATTTACGGGCTTCATAATTTATCAAAATTGCATCATTTATATAATATTTTCAATATTGTACTATATCTATTGTAGTTATTTATAAATTTATAATATAGTTTATAAAATATGATTTTTAACAGCTTTTACTAAATTACAATTCATGGCAGTTTACCTGAGAAAATGTTTTGAATTTGTCTTTATTATGCTTTATTAATTATTGTAATTATATTTAGGTATAACTATAAATCATGCATTTATATATAGTATTATTTTATTTATCTATAATAATTGAACGTGCTAATTGAAATAATTTAATATAATTGTAAACTTAAATACAATGCCAATACAATGCTTATATATAATTTAATAATAGTTTAGATATATCTAAACTAATCTAACCAAATATTTTTTCCACCTATTCATTTTCTAAAGAATCAGTCAAGAAAAAATTGAGAAACGTTGGTTAGGAGTAAATTATTACTTAATAATTTCATATTTACATAATGACCGTAAATCTTAAAATATGTCTAACTGTCTGGCATCTAGGTATTAATGGTATTATTATACTTAAGATAGGTATTGATAGATAATGTCACGTCCTCTCGTCACACATTCGTCTAATAATTCTACAGAAACATTTGATTTTGAAAAAAAGTATATTATACTAATATATATCAATCCCACATGCTATTATTCGTACTATTTTGCCGGTCAATCCTACCAAGTCTATTTAAATTTATAAACATAGTAGAAACTAGCTCAAGTTTAGAATTTCATATATATTTTACTGATTTTTTTTTTTTTAAATTAATCAATAATGCAAATTATAATGTGAAATATATATCAATGTATAATATATTAATATAATATTTATCTGGAATACTACAATTGTGGTAATTAGTTTACATAAACTATTTACGTTATACAACAAATTTAGAATTTAAAAAAAGGTATCTGTTGTACATAAAAAAAAAAAAAATAGTGCAAAGTAGTGATTTATATGATATGCCTTATACTCTATGTAATAAACCATACTACTAACACTTTTATACCTAGTTTATAACTTTAAAATAAATATAATATATTATAAAATATTTAAGACTGGGCGAAATCAATATCCGTTTGGCCGATATATACTCAGTAGTCAGTATCATAATTACTATTTTTTAACCCCTGTTCAAAAGTATTTTGAAAGAAAGGCTTTTGCTCCATAGACATAAGCAGTTATATTAAGTTTATGTGTTTAGCCACAAACTGAAAATTACCCCCTCTCCAAATATTACTCGACATTTCAGTACCCTACTTTTATTTTGTTGTATTAAAGGTTATAAGTATAAAAATTTCAATAGTTATTTCTAATATTTACATATTATTTTAATTATCTGTATTGTTCTTTTTTCTTCTGTATCTTTTAACGGAAATAAACTATGCCTAGTGTTAACACTATTTTTATTTATCTTGACCAAGATGTGATATACTTCCCTACATTTAAATAATAATACTGTAAGTATAATATTTTTTTATGAATTAATTTAAAATTTTATTATTATCGGATTACATTCTATACTTCACATTTCATACACATTACGACATAATTACCTACGTAAGGCTATGTATTTTCTTTTTGTTACTATATATGTAGCTTAATTTTTAATAATGATACGCTACACGAATCATGTTGAGAACTATTAATTTTAAAATATAGGTACACAATTATCATAAAACATCATAACATTTGCGGCACTATGACACAGACACTGTATATTATTATATAACCATTGGCAACGCCAACTTCATCAAACTATACAGAAAAGGTAATCGTTTAAAGTTTTGACACATTTATGGTAAATGTAAATACACGATAACTATATTTACATTATTATCGCATCACATATATACTGACATATATATTGACATTGATATATATTTTATTGACTTTTTCTTCCATTTTTAGGAGCTTTATTTAAATAGTATTATAGATTTTGACAGTGAGTTTTCATAATTTGTTTTCAACTTCAGATGAATTTATTTCAAAATATTATGTACCTGTGAGATATGATTCTGTAGGAGATTTTTGAGAAATCGATTTCATCATAACTACGAAATCGAAATAAATATAATAATTGACAGAGCGTGGTGTGAAACACATTAACCAGTCATAACTGGTACTTTATAAGTGTAAGGAAAAACAATAAAGTCGATTAGGCCACTGATTACACGGCTACGTTATATGTCGTGCTGTGTTAAAATTTGAACTCGATCAAGCTTTTGACGGTAGATCATGGATTAGTGAATGATACAATGATTAAATCGGCAAATCAGAATAAAGTTTAAGGAACTTGACACGATGGACGATATAGCTGCAAACCCGTCTATTATTGTATTTTTTTTTTTTTTTTTGGTTCGTAGCAACTGTCGTAGCCAGTAAGGAATCCGCCACGGCACATCGTGTGTACCTATCAAATATATTATGGCCAATTTTAGCAATGGTACGGCATAGCATCGCTCGCAGACATCAACGTCATCATAATAAAAACGCAAACAAAAACAACCCTAATTTTTTAGTCCATGGTATTGATTAAAAAAACGCGGAGTTAAGCCCTAACATCTTCCCCCCTGACCATAGTTATCGACACACAAATATAAATTATTATTTACATAAATTACACAATTTACTAACATTTAAATTGTTTTATTTTATATAGGTTAGCCTGGTACCTATACATTATGCAAACGGGTACCTGACATACACATCATCATATTACCTGCGTTGCATATTATTCTCTTACCATATTTTCATAGAAAAAACAACACTTAAAATCTTAAGCCTGCAGGAGCTCACAACTATGTCATCTGCTGTGTCGTGTGACTTTTATTGTATTCCGATTGACCATTATAATTATTGCATCATTTACTGTAACCGGAAGTGATCTATAGTTTATCAGATAAATATAAATTTTCAGAGTAGGTCGAGCTCAATTTTCGAACACAACATGACAAATTACGAAGATTTGAACCCTGTTTTATCGTCTATATTTATAAAATCCCCTATCGGATTATTCAGATTTATGGTAGGTATTTACTTATCTAAAACAAAAACAATATTTTTAATAACTTTTATTGAGTTTCTTTCAAAATTATAAAAAATTCTGTAACACTGTTTAGCAAGGGTAGAAGCCGGGAAGTAAACTATTTTAATTAAGGGCTGCAATTCACCCGTAAGACAGAAATTGTCTTATCGCACAAGGCACAAGCCATACACATACTATCTTTTGTCACGACTCTACCGCTTACCAAATTAAAGTTTGGTAGGTAATTAATAATGAATTGTTCTTGGCTATTTGCTGTTTACAACAGATTGACCAAACTATAGTTAAAATAAAATAGGAAAGGATAGTAACTGACTGTACTTATTAGTAAGTTTTTGGTATATATGAATAATAACGGAGTTTTTACTTTGCCAATTACCAGTCGGAAGAAAAAAAAATGTCTGCTGGCAATAAAGATTATTTTCCATAATTTTAAAGGCATCAAAAATTTAACTTTCAGTTGAGACGTGATAAAAATGATATTTACTTGGTAGGTACTTATATTTCATGAAGATTGTATACTTAAGGAGAGGATGACTTTACGTCATTTTGGTGAGGTCTAATAGTCTTTTCAAATTTCCCACCCTATTTGCATATAATATGGTAATCGTTCCATTGTGAAATTGTCTGTAGATATAATTAATCAAAAGTATAAATTTCGTGGCTACCTCGTCGACTGCATTGCTTGCGTTTATTCATATAGGTACGATGCTCATCACTTATGATTCATCTGTGAATACCAAAGGTAACGCGTTTTTTACATCGTATCGCTGTTAATTGAACTGAATATATTATAATATTGTTTGACGTTTGTTTCTTGTAACGACATAATGGTTTAGTTGAAAAAGAAATACTGCTTAGTGTTTATACTCCGCGAAAAGTTAGGTTCTGCATTCTGGAAACCACATGCATCGATTATTTATTATTAAGCTCTCTTATGGCCCTATGTAGATGATATAAATAGAATATTGTAATGTTTCATTCGTGCCAATAATATTTATTGAAGTGAATATGAATAACTATTTATCCTTACAAGTTACGAGAAACATGAGAATAATATAGATGACACGATTATACATTTTACATTGATATACCACTTCTGGCTCGGGAGAAGGGTGAGGCGTGGAAATTATGTGGCTCACAAATATAGGTACAATAGGTACTCGTATTGTTGGATTTCGTTTTACTGCTATCATTAATAATGTGAGAAACAATTATTTAATCAAATCAATAGGAAGAAATTATTTTAAAAAAAGTTATTCTTCCTTACTTTTTTTGTTTGCAAAACGGAATATAATTTGTTGTATGATGACTATAACATATGTCATTCGATTTCTCTCTCTCCTCTATATTTTAGAGTTATATTTTAAAATTATTATAGGTATAAAAACTACCTATAAAATATAAATCATATAATGCACCTTAATTTAATATATGTATGTAACGTAACCTAACGGTTATTCTATAATACATGTATTAAAAAAACAAACCACTAGATTGAGCTGTATTAAAGATTTAAATTTTACTTTAAATTGAAATTAATTATTTACATTTATTTTAGGATTCTAAATTACCTACTATGCTGTTTTTGGTAACGACGATTGATCGAATAAATGAAATATCAAATTACGTTATCATTATAAATTATAGTAAGTACTTTATTAAAACAAATATTATAATACTTTATATATTATGCAAATTAATCATCTAATTGATAATATAGATTTTTGAAAGTTCTTTGTAAAAATAAATCTTCTTTTTAAAACATTATACATTTTTAAATTATAATACCCGTTTAATATTGTTTATGTATCTTCATTTTATTGTTTTTGACTTATGTACTAATATGTATTTTAATAAAATATTTGCCTTGTAAAATAAATGTATATTTTCATTGATTATTTGCATACAATTGTATTGTGGTTTTTAAAAATTCTTGCAAATTGAATTAATTTTTTTAAATATACACACGTAGTTTAGTTTCGACATTAAATAGTTAGATAAATAACTTTAATTTTGTGATTTAGGTTTTTTATAACTTTAAACTACAAGCGTACAAGTATCTACTATTCCGATCAACTTAACCTAACTTTACAACTTTATAATTCATTTAATATTCATAATATAATAATTATTTATAGGAATATATACACACTAGCTAGTTAGAATTAGTTACAAATTATAATGTAATAGAAAAATGTACTTTAAAAATAATATCTTAAATGTCTTTTTGTATAGTTCTTACATTTAATATAAATAATTGTATTAATTTAACCTTGTGTTATACGTCAGAGGAAAATGGTTAAGAACAACTTTTGGCATCAACCAAGGGCATTTATATAGAACTATATTTAAGGGGGAGACATGCTTAAATATATTGTTATAATATTAATATATTATTATTTACGTAAATATAGGTAGGTACTTTGTGATTTGTGTGACTTTTGATTCTAAATTGTTTAAAATATTATATATTTTAATGATGGGAATTATAAATAAGAACTTTACACTTTAATGTGGTTTAGGTCTATTGAATGTACGTATTTAATTTAAATACTCTATAATCTATATCAATATAATAATAATAATTATTATTTAAATATTGTTACGTAACTTATTATAAAATCAGTTAACCACTATATCACCTATTATTGTATTGAGTTTTCCATACATCCTCATGCATGTTCATAGTAATAGCTAATTTAATTATTTTAGATGAATACATCTGATAATAATATATATATTACACTTATGATTTAATGTTTATTGTCAATTATGAATATTATTTATAATAATATAATTTTGATTTTTCATGAATAGTAGACATAGATAAGTTGAATTCCATTATTATTATGTAGATAGTTACATGTTTTTCTAAATACATACGTATATAAATATTATGTATTGAATTATATTTAAGAATCATTATCCTTCTTTTTTAGACATATCAAATATTACTGCTGGAGTTGCACAGCCGCACAGGATGTGGCATCCTCTTTCCAGCTCTATATAATAACTAATAGGTATATTTTATAAATCTGACCAATTTACCTTTTCTAATTATGAGGTTATTATATTAGTTAATTTATAATGATCATACTGCTTTTTTAAATCTCTCAAATCACCTTAACACACGCAATTATGTCAAATATGATACAAAAAATGGTGCTTCAATTAAGTAAATCAATCAAAATTTTCACATACAAAAAATTTATTTTGTGTCTTTTAACTTACCTTGATACGTCGTTTTGATTGATCACAAAAAAATTTCCATCAGAAATTAAATAAATATTTAAAAAAATATAGAAATCAATCATTTAATTGTAAATTGTGAGCTACAGCTATGAATTAATAATGATCGATTATCCTATTTTTATAATTGCTACTCATTTCTTTCAATCATAACTCTTCCTTCTATAAAGTCTTTGTACTTTATTTTAATTTTTATAAAATAATCTGATATACTGTTCAATTTGCATTTTTTGAAGAAATTTATTTTTAAGTGATTCAATATTAAAGTATTTTCAAATTTTAAGATGGCAGATATTTAATATAGTTAAAAAATTAATTATTATGTCAACCCTTGTAAAATTATTTGTTCTTGTAATATTTTTTTTTTAAATATGTATTATAATTTTATAATAAGAAAGGGTTTTTCATATTTCTATGATTCGTTCGTCCAATTTAAGTATTTTCACAATAGTTCATATTAGGTGTTAAAATATCTTGATTTGGTTGTATAATTAGTGATCATTAAGCCGATAAAAGCTTGTTAAAAATAATGAGTACGAAGCTAAGGGTAGTTATCATTCGGGATTAAAGAGGAAATTCAGATTTAGTTAGGTACCGCTGTTGAAGCCCAGTGCTTGTTTTAATACAAATGCGTAAAATGTAAAAAACATCCTTAAATTACTATTTGTGAAAAGTGATTTTAAATGGTATTTATAGTAGTTAGTTTAAAATTAGCTAAAATTGTTTTTTCAAATTAAGAACAATAACTTATTTTCAATTTATTAGGGAGTAATCTAAAAGTCGAAGGAATATAATTATTACTGTACTTGTTGTAAAGCATGTATCTATAAAATAATTAACCATGTGCCATAAAAATTTGAGTGAAAATCGGTTACAATAGGTATTAATTTAACTGTTATTATGTATTATTAATTAGCGTTATCGTGAAAGATACCAATTACCTACACACTCTTTTAAAAAAAAATCAAAAGAAACTTAAGATTTGACAAGATTTAAAATAAAAACTATAAGCGTGTTAAATATCTTAAATGCCACGAATTAGTCATAGTAGAATCATCTGGGTAGGTACTTATCTTCTGTATAATATTATTATCTTTTCCTCCCAATCATTAAAATACTTGGATCTAATTTTTGCGACCATTGTCTTATCTGGTCACATTACATTAGAACCAAAATACTAGCTTTAAATACATAATACAATATGCTTAAAAGTTAAAATAATAAATATTAATTTTTCATAACAAATTAAATAAAAACTCAAAAAATCTTTGAATTAATGTACTAAGTTTAGACAACGTGAGTATGACTTACTAAATCCTGAAGCAATGTCAAAACATTAAAATTAATGTTCACAAAATTAAATTTTTTTAAAATACTGCAGTTATTCGTAAAATATGCACTAATGTCCCAGCGTATAATATATCTAATATAACGATCTATACAGATTTAAAAATTAAAAGAGTAAACGAAGAAGCAGTAACTTTTTATAACAGATTCCATTGTATACTATTAGTCACAATAAACATTTCAGGAGGCCCACCAAGATGACTTAAAGTTGAATTATTACCATAATCTGCTATAAACAGAAAAAAACATAACCATTTAATAAAAACAAATGAAGTTTCACGTTTTATTAATCAGCATACTATTATATTTGTATTTATTTATCACGTATATAGTTTATCGTGCTTTATTAAATTGCAGAGTAAAAATTGTGTTTAATCTTTAAAAATAATTATATAAATAATAAAAAATTATAAATATAAAAATTATGTGAATATGATGGCATATGAAATTAGCACTGAATTACGATGTGGTGATACCCTATATATAAAGTTAACACAATACTATACCGTGCATATAGGTAGGTACGTTTAATTTAATTAAATATATGAATGCTAATCGATAACAGGCAATGAAACCCCATAAGAATAAAACATTCTTGGCTTTTGTTCTTTGTAATAATGTTGGTATTTATCATTTTATTTAATATATTGTGTACATTTTGATGTATAATAATGCAGCCAGGTAAGATAATTTATGTACCATACGTTTTATTAAAAAGAATAAAATAGGCGTATAATGTTTGATATTTTTTAACCCCATCTAAGTAGTTTTGATAATTTAATTAAATATTTTGGAGTGGTACATATCTATACTCATTTAGTACCTAATTAAAAATGAATAAAAGAATAATTATTTAGTTATCATGTATTTAAAAAAATAATAATATTACGTATGTAATACACTGATAGAAATTTGTACGTATTAATCTATAGTAAATAATAGATTATCAGACCAATTATTAACTATGGACTATGAATAAAATGTTTAAAAAATAATTAAATAAATAGTAATTGTATGTATAAAATATATATTTAAAATTTAACTATAATTTTTTAATGAAAATTGTAACTTCTAGTGTTGAATAATCGGAGTTAAGTTATAATTATTATTTGAAATAATAAAATACCTAGTTAAGTTACCTAGTTTGTATTTAAATAAAGTACGTAACTAGTTATACTTTAAACAGTGAGTCTTTTATATGATTCGATATAATATGTAATTAATTTAGTTTACAAAAACAATATATTATATTATATACTACACACAATATTCCTAGAAGTTATTATATTAGGTATACAAAATGTTATGTTTAGTTTTTGCTTATTTTATTGTAATAGTCTTAATTTAAATTATAATGATTTTATTGAAACTTTTAACCACACTTTACATTTTTTTGTAACAATTCATTTTTATAGTTTGCTGGTTATAATTTTTAATTAACTTTTTGGTAACTATACAAAAATATACCAAGTACTTTAACGGTAAACGCGTAGAAGCTGCATGTAATACTTTACTAAATTTACTTAAACATAAAACGACAGATTTGTTAATAAGAAATAATTAATTTTTTATTCCATTTAGTCAAAAGTATTGAAAAATTATTTCTATACCAAACATTAATTATAGTATTCTATGTGTTTTTTAGCTAAGGTTACTAAATTTGGAGCTTATGTGTATGAAGATGGCTCAAAATACATAGGAGACTGGAACGATCGAGGTCGAAAACATGGATTGGGTCACGTCCAATTAAAAGACAATACACGTTATGAAGGAGGATTCAGCAATGGACTTTGTTCGGGTCTTGGAGTTCTCCAGTATCCGGATGGAGCGAGGTAGATACTTAAAAAAATAAATGTGCATAGTAATAAGCAATTATTGTATTATTCAAATAAAACGTTTTTGGATAATAATTTATTCATGCTTTTTTTGTTTGTATTAACGCAATATTGCAGATATGAAGGAGAATTTATGGAAGGATGGTTTCATGGTCACGGAATGTTTTGGAGGGCTGATGGCATGAAGTACGAAGGCCAATTTCGAGGTGGTCGTATTTGGGGACTAGGTAATATAGTATGCAGTGCTTAAATTTAAATAAAACCTGTTAAAAATGGAGTTAAAATATAATATATTCTTTGTGTATAAATATGAGTATATATACCTATTATTTGTATGTAACTATGTAGGTAGGTTATGTGTGCAGTATGCATATATACGTTTGTATATTATATATAATTTTAATATATACGTAGGTACTGATATACTGTCGTATTTGTATGGTATATTAAATCAAATAATGTGATAAAAATATCGGTCAATATAATACTTAATATGATTTATAATACTTTATAGGTTTAATAACTTTTAAGGATGGATCTCACGGACTTCCGAGACACGAAGGATTTTTCAAAGATTGCAAATTTGTACAAAAGAAAAAATGTCCGAGGGTCGTTGTAGATGCACAACGAGCAGCATTGATGGCAAGAATACAAACCGAACAAACATAATTTTCTAATAAATTTTTCTGTGTATAGTGTAAACTATAAAGAATAATTAAAAAAAAAATAAATAGATCTTGCAAAATATTTAAATTAAAAAATAATAATAATAATAATTCTTGTTTATAATAATTTATAATAAATAAATAAATAAATAATTTAAATTAGTTAAGTTTAGTATAGTATCTTCTAGAATTTGGATTTTTTTTTTCTAATGTTGAACTATTTTTTAATTCTTGCTTGATAGTTATGATGTTAAAACGACGCTACATACACATGTGTTGTATATGTCTTACAAACAATACAACATAATAAGTTTTACGTTCACAATAATCCATTTTACTTTTATTTTAAAAATATAGTGAACTGACTAAAAATGCTTTTAATGATATTTTAATTACAAAGTAAGTTATAAGTATTTTAAAACTGTAACTTTTTTGTAAAGTTTTAAATGATTATTAATAGGTAGTTTTAAAAATTAAATATTGATAAAGCTTTTTTTAATTAATTACAATTATTTTTTTTTAATTGAGGAAAGTGGATTGTTATGAATATAAAATTTGTTTACTTTTACATTTGTAAGGTGGAGATTGCATTCTCTTAAGCATACAAATTTAATTATTCTAATAATTTATAGAATTCTACACATACACATACGGTGGCGTAGTTAGAATTTTTGAATGGGGGAGGAGGGTTAAGGTTTATGTATATACCTGGGACAACTCAAAATTGTAGCGGGCCAGAACATAGAAAGCAAAAAAAAAAAAGTCATTCAAAATATGCATTTTAACTAGAAATATTTTGTTTATAATTTAAAAGTATTTGAACTCCATTAGTCATTACATTAATCACAGTCTTCTTGTTTTGATCGCTAATTTACTAAACTATTAAAAATATTAAAATAATTAAATAAAAATCAATAGGGGGGTTATAACACCCAACCCCCCTTGGTTATGCCACTGTATACACACACATGTTTATTACATACGGGTAAAATACGTAGTATTATAAATTAAAATAAAAGTCTGCATGTATAAATAAGTGGAAAAATAGGAGATAATTGTCAACTGTAATTACACCTGCTGATTGATTTATTTCTAATTTAATATATATGTATTTTTTTTAGTTTGAGTATATTTAATCGTGTAATTGAAAAAATTAATATATCATTAACATATAGTGTTGTCCAATAGTTATCGTGTGTTTTGTAAATTAAATAAGTAGGTACAGCATTCAACATTTTGTTTACATATTATTATAAAAATAATGATAATAAGTTTATTTTAATTTTTATTAAATTATGCTTATTCTATAATACTATATGGTATAGAGGTATTTATATTATTATAAAAATTATATTTAAATCATAAATATAATACAATATTCTGTTACACTGGGAAGGAAGTTATATGTATTTTGGATCGTACGTTTCTAACCTAGTGAACTTGACCTTGCACTACTACAACCTGTGATAAATAAAGTATATACTCGCATACCTATGTATGTATGTATGTATGTGCTAATAAATAATATTTACATAATATTATATAAATATAAAAACATATATACCAATAATGTAAACATATCATTTTGAATTGATGCCACTTAATAGTATTTTAATTAGAATTATTTCATTTACGTATATTAATATTTATGAAAATGATATATTAATTATTACATTAATGAACGGTAATAAACTAAAATTTATATTTATTAAATACCTTTTCTAAAATTCTAGTAATTTAATATATTTTTTCTCGATTTAAGAAGTTCATTTTAAGAAATACATTTTGTAAAATATTAATTTTGCCCTTTTATTATATTAAATTATACAACTTTAATTTCAATAAACAAATAAATAAAAATGTAATAAAAATAAAACTTTCAAATTATGCAATTATCTATAATTGATTGTAAATTTGCCTTTAGAGATAAGGGGAGAAGGAAAATATTTTACAAGAAAATAGGAGAAAAATACAATCTCTCAAAAGTAAATAATAAATAATAAAAGTTCATATTAAAAAAGGCAGTATAATGGGTACTGTTTTGCTATACAGTAGATTCGACTATGGTCACTGTGGTTGATGTGTCAAATTTGAATTTAATCATATCATACATATTACATTACCTATATAATATGAAAAACGATTTCGTGCGGATACAGTTTATTAGCCTATGTTATTGTATTGGTATTGCTATTATGATAAGTAATTTATTTAACTATAAGTAATACGGTAGGTTAAATTAATCTTTTCTAAAAATTATGCTTGAAAATTTCATTATGTGTATAAAATAAAGTAGTATACGTAAAAGTTTTATGTTTCCACGAATTTTTATGAATTACAATAAAATATTGAACATAATTATTCACAGCTCAAGCATGTCATTTTATTGAAATTTGAATTTAAAATGTTTGTAAAATAAAATAGGCTTTTAAACGAACAAAAAAAATTTAATTTTAAAATAATTTTTATTTGTTCAATTTTTATATTACGCAAAATGGATAAAAATTTGTGTTAAGAAGTAAATTAAACAAATCTATTCAAATTTGAGTTGACAATTAATTATATTACTTTTTCAATATCAATGGACTGATGTAGGTAATTAGGATTACTTAAAAATCCGAGTTAGAAAACTTAAAATAAACAAAAATGAGTTTAAAGTTTAAACACACAAAATTAACGTATTACTAATAAAAATGATCTTAAAAATGCAATAAAATGCATTTAACACAAAAAAATTCAAAAATGCAAAATTAAAATTACACGTTCTTAATTATTATATAACGAAAAAATTACTCAGGTACTTAGTAATAAAAACTGAAATACAGTCTTCGCTCTGAATTGTTTTTTTTGTATGTGAAATTCAAGTTCAATATATACCTACGTCCTAAATTACTGAGGCATATTATTCCTCAATGACGAGTTTCTCTTGACACCTAATGATTTTAATAGTATTAATGTATATTATATCAATAAATAATATAAATTAATAGAGTTTTTAAAATTAACATCTAGTTTTATTTTTTACATTTAATATATTTAATTTAAATGTCCGTATAAATTGTATAGGATTAGGACGTAGGCATAGATATACTTACTAAATTATTTGTATATACCTATCTAATGCTATAATAGTTAAGGGGTGTCCAATGTCCATCATGTATATAGTCATGCGTTTGTCCTCGTACGAAGATACATTACCGCCCACCGACTATAATTATGTATATTTCCTACTCTGGTATCTCTCTTGGCTCATGCAAACTAAACTTTAAAACAGTATACATAGCTATTTTACTAGAAATATTCAGTGGAAATTGATGATGAGTCATGTTTTAAACTATACCCTCATAAAATGATGCCATTCTTAGATTTTTACGTAACACAAAAATACATCATAAAATACATATTATGGGATTATAGGTCATTTTAAATAAATTTTTTTAAATTATAAAAAAGTTTCTCTTTATATAAAGCATAATTAAAAAAAGTTATTAATATTATGCAGATACATTAATATTGTAAGACAACATACATAGATATTAGGTAGGTAGGAATAGTATTAATATTATATGAATATAATATGGGTAATTTTTTGCTTGATTTAAAACTCTAAGCCATATTAGTTGATTGAAATCATAATTATAATTTCTGTATTTCAAATTATTCAAGTAGGTACTTTTATAATTTATGTTGATAGTTAGAAAACAAAAACATATATATTTATAAAATTTTATTTATTATTTTTATTATCTGCCATGTTGGCAAAATTCTAAAATAAAATTTAAGTTGTCTAGAAAATTCCTAAAAATAAGTTGAAAATTCTGAGTGTTAAATTGTATGTTGTTTGAATTAGTAATTTGTTTAATGTATTTAAGAAACAAATACTAGTTTCTATATTTTATACATTTATCATAGTTATAGAAGTAGATAACATTTACTATTGTAATTATTTATAATATTCAGAATGAATTTAAAATGAGTAGTACACTATAAACAATTTAATAAAAATTATAAAATTCTAACTGCAATTTTACTTAACACATTTTTAATTTATAATTTATATTAAAAAAAATTGAAAAGGTGATTATTATTTATAAATACATAATACATACCTCTATTATCGTACAAATACAAATTATAAAATTAGAAGTTTATCCATTATACAATAAAAATATGATACAAGTCATACGTATTTTATGCATATTTTATGATCAATAAATTATTTGCTCGTTGTGTTTACGTTCATGTAATACAAAATACATACTTATATTAACGATATTTTTATACTTAGCATTATATAAATGGAATAGAATATAGATTATAAGGAAAATGATCGTATAAAATGTATAAACACGTAACATAATATTTTCAATAATATACTTTCATGCTTAATTATTTAAACAAATATTGTTAAGTATCGCCTTGATAATGATTTAAAAACATGCGCCAACAGACATGTATATATATATATATTAAAGTTGAATAGTTCTGTAATATCTACTGCTAGATATTGCTGTATAACTAATCTAGTTATTTAATAATTATTAAAATGTATTTAATTATATTATAATATGATAAATTATATCAACGGGAACTTGATAATATTGAAAACTTGTTACCTAACAATGAGTTCAAAACACGCTACCGATTTCATCAAATAAAAACAGTTCATAATATATTAAGTATTAACTGTATGAAAATTGAACGCTAAATATATTGTAGTTGTTTTTTTTATACCAGAAATGCGTAGATATTATCTATATTTAATTTTTTTCTTTTTTTTTGAAAACATTATCTTCACAATTACAATATTGTTTCCATTTGAATCGCATCAATACTGATTAATTAATAATAATTAAATAAATAACAATACTTAAGTCCATTTTAAAAATAACAATTCCTATCAATACTATTATATATAAGTACATAATGTGTTGCAATTATTTATATACTGCGGCTTAAATATACACGTCATCATAAGTATCGGCATATACTGAAGTTGAAATGTACGTTACGCATATACAAGCACGTCGACGCACACACAATGTAATATATATAATATGTTATATATCCAATATCAAGGTCACCTTGACCTAGTCCTGACTAATCAAAAACAGCTGATTGTCGTATTTATCACGTGCTTGCAAATTAACGAGACACCGTTTATTATGAATGGCATTCTGTACATTATATGTATCTTGTACATAGGTATACATGATGCACAATATCGGCGGCGGCGCCGCTGTGACCGTTTTTATTTTTATTTTTTACATTACTTGGCAGCATATTTTTTAATCGACAAAAATTTATAAATTCTGCATTTGATATAATGAAAGACACGTTAACAATATACCCCGGACCTGGATTAGCTGTGTCATAAATCATAAGTGCGTATCATGTTAATATTGTCGCCATACATAAATGTTATAATATCTGTTGTTCATCAGTCACCATCTATATAATAATAAATTGCTTATAAATGTTTTAAATAAACAACAAAATTAAATCTATGTACATGTAAATGCATTATTATAATATACCTACATCCCACATAATTAGTTGCTGATTAGCGTTCTGTAAACCGTATGGGCGGCCGGATAAAAATTTTAAGATTCTCCCCCCATGATACATACATTAAGCATAATATCATCTATCAAGGTCAATTTGCACCAGGAAGTGAATGCAGTTGGAAATGCATTGCGAGGCAATTATTATTGTAGAGGCCCTTCCCGCTTGTTTGCTGATCCATTCCGTGTACGGTTAACTGGGTATGGGGTGGGAGGGGGCGTGAACACAGGAAATCATTTGAAACGAAATACGCGCACTGCAAAGCGCACTGTGAGCGCATTGATAAAAATCGTTCTTGGTCAAGGACAAAAATGCATTCAATCGAGTGGGTATACTAACATAATGGAAAGGGGAGGAGGGGGCCTTCTGCATCAGAGAAAACATAAATAATTGTCATTTGTGATATTTTAATGAATATATATTATTATTATATTTCATTTTTTTTAATACGATCAACAGTAGGACAGCAGAGACATTGATATATTCTACATTTATACGTGGTTAAATCGATATCGATATAATTTAATGCAACTACGTTATTTAAACTTTGAGTAGGTATTGTTACATAACAAAGCAACGCCTAGATCGGAAAATGAGGGGAAAATATAGTTACATATTTTTTTTTATATCACTTTGAAATTGTTCATTATAATTGGTAATGAGACGAATAATAAAAAATAAAAATGGTAGGTGATCCGTTCAATACAATATCTATTTTAATTAATGTTTTTTATGTTATAAATATAATTCGATGCAGTGCCAATAGGATAACTGCCAACTGCATATGTGATTCAGTTTATGTAAATAAATAGTAATTATAAATCCAAATATATAAGACTTGGTAATAATATATTATGAAGATAGTTGAATAGGAATTTTTAATTTTAGGATAATTACAATTTGTAATGTAACTTGAATATAATCGTTATTGTTGGTTTTCGGTTGTAAGTGACAAAATGTGGACCTATTATAAAACGATTAAATAAATTACAAATAGAAATTATTTATTTCAATGTATTTATTTTATATAGTAGACTTAAAAACAGCTTGAGAACTACGCATTTTTGATAGTATTACATAGTAATACTAAGTATGATACTTAGAATGCGTACTTTATGATCATAGGTTTTTTTTTTTATATTTGTACAGTGCACTTTAACTATTATTATCGCTGCATTCTGCTGACCTTGGCCTTCCTTTCGAACGACAATCTTTGCCAACTTTTATAAACTGCCAAGTGCATGATGCTACGTTGCCAATAGTTTTTACTATCGGGCCACTGGGTCGACTTTAAATTAATTTATGATAAGCATGATAATATATTAATCTTATATTGATCTGTAGATATACCTGTTTTGTTTTTGGACATCATTTGTTGAACTAGAAAAAAAAAATATATAATAATTTTATGTTTAAATAATATATTCAAATTCTTTGAATAAATTAATGAAAATTCAATCAAAATTTTAAACAACTACTAGATTTTGATAATAAGTTATTGTTTTGAATTAAAATATAGTGAAATTATACATTATATATTAATATTATATTTAGGTATTGTTATCATCAATGTACACTATTCTACTTTATAATCATTTTAGATATGTTTCCATTGTGATAGTATTATTAGCAATTAATTTAACCTTGATAAGTGACCAAGACCTTTGCAACATAATACTATATAATATAGTTTACTAGTTGTTCATTATCAGAACAGATTTTTTACGATAAAATTATGTATGATCTGTATAAATATTGTTTTCTTAACCATACAATTATCAACAGCGTATATAGATGGAAAATTAAAAATTAAGATTAATTTATTTATAATATATGTTATACAGAGTTATTTTTGTGTTCAAAAACATACAGGCTCTGTAATTTGACATGTTAGAGAATTCTAAAATAATAATACTTACGTGTATTAATTCTTTATTTTTGTCTATCAAGAGTTAAGATTTGGTTAATATTTTATACATCAATTTTAAGAGGAAAATAATTGTAAATTATTTTCTAAACATTTATATTCGTCAGTTATCTACCTGAATATTGGTATAGAATTGAGATTATAATTAATGTGAATAATGTCTCGTCCGTCTCCATACAAAACCCATTTTATGATGTTAGTTTAAACTGCTTAAACGATTCTTAATTTACATACAATCCATAATAATACACGACTGCACGAATGTAATGAGTTTTTGCTCGAAACCAAAAATGACGTAGATACCTATATGAAACTACTGATATGTAGATTACTTATATAATCATTAATCGAATGTAGTGGTTGGTTATTACGTGTTTTGAATTTTTCGAGACAAACCATTACGTTTACATATATTATAAGTAATATATGATATAGTAAGATTTTCATATTTATTATTTTTAACCACGGTAGAGGAAAATTTAATATAATTTAATGTAGCATTAATATATGATACGTTTGTGAAAGTGAATAATTATTGTTATTACTTATTAATTATTGTATACATGTGAATTTGCAAATTATGTTAATATTTAAAAAAATTTTATCATCATTACTATGATATACCACTATTATAACTACTTATATATACTACTATAATATGTATATACTCATATTATGTTTGTTTATAAATAGTATTACCTAATTTGGAATTACGGTGAAACCTCTAAATACCGGACACTTTCAATCGCCAAAATTTTGTCCACTGTTTGAAAGTATTTGCTATTTAGAGGTGATATGAATGGGTAAATAAAAAAAATAAACAATAGCAAAATATATCAAAAAACATGATACACACATGCATATTTATGTTAGGTACTTGTATGTATGAATATACGATATACGTATAGGTATCTCTATGCAATATTATTTACAGTTAGTAAATGAGACGGTCATTTTCTACGATGAATAAGACAGGTAAGTTATAATAATTTAATAATGTAAAAAAATGAAAAATGTACTATAAATTCACTATATATAGTAATAACTATTAAAATATGCTTAGATAATAATTACGGTAAAAATGATCAAAATCTATCCATAAAAGTGTCTGTTGTTTAGAGTTTCCCTTGCTTAGAGGTTTTTCTACAGATGAACAATGAAAATGTTCCAGTTTCTAAAAAAATATTAAGAGGTGTTCATTAAAGGAAGTTTCACTGAATATGTATTTAATTATTAAGTATGTCTTGAATAATAATAAACTTTTAGTTAACAGCTGTGAATACTTAATTTTAGTATTGTATCCAGTAATTTTTTGTGGAATAGGGGTTAATACTCATTTTTAATCACATACAATATAAGTTTACTTAGTAATTAATAGATTATTACTAGTAGGTATGTATGTAGTAAATTAATAAACAATAATAATATCTACTATATGGTAGGTAAGCATAATATAGTATTTGAGTAGTAATAAAAATAATGTTTTGTTAAATAATTATAAGTACATTTACTTCAATAATAATTGTTTAAAGTATCTACTATAACTCTGATATCTGATAATATGTATTTTAGAATTTAAAATTCAATGGTAAGGATTTTTGTTTATTTTAATGAGTGAATAAAATGGATTAGAAGTACTTTTGAACTGTTCGAGGAGGATGTTCTAAGAATATATTTATTAACTAAATTATTGCGTGCATTATTATTAGTGTCAATAGTAACACTAGAAAGGTCTTTTTAAACCTTTAAATGATCAATAATGAATGAAATAATATCTAAATTATTTTGGAAATATTTAATACAAAAGATATAACTTATAATATAAAATAAGTAATAACTTAATTTAAAATTTAATTTGTATGTAGGAAATTAAGTAAGACTAAATAGATTAGCATTGATATCCGTTCATCAAGTCATACATCTATGTACGGATAAAATAATTAATAACATAGCATTAAATCTTAGGAAATTAGATTTTATATTTTAAACGTTTTAACAAAATCTTATCTTCAATTGAATCTATTATAATAAATAAATTATTATTAACCTCAATAGTTAAGTTTTCACTCATATAAATTGTAATAAAGTGCACTCCTATTAGTTCTATTAATTATAGTGCAATATTGGATAGTATGAAGCATAATACCAATAATACTGAGTTAAGAAAATTATCAGGACCTCTTTCCCATGAAAAATACCTAAATAAGCTCGACAATGTACCTATACCTACAACGATGATTAACAATCACTGTTGAATATTAGCTATGTAAATTATTAAACATTAATGTAACATTAGTATATAATTTACCACGACATGATTACGATATGTACACGTATTGAATAATATTAGGATAAAAAAACCAATATCATTAAGCATAGAGCAAAAAACAAATAACAATCATAATAAACGATTAAAACCGTCTCGCGACGAATGGAAATATGAGTGACTATAATAATATTATTGCTATTATTATGATGTAGAGTACAGACATCGATATTAAATATATAAATATATATATATATATATTATTTTACCGTTTTATTCAACTCAGACAATCATAAATCACAATGTAACGACGACAAAGCGACAATGACAAGTGTCAGTCGTCGAATCGATTTCGCGTATAATGATGAAGGGAGCACGTCTACGCAATAATAACTATATAGTATTATAATGGCCCTGAAAATGGAAATGTATTAGTGCAAGTTAAAAAATAAAAAACAATTAAAATTTACATAATGTTTTTTATACTTAGCACACTTAAAATTTAAAAATTATAAGATTTTGACTAATATACAGAAAAAAAATGTGAAGTATAAATTTTACTTTTTAATAATTTAATGAGGACTATTATAATAGGGGTGTAAGGTATACGACTTGCGTATTAACTTCTTTGCACTCCTTTATTATGTTGTTTAATTTAATTGAAATAATTTCCAATATTTTGAAAATATAGAAAACCAGTTTTTAGAATGTGAAAACTTTAATTTTCGACGATAGAAATTCAAGGTTTAGGTTATACATATACATTTTGATGTTTTACCATGAGCTGTGCACTTAAACATCGGATTTACAAATGAGTCAAATAATATCATAAAATATATTATTATGATCTGTTCGTCTTAGCAGTTGTTCTGATTGGTACTAATGGTTATACAGAGAAAACGATCGCAGAATTACTTGTGTATATGAGCAATAAATAGGGAGGTATCTATCCTAATTTAGATTTTCAGAAACGAAACCTCCATAAAGAAAACAACAAATTATTATTAAATTAATACTTCTAGGTCAGTGGAAAAATAAGGCAAGGAGCTTTAATTATAACAACGACGCTTTTTATTTTTTTTTCAAATATTATATAATATCAAATAATTTCAAATTGTATAAACTTTAGTTAGATATAATATTTTTATTTTATATTTACCAAAAAATTTCAAAATTCAATTATTTTTTAAACTAATAAAATGTTGTCAACATATTATACATAACGACAAAAATTGCAGTAAATTTAATAATTTCAACCTGCAAAAGTAGAAAAAAACGACTAAAAAAATAACCAATAGACATTATAAATAAAACCATAATTTTCTAAGAAAATATTTTTTAATAATTTATTGATGATATATTTTATAAAAGCTTAAAATATGTTCTACAAACACTTATGACCGATAGGCTCTAGTTGTCCACCCTATATCCATCTGTAGTCGTTGGCTTGAGGCTTTATGCTTGTAGTACCACCCTTTATTATTACATTATTGCCTATTGTACCATTACAGCGGACTATTGAACATCTCAAACTATGAGAAATTCAAACGTATTAATCGAATACTTCGAATGGTTCGAGTTGAAAATGAATTTTAATTCAAGAAAATCGAAATTCGACCCATCATCAATATTATAATAATTATTATTATCAATTAGCATCACAATTTCCGACGCATATGATTAGCGAAAACGGGACTTGGCAGCAACCGGACACCGCGTCCTTTCCGTACGTATCTACCCATAATACAAAATAATGCATTGTTGTTATTGTTGTTAAAATATAATGTCGTAGTCACACGAGTAAACCGACAATGCTACTACTTAATAATAATATGTAACGTATCATTATAAGTCATACTCGCGCACGCGTACGAACGAAAAATCGTGTGTCGTGTTGCCGGAAACAAAGAATTGTTCGCGGGTTGGCGGGCGGAAGGGTGCGCCCGAGATATCGGAGGCGGACGGCCTTGGCCGTTGCAGCAGAATAGATGCTGGACCGCTCTGCTGCCACCAATGGGCGTGTGCTATTACGACTTGATTACGCACTCACACGTACGTATTATGTACGTGTCCGTGTGTTCTGCACTGCAATTTGCACACGTACAAACGCCGCCCGCGCGCGCAATGCACAATGCATCTACGGTCGCGACGTTGCAGTTGTTGTATTATGCATAATATGTATAGTGATACATTACGTATAGTTGCACGTACATTATACACACACTTCCCCCCGCCGTTATATCCATCCATCCGACCGTTCCCACCACTTGCAACACTTGCAACGATGCACGCGGGATTGCCGGAGGATGCACGCACGCGTACATGCTCATTCGCCCACACCACGGCGCACACAAAGCTCTTTTTGTCCAGTTTCAGTACCAACTTCTTATTAGTACTTTCCATACACGCATAGCATACGTGTAAACATGTTATGTGTTGATATATCGGCCGCAGATTGACAAGGAAACCTGGGGTTGGTATTTTCATATTTCTCTTTCGTTTTCCCGTTGTGTGTGCACAAATCCTTTCCCCCTTTGCAGGAATGTCCTTTTATTCGGCGGCACGGTGGAACAATAAAATTGAGAAACAATAATTGAGAGACTAGTACGTCATATAAATGCATTGTGTATACGCGCGCGCTTATGTGCATGATGTGTGTGTGTGTGTGTGTGTGTGTGTGTATGTATATGGTGTACCTGCTCAAAAGAACACCGCGTGCGTACACTAGAGAGTATAATAAAATAATATCATAGAATAACGATGACACAGAATATTGTATTCGTGTATAGAACTGGACGACCTTGAATTTTATAGTGGAATTTTGGAAATGAAAGCGAGTAGAAAAATGTAAATGATTTTATCATTTTTAAATCACGCGTGCATTTCAGTTGAATAGAATTCTTTTTTTCTAAACGAGAAATTATATTATACACATTTTTTTTTTTTTTTGTGTTTTAAATTAACTACCTTACATATACATAATATATTTAAAATAGTTATACACAAAACTGAAAATACATTTAACCAGTACCAGAAACTATAATATAATAATTTGTTATCTTTGCTCTTCATTTCTAAACTTTATTATTCAAGACGTGTGTCATGGGTAAAAAAAAAAATTAAAAAAATGGATAAATAATTTAATTATATTTTACTATAAATAATTGTAATTTGTATTATACATTTATACATGACATATAGTTGTTTATGTATTTATAGTGTTAATATAAAACTCATATGTAGGTATCAACTATCAACTGCAATACAAAATGTATACGATATTTTACTATATAAACACAATTACTAGATTACAATATAATATATCATAAGCCCCTTTTACGACTATACTTTACAATAACTGTTGTCTAAAGACCTTTATATAAGTTTGTTAGGAATAATCGTATAAGCCCGTTGGTAAACAGTGACTGAGTTTGTTGCCCCCATTAATGCAATTATATTTTTACGAAATATTGTTTAAAATATGAAAGAAAAAACTTAAAATGCATATTTTTATATTTGTTTTTGTCCGTTCCCCGTTTTTGTATCTGGAACAAATGCCTCTTGATCCCCTACAACGAACCTCTGAACCCTTTTGTTTTATTTTTATTTGAATCTGTATGAATCGCGTACTTTTATATAAGTGTAAATGTGGAGTATTAAACATTAATTTTTAATTTATTCAATTAAATTAGAAGTTTAAAATTCTAATTATTAAAATATAAAATATTTTTATCATGACTTGACAATATTTATAAAAATACAAACATATATTTCATTATAAATATACCAATTGTACCCAGTCATACGTTTCAAATGTGATATTATTTTTTTGAAATAAAATTTTAAATTTAAATCCCTAATATTTTTTTTTTACTTTTATGAAACATTAGTTATCATATGTATTCGATATATCGTAAACAATTTCATTAAACCAACATTAATCAATCAATAATTTTAAATTCCATTTAGAAACTTGAAACAACTTTAAATTTTAAGTATGGTCTTATTTTATGTAAATTAAATATTATCTGTATAAATAGTTGACTTTATTTTTTATTTATTAGCAAACATTTGAATTTGAAAACTCAGCATTTTTAAATTATTAATTATGTACCTATTTATTTTTAATACACATTTTATTCCTCTTATTTCTTTTATTTGTTAAGTTACCAACATTTGTAGGTAAAATGTAAATAAATTAACAAAGAGATATTGTTCAATATAGTAAATTTATAACAAGGTCTTTGTGATGTGATGCCATTGTATTAAAAAAATAAATAATTAAACGTTAATAAGGACAAATAAGTAATTACAAAAAAAAGCATTGAGGTATTTATCTTATATGTATTTACACGTGTTACATATAATATAATACGTAATATGTAAGCTTATAAAATATTTATATTGTTGGCAAAACTTGAACACTTAAATTTTATATTATGTTGTACAATATTTTTATAAAGTTCTGGATAAAATAAAAAAAAATTAGACATACCGATGAGTTTAGGTGTAATTTCCGAGAATCATAAAATTAATAGAAAAGAAATTATAAAACTTATAAGATCTTTCTTTCTTTAAATTTTATCAAGGATATAGCTTTATGACTTTAGTACCTGTACCTACTATAAAATAATAAAATATTGTAAGTGGTTATAAACATTATTATTTAATAATAATTATGCATAATTCATCTATAATTAGTAAATGTTTAGTGATTATAATACACAACAAGTCATTACAAAATATATAATCGGTAATCTTAAAATTTCGAAAAGTTTTATTATAAAAATATTGATATAAAAATTAATTAATACTGATAACATTTTTCCCTAATAAAGATATATAAAAAGATGTTTTACCTTAGTTTTCACACATTTACTGTTTTAAAGTTGTACACAAAAAATAATTTAAAATATTAAAAAAAAAAATAATTAGATTTTAATATCAGTAAAAATAAAATAAAATAAAACACTATCAATCATAAGCAAATTAAATATTTTAAGTCATGCTTATCTTAAAAATAATATTATTTTTTTTTGAAAGATATACTATTTAGTAAAATACATGTTTATGTTAAATTTATCAAATCAGCCATATACACGAATGGCGCATATTTACTTTACGATATACACTTATAAAATCTATAAATATAACTTATATTATGTATTCTACTTCGTAGTACGTAATGTTCAATTATATTTATTATTAACTAGTTCAGATTTTAATTAATATATGTATATCGACTCTATATGTATTTAAATTTAACATCATAATAATATATCTTTCACGATAAATTAATGTCGATTAAAATAATTAATTCATCAAGTATCTATAAATTAAAATGCAGAATGTTTTCAAGGCTGTATTTTATAGAAGGGGAGAAAACATCTTCAAATTGTTTTAAGTCATTGTCTAGCTTAATATTATACATTTTATTTTAATAAAAAAATAAAATTGTCGATATTTATAATATAATAATATGTAACATGATGTGTTATAATAAAGTTTTTACTTGTTTTTTCAATAATTTTTAGGATAATAATATTGAATATAAATAAGGTAGATTACTAATAAAATTATTAGTTAAATATATGCTATACGTTATTGTTTTAATACATAATGTTTTATCAGAATAAAAAGTTGTATAGTAGGGATGTTCAATAATGAACCCAGGTTTGAATTAAGGGTCCCAGAAACCCATGGCCTATGTATGCAAGGGATTTATAGTAATATCAGTTTTAAATTATATTAATAGAAATTGATACTAATTTTTGACAAATTAAAGAAAAAAACAATTTCAATATCATATTAAATTCATGAAAATAGTATATTATGTTTATGTGCGTGTCGTTCACTGACTGTGATTTTGACTTTTATTTATGTTTAGGTACTTTTTAGAATATTTGTACTAAAATTTTCTACGAAAGATGATGAGTGTTAATAATGTCATCAAATATTTTTATCATAAATACTATTTTGATGTTCTGCTTTTTGCATAAAATCAAAAAAAACCTGCAGAAACACATAATTCAAGTATCTACGTGAACTAATATGATAATAAATATATAGTACAATAGTAATTTAAAACAACAAACCACCTCGTCAATGAAACAGAGAGAAGAAAATAATTAACAATTCTATTCTAAAACTTTAAAAATTACCGAAAGTCTTGAATTTTTTTTAAATATTAATAAATATAAAATGTGGAAAATATAACATTTTATTAATAAATAGGTACATCGAACCTCAACGGCTAAAATCAAATATAGCTCCCCAGACCCCTAGAGGTCTTAATCCTAGAATGTGTACAGTATATTATTGTTTATTAATTATTATTTATTACTATAGTATCTGGTATCATAACATGTATACTTCTATTAAAATGTTGATACAATTATATTGTATCAAATTCAAACAGGTCACTGAATTTTATGTGATACAACAAATAAATTACTTAAGATTTAACGATGAAATGTATTAGTAATCAATTATTATCATCTGAATTTATTGTTCAAATAACAAAATAATCCATCCTAACAAAATATAAAAAGCTATGGGTAATATTAAATTTGAAAGTAAAGCATTATTGCTGTCAAAAAACTTTTATTATGTGTAGAATTAATTAAAGGAATAATACATAATACATATATTAGATAAATTCAAAGTAATATATTTTATCAGTAATATTATTGTTATAGATATAAGAAATTTTTGACATAAATTTTATTTATTTTAGTAATAATTAATACTTTTCAGTAGTCTTATAATTTGAAAAAAATGTATTGGTTTTATTTCGCATTGCGTTCAAATTCTGAATAGTAGCTTGGACATAATTAGGGTAGACAACTAAATGATTTTAAGTGACTAACTAAGAATAAGGTAAACTTTATAGTTTGTATATACAATAATATGTAATAGTTATTTTTATTTATCATATAAACACATCATGAAATATTAATACATTATCTCTACTCATCTGAATTTCTATAAAATAAAATAATATGTATCTGTCAGTATGATATTCATATTTTTGAATACTCAGATATTTTATTAAATTAACCCTGAGATTTTGCTGTATGCATCAGTTAATATTATATACTATATAAGTAAACTAATAGATATTATTTGTTATATTTATATTATGTGTTAGTAGTGTATTGGTATTCATGCAATCATCCAGGTGCAGTTTGTTCAAGGTTGATTCTATGCGTTTCTGTCACACCACCTGTCATATAGAAAAAAATGTGTATTATGTTATACATGTGATGTTTTGAATGTCTAAATTTCTAAAAATTAATAATAGACAATATTGCATTGTTAACTAAGTAAAATTTAGTTTTATGTATAAGCAATAGGGAGAATAATGGTTACCAAAAATATATTTTTCATAAAATATTCATGTACAATATTTTTTTAGTTTCTAAAAATAAAAGTGCTATTCTTTAACCTGCAGTTAATTTATTGTTCTATAAATAAGCTAAAATCATATGTCAACATGTTAAATTTAAATGTAAGGAAATGTCTGTTATTGACAGATTTCCAGTACCTTTATGTAAAAAATAAGGAATACCGATTCAACAAATAATTATATATTATATACGTATTATTAGACTTGGTTTTTAGGCAGCTATGTCAAATTTCTATTCTTAAATCTATATTTATCAAATTATTTAAATTTTTTTACAAATACATCAAGTATAATTTTTTTTTAAATGCTGAGAACATATATTTTATAGGTAGGTTAATATATGTTCAAGTTCTATAACTATAGCTTAAAGTGTTATTAAAATTGTTTAATTAAGACAACTGAATAATAAAAACTGAAGGACTTAACATTTTACTTAAGTTATAATATCATTCAAATACTCTTATGTGTTTGGTTAATATACAGATAAATATACGTAATTTCTATAAATCAGAATCTTTACAAGTATGAATTCATATTATATTGTTTAAAGTTCTGATTCTTTTACGAAACGTTTTTCATAGTTGTATTATTATATAATGTGAAACTACCCCAATAGTTTTATTAGTTGACAACTTATTCATATTAGGTATATTCTAAATTAAATAAAATGTAAAGATATATATGTTTGATAGATTAATTTATATATTATAAAAGAATTCAAGTATAAGTACATTATAATTAAACGAACTAATTCTGGTGATTGTTTTAATTGTAAACTGCATTTATTTATTTTCATAAAAAGAATTAATCTTTTAAAAAATATTTATTTTTTTTAAATGATTTTAACTCATATCAAAAAAATTTTTGAAAAAAAAAATTTAAAGTTTATTTCTCTTTTGAATAACAATATACGAGGTAAATCGTATACTTAGAATCAATTTAGAAATGATTTAAAATTATGTAAACGAAAATATTTCTAAAAACGTAAGTTTTTAATTAATGAATGATCTTTGATAAAATACTTTGTAAATTGATCGCATGACTTAGCTGTATAACATACAACATAATATATAGTATATGTGATACACAAATACCATTATAGTGGTTTTTATATAATACAATGAAGTTTCATCATTTGCCCGTATGTCTTATTTAAATTAGAAATTTCAATACAAATATATCAATCATTTTACAGAAAGATCAATGTATTACATCAGTGCAAAAGATTCATAATTACTGTCTAACATCTTATGTGATACTTACCTATATCACTGATCGAAACGTAAAGGTAAAAAAGGTATTGTTAGAAAATTTTATTGGTTTTAGTCATAATTAAAACATTTCAAAACAATACAAACTTGTTTGAATGGTATTACCCTACACACTCGTATTTTCAATGGCTACGAAAGGAATTCGAGGAAAACTATATTGAAACAAATATGGTAGAGCAATTTATAATCTCTACTACAGATTATATATTTCTTAGAAATAATAAAAGATTCTAACTTTGAAAAAATTTATACTAAGTGTGTAACCCATGTATATAAATTAGATACATAGAAATGTATATAACTCGTCATCGAAGAAATAGGTATGAATAGGATCCCAATCTAAATCCTTATTTTAGAATATAAATCTTCTTTAAAAGTTATTTTTTTTATTTTATAGGTTAACTTATATTATTTATTCGATATTTTTAATGTATTTAAACTTTAAATAATTAAATTATATTAACAAAATAATAACTTACGGTGCATATTAACAATGTGATAATATTTACAAAAAATATCAATTACTACGACACATTAAAAATTTATAATGATAATTTTACTTTGACTTTGTTTTATGTCTATACACTCTGCATTTAATTAGTCTTCAGAGGTCAAAAAAAGAATTATTCAATTATTATAGAAAAATATGATCTAATATTCACCATTTACGATTTAGTTTTCGTTAAATTGTATTGTAAAGTATGATGTAAATAGTATTTGATTTATGATCCTGTTTAATGTCATATTTGAGAATTACAATAATGACATTTAATTTTTAATCGAATTCATTGATTAAGATTTACCATTTGATAGACTATAAGTAATGAGGTCAGTGAAGAACAGGTTTTTTCGAATAAACTCAACTTCAGTATTAGAGGGAAACGTACAAATTGACCTTATTATGTAATACTATATAGGTAATTGATTCGTGTATTAGGTATTCCTATACAGTTTATCGAACTCCGTAATAAATAAAAAAAACCAACAAGTTCAAAAAACTTTCAAATGATAATTTAACGTTTACAAACATAAAATGTTTATTTAAAGATTAATTCAGATACTTGAAATAGTACTACTAATACATCTAATTAATAATTATTATCCATTCGACCAAATAAATTATCAGATTATTTGATTATAATTTCATTGAATCTAATAATGGAAGCATACTAGATACATTATGCGCTTAGAATAATTTCTGGATGTATTACAAAGATTTATTATATCTTTAAAATACTATAAAATGCAGGTTAATACAGAAATAAAAAACTACATAACCTAATGTTAAAATATAGTGGAAGTTAAAAGTCGGATGACGACTTACCAGGTATGTAATATTAAATCAATAAAATAATATAGGTAATAGTGCTAATAAGTATTAGTTATTATTTATTATTAATAATATGATCAGGTAATTATTAACAAAGGAAAACTTTGAAAATATTCGATACTGAAATGCAGTTATATAAATTAAAAAGATTAACGTATTCATTTGATTCAAAAATCTATGAAGAATCGGTAATAGAAATTTAAATTAATAATTGGTTAAGTTATAATCATTAACAATAAGGTACGTCAGTTAATTCCGAACTAAAACTTTCAAAGTTGATTAATCGTATATTACTAATATTCATTAAGTGTAATCACTAATCAATACTAATCATCTATATCAGGATATATAGGTAATAAATATATAAATAAATAAGTATATTTTTCACAGTTTCATTAAAAAATTTCAAATTTAGAACCCTCTAATTACTAATATAGAATTTAACTAAGAATTATCTATTAATAATGAAAAAGATTCATTATAAAAAATGTTTGTATTATATTATATATGTTAATGTTTAATAATAATATTCGCATAAGGAAAATAGCACACACACTTGAATATACATTTTTTCAGACGCAGTACATTTTATTAAATTCTTAGAATCTTTGCGTGGGATTAAAAATATATTTCTATAGGAAATAGTACAGTTTAATTTAAACATTATAAGTAAATATTTTTTTTAATAAAAAAGTTATACGTAATAATGCGTACATATTTAATAATTTAGAATAATTTATTTATTTTTTCTGTAATAATGTGTCTAAAATGAAAGTAAAAATGAAATAAATCGTAATTTTTATTTAAAAAATTAAATTAAATTAAAATACTTAAGTTCTATCCTTACTAAATAATAATTTTACATGTTACAGTGAGATAAAAACTAAAATTAAATGATGTAGTCCTTTAACCAATGGATATTTGTTAATTTAATTAAATTATTGTTCAACTCAATTATTTTTTTAAGATTAAAATGTATGCGTTTTATTTTTTTTTAACGATAATAAAAATTTATAAATTATGATTATAATTGAACTAATAATTTATAATTAGAACTTTACTTAAATTATCCATAATCTAATGAATACATACTAAAATATATTATATATAAAATTAAAACGATTAATTATTATATTTTCATGACATATTTTGTCATAAAGAAAATAATCGAGATGAATACCTATTTTAATAGAGGCCAGTGATCCGTGACATTTCTAAGTCGTAACATCGTGCCCACCAACAGTGTGAGTTTATGGGGTGCACACAACTATATATTTACTCTGATATATCCTAATGCTCATTTAATAATAAAAAAGGGTGTTAAGTCCATGGTTCTTTAAGCCCATAGAATATTTTAGACCTGCCTTTGAATTAATATATAACATTTACGGTTTTTATTTAATAGATAGAAATTAAATGAAGATTGTAAGTTCATATGTACTAATTTTAATTACACATTGTATAATATTTAATTTAACTTTATTATATATTATAGTGTTATTTCAAATAGAATAATATTGTTGAACGTGTAGGTACTAAAAATAGATTAAGTATTGAATAAATCTCTTTATATAATATATATGCATATAATTTATTTACATTTCGTTTTTGAAATATTAAATAATCGATTAGTAAAACCAACATTATCAATGCCGAATACCACATCAAATAAATAATACTAAAAATAAAATAACTATTTATAATAAGTATGTTCTTAATATATTCTTCAATTTCTGTTACTTAAAACAAATTAATGTGTAGTTCGTAAAAATAAGAAAAAACTTTAGAAATAATATGTAAACTTATTTTTTGTTTGTTTTATGTTTTTATAATTTTTTCAGGAACTTAAATTATTTATACTTTTAATTAATAAATAAAAGTTATAGACAATAGTAGTGGCGTCAAAATAGTTTATGGCTAATATAATTGAATTAAAATACGATTTTTGTTTCAGTAAATGTTTTATAGCTTATATCTCAACGAAACTCATTACTTGAGACGAATCTAAATCATAATATAATTATAATTAATGTTACATGACATTTTTGAAACCACTATTATTTGAAAATAGTTCAAAATATTCTGATACGGTACACGAAGAGTTTTCAAATCAAAAAATAATATGCATCAATAAACACCTCGTTTTCTCCGCACAAATTATTGTTGCGTAACAAAACATTTTGTTGTATATGTTTTATCGGTGTTAGTGGAAAACCTGCTCTGCACATAATATACATTTCCCTTCTGGTTTGACGGCAAACATTGGGGCCTCTTTTTAGGAGAGAAACATCTGGACCCTTCCGGTGTATATGTGCTTATGTGTGTGTATGACAAAAGACTCAAGGATACGGTGGGTCGGAAGAGGCGGTGCCCCCCTTAGCTTGGCCACGACGAACGGAAGAAGGAAAGTCGTGGAGAAGTCCCGCGATTCCCTTTCTGCATCACAATGAGAAATATATAATAATCGTATAAAGAGATTTAACAGTGTACTGCCCTTTTTTATGAGGAACAATCAAACAGCTGCCGCGCGCTCTTCAGCTTATTTAAATTCTGACGCTACTTGACTGATCCAGATCACTGAAGATTTGCATACACCTATCGCACTAGATAAATTACACTATATTCTGATGGCCATGGGGCACTAGACATTTTTTAGGTGCGACTTGAGTAGGTAACAGTTTTCATATAACATATTCGATCCTATTATATGTATAATATATCAATACGACAACACAGATAGTTTACTAGGTAGTTTATTGTTCGACAAGTATATAATAATATAATATACTTTACTATACTTTCCGATTTATTTGATAGTAAAACTCAAAGTATATTTTTGTATGTCTACAACTGCTTTAAATTATGTTCAACCAGAGTAAAAATTATGCGCTCGATAAACATGTTAGATGCAGATCTATTTATTTATGTGAAATTCAAATGATCTATTATACAATCTAGATGAATTTGTTATTTTATGTGGCCTTAGTATAATGAATAATGATTATTCTACTATCGTTATTTGTTTTTCATTATCTATTAGGTTTAAAAAAAAAAAATGATATGCAGTAATACAATATTTCTGTGGATTTATTCATTTTTTTTTAAGACGACATTTTAAGAAACATTAAGAAATAATACTATATAAATATTAAAATACTTAAATTATATAATGATATGCTTTTTTTTTTACGTAAACCTTTTCTCTTATCAATATATATAAACATTAATGAGATGTATTTGATTTGTTATTATACGGACTTAAATTTACTTTAAAAAAATTATAAAATCTCAAAAAGTCCCCAAACACGTGAATCAATTATAATTCATTTTTAGCCTTGATTATTTTATAAATTTATTTTAAAACGATTTACAATATAAATTAGATCTATCTCGTATGTGGTTTGATATAATTTAATCATTGTTGCGGTCGTCAACGGATCATTTCATGATTAAAAAAAAAAAAAAACGTTTAGCGTAGGTATATGGTTTCGAAAACTTTAAATCGGACGATAACACCCAAAAAAAGACGACCGCCGTTCGGCAAATACAAAATCTCGTTCCTATATTCGGTATACACACTATATATCTCGACTATGTCACGCATAACCATGTATATATAAAGATAGAGATTATAGATAGGTAGATAGTCTATATATTCTAAAAATATATAAGGTATTATCGATTATGTTCACGGATTTTTTGTTTTCCAGGCCACGAGCTACGGACTGGAAGACTGCAGCAGCGGGTACGTATAATATTATTATTATGTATGAACAAGTATTATATATACTTAACATTTATTATTCGGTTCACCGGTAATTGGCGGAATAACAAAATATTGGAACGAGCGATAGCTACCGTCGCTTTGCTCCAGTGGCCCCGAGTATTACGACACACACGCTCGTGTGTATAATGTATACACGAGATTCGCCGTACCATGACCAATGCGTATATATAATAACAATAATTCGCCGCACCGGAGCCCGAGAACGGCGAGAACTACCGTACAGTATATTAATGCGAAATGACCGTACAATATCACCGCGGTATAAGTGCATTATACGTATGTATGCGTATTTTATATTATGCCGCCAGGAATGCGGTATGTTCCACACTACTTGTGCATTAGACGTTTTAAACGATTTTCCAAAAATAATGGGTTTTATGAACACTGAAATATGTGTTTTCCCCTAAAAAACGGTACGAGAAATTTGCCTGCTATTATAATTGTGTACACTGCAGTACATGCATGATACCTTGTCAATCGTCTATGTGGGGGGGGGACTAAATAATTATTGCTCCGGATAACGAATTCTTTGTGTCAGTGTTATATTGATGAAAGCTGCGCTGCAGGAGGATTGTCCACTGTCGTGTGCTGGTGTCAAGTCGTCATGATATAAATAAAAAGGTAGTATTAGTCGTATATTTGATCGAATACAGCGACTATAAGTCGGGTATCTGCATGGTTTATACCTTACAGATATATAGGTACGACAATGATGTATACGATTTACGTGTTACTCGTATGTATATGCGGAACTAAGTTACTGGATATCGGGTCGCGTGCAAACGAAAAGCGTGTACAAAATTCCGATTCACAGGACCGTCATACAGGACGAAGTTTTGTTAAGGAAACGTGCGCCCACCCAGTCGTAGGCGTACCTTCGTGGTGCGAACACGGACCGACTTGGCGGAATAAAAGTGAAAGTGAGTCTTTCGTCTTGCACGCACGCGGCTAACCTAGATTTCACTTTCATCGAGCATGACCCACATTCCTGTCGCCTTAGAGCGTACGATCGTGCATGAACGACACTAAGAAGCGCGTATTATACCCGCTCCCGAATTTACGCTGCCCTAGCTCATAGCTGTTACGTTGACGGTTGACCACGCTAGTTTTATTACGGTGGTTATATAACGTTATTCCATTAAAGACTCCCTTGGAGGATGTA
This sequence comes from Melanaphis sacchari, assembly GCF_002803265.2. NCBI lineage: Eukaryota > Metazoa > Arthropoda > Insecta > Hemiptera > Aphididae > Melanaphis > Melanaphis sacchari. The sequence goes on along the minus strand of NW_020271531.1, from coordinate 184,966 downwards.
CGTCGGTTCGGATTCAGGTGGCACATTGTCATGGTCAATTTGTCTTTTAAACGCATCCAATCCAACGATATCAACGTGAAGTCAAACAAACTCGATAGAAAACGGAATGCATAATATTATTGTAGTATACATAGGTACATGGTGAGATTTGAATCACTAGCGACATTTTTGTTTAACGATTTAAATACATGATAAAAATTATAATTTTATTTAACATTGTTATCTGTTGTCAACAACAATGGAAAGAAAATTATTGTCTGCATATTATATAGTATTTACAATTTATACCTACATACGTTCTATGCGTTATTATATAAGTTCAAAACGAATAAGACATTGAAACTATTATATATTTATAGTCTCGTGATTGTGATTTAATATGATTGTATGTAGTATGCACTGTAGTTATTATGCAGCATATTGCATACGTTCGATAAACGATGTGAACCAAAAATGTATGTTTACAAGATATTGTACATACGACTAGTCAAATTTTTGTTTGATTATATAATATCTACTTATAAAATTAGTACGATACAAGGAATTGAAGGAATCAAATGACAATTTTGTTTACAATTTGCTAGTCGTCACATATAAGATTATGATTTATAAAAATCAAACTATATAAAATCTATATAATTAGAGATATTGTATTAATCTTAAAAATATTTCAATTACACAACATAAATATAATTATTTTATAAATTGAGATTAGGGTAAATTTATTTATATATCTAGAGTAATTTAAATGTTATTTTACCAATAGATTTATATATAAACTTCTTAGAATTTATTGCTATTGCCTATCAGTATAAAGCTTCAATCACTACAAATTTAACTCTGTGAACGAGTTGACCTAACCTTTGATTTAATTTTCCAAACATATATTATTCACTCATAATTTTATATCATATACCAAGTAACTGGAACACGCTACAAAACTCATGTGCCATTATATATGTACAAACTACACAATCATAAATACAAATAATTCTAATGAATTTTATTTGATTACCAGATAATTAAAATTGCAATATTTATGTGTATAATATATTTTGGTTATTATTTTAGTTTTAAGCTTTATTTTATATATTTTTTTAAATTATTTATAATTAATGATACAGTGAGATGTATAAATAGGTAATTTGTAAACAGTAAAAAAATAATGATGTTTATTAAATATAATAAATCAAATAAATTTGTAAACTACACATTTTAAATAGTTAACAACATTTTTAAAATAAATTTAAATTCACAAGGAAGGCTTCAAATACAATTCTTTATAATTTATATTGAATGAATATAAATATTTTTATCACATAGTTGTAACACAAGTAGGTAAAAAGAAGATTATACTAATCATTTAAAACAAACGATTTTATTTCAAATTAATCTCCATTGCTGACACTTAATAGTTTATTACCCAAAATATGGCCTCCCCTTCTATTTCTGATAAACGTTCTTATCGGATAAAAGGCAAAAGCTAACGTAATCCATAAAATATAAATAAATAAATAATTTAATCAGGTATTACTAATGAAAAACTTCCTCTTTACGCTATCACATTATATGTTCAAATGTATTAAATTTATTATAATAATTATTAATTACTTCTATTTTACTATATCTTTATACAGATTGTTTTTTTTGATATTTAAATACAAATAATAATAATAATAATAAATAGAAAAGTCAATCATCTGTATAGTATGGTTTTGAACGTATCTTTATGATCTTTAAGTATGTCACTGTAATGGATGTGTTAAATCTTAATTCAACGATAAATCATTGCGTAATACGTGTGAAAAATAATTCTAAGTGAAAACAGTATTTTTATAGTAAATATCTTATAAACTAATTAGGTATGTAACTATTATAGAAATAAAATAATACACTATGTTAAACTTATTTTTCTTAAAAACATTGCATCTTAATAAAAATTGTAACTAAAATATAGTTTATAATTATGAGTCTGAATATTTTTATAATGTATTAATAATAGTAATATATATAATAAGAAAAAATTTCAATTCAATCACAACAAAATAACTAAAATTTGAATTATTTTATAATGATTTGATTTTTATTCATCTCTTTGCTTAGAATATAAAAAATAGTTACCTAATTTAATATTATACTATATTTATTACATTAGATTTTAGTGACAAGACTATTTTAGTGAAAGTATTACATTAGGCAAATTAAAATATGATCAATTTTTCGTATGTTTAATTTATGTATACATAGATAAGTACATTCCAGTTTTATAAATACCAAATCATTTAATAGTATTATGATTTAGTTGAGAAAATGTCGGTATTTCAATATTTTGAGATCGATTTAAGATCTTTTAGATACTGGATAATTCAGAATTTCGAGAGTTAATAACAGTTTTATTATTAAACATACATGTTTAAGACTTCTTGTGATATAAGTACATTAAAATATGTTTCAGTGATAAATTATGTACATGAATTATTTAAAAAGCAAGAAGAATTCATAATCACATGGATATTTTCTTCTTAAAAATATATATATTTACTAGTTTACTCAGAATGTGAGCTCATAAATAATGTTTAAGTATATAAACTATGAAAAAAAATGACGTAATTATTATAAACTGAAATATGTTAATACATATTTTAAATTACGTTTTATTAATAATATTATTAATATTGTTTCAGAAGCTAATTCTTATTTTAGTCGTTTAATGAAAAGAGTATCATATTATTTTACAGTTTTGTATAATAAATAATAGGAATGGGTATATAATATATCTAACTATCTAAGTAATCTATTCAAATCAAAATAATAATTACATTTTAAGTCATAAATATTGAGTGAATAACATAAAATCGTTATAATTCCTATGATATATATATTATATAATATAATAACTTTAATATTTTTATGGAGGAAATATGAATGAAATGATAGAGATGTGGAATTCATGAAGTGAGTCATGAAGTATATTAGTTTTATGATATTGTTTGCTTTTTTTTTTCAAGAAGATAATATATTTTTAGGCCAATGAAAAAGTTTCAATAGTTTTAAGTAAGATTTATCTATCTATTAGAACTTATGAATTAGATTTTTAGGAATTTTTTCAAATTTTTTTTCAGTATTATCTTTAAAAATATTCAGAGAAGTAAATAAATTAAGTATGATATTAATTCAGTTTTATTAAAAACCATCTTTCAGGTTGAAAATATATTATAAATAAAATATTGTTAAAATATACTGCGCAGAGGTAAGCAAAACAAAATTATTACCCATTTAATACTGGGTTATTGTATCTTGTCTGAATTATTTTAAAATTTTTAACTGTAAAAAACAATTAATTAAATATAAAATATAAATAAGAGTTAAAAATTACTAAATCTATTAAATGCAGTAATAATTTATATTCAACGAATATCTGTCATTTGATATTATCTAAAAATTACTTTTACTCTTATCTACATTAAAACTAGTAGAAACTTGTACCTAGTGCATTCAATTTCCTTAAATTCAATATTATAAATAATATTATTCAAATAAGCAGGTAACGTTTTAAATTAAAAAATACATTTTGAAAAAAAGCAATGTTTCTTACATAATCTTGATTTAAAAGTTTGATAAAATATTAAGATTTTTCATAGTATGCTATGTACCTTCATAATAATATTATGTATACATGTGGGTAAAAATGTATAATGATATGTTTTATTTATAATATGATTCTGTGTCACTACTTACTATGATTTAATCTTTAAATACAAATTGTATGATATTTTATTTAACTATAATACTGACAATATATTTGCTTAAAAATATATTATTTGTATAAAAATTATATAATATACATTTTTTTAAATAAAATTACTGTAATATTAAAGTTAAATTTCTATTGTAAAAATATTATTTTGAAAAAAAATCTGTTTACATTGTTAACAAACCATTTAAATATAATTCGATACTATATTACATAATTAATTAAAACATTTATTAAAATATTGAATATTAACATATGGGTTTAAATTATAAATAGATTGTTTTAATGGTTATAAATAAAAATACTAAATATAATTTTGATTTATTATCAATTGTTGAAACTAACCAAGAATTACAATAAATGTCAAAAAATTAATTCAAGTTTTTAAAACTTAATGAGTTATTAATAAAATAATCTCAGAATACAACTCATCAATGAATTTTTGTTGTATAGTACCTAATATTTAAAAAAAAAAAAAAAAAAGGCACTCAGCAGTTTTAAAATTATTTATCATCAAATTTAAACTTGAGTATTTCATCTACATTAATAAATTTATTGGCGATGGTAAGAGGTAGGATTTTTATGATTTTACATGTTTGTTTTTAGTGTATGCAGTTAAATTAGAGTATAATGTATTCACAATTCATTTAACAAAAAATCATAGAAAAATAAATGTTATTTTGCATAAAATAGCATCCGAGTATTCTAAGAGTTAAAGAATATTCAATAGGTACATTAAAGAATACTTTATAATAAAAAAATAAATATTTATTTTTATATATATATTTTTCAAAAAAAAAAAAAAATAATAAGTGTATTGTATATTATTTGTATGTACCTCTATTTACATATATAATCATTTTGATAATATTGATCAACAGACAACAAGTACAATATTCACTCTGCGAGTTATTTTTATATACTTCTGGGTTCTTCATAAACATATAAATTAATCATTCAATATTCTTTATCAATAGCAATAGCACATGCGGTTTTTAGACAAGTTAAATAAGAAAAATTGTCGGCTAGTATTAAAAATAGAAAAACATACATATTACAACTATAGCTTGTAAAAATTATTTATATTTTACTAAAACTAATTTTCATCAAATTATTATAACTATCAAAAATTTAAAAAAAATCAAATACATCCTTAGCTGGTACAATAAATTTTATCAATAATAATTTTACAAAACTTGAGCAGATACCAAAGAAAAATAAAAAGTAATAAAAATATAAATATTACTTTTTCAATAAAAAACCAAGAATACAATTTTTTGAAAATTGTCGAACAAGTTTTCAGTAAAAATAATATAATACAATTTTTAAAAATTAATAGTTTTTTTTAGAAATGTATTGACATTAAGCTACATATACTTGTATTAGGTACCAAAAAATAATTGAACTAAATAAAATAAATAAGTATTTCAATGCAATAAAAATTATTTGAAAAAAAAATTACCATCATTTTTTAATAGAATAAATTTAGAATACGCTTATAAAATCATATATGCCTTAAGAAAGTTATTAGTATTTTTATATAAGTTAAATATATTATGTTATTAATTCATTTAATAATTTCAATAATTTTTATAAGTTTGACATATTTTACAAGGGTAAACAGAACAACATTTTTATTCAAAATATAATTATCAGAAATGTTTATAATTGAAAAACATTATTTTGAATATTTTATAACGTTGACAAATTTCCATTGGATCATTAATTACTCCCCTTAAACGCGCGCGTTCACGTGTCCAGTGAGCACACGTGCATCCGCGGGCCGACCCGGGGCCACGTGTGTTGGAGGACGTCAACCCGAGCCCAACAGGTAGATACGTATACATAGGTAAACAGGCGCGGTGGCCGCCATTAATCTAAATCCTTAAAGTACATGTATATTGTGTATATATATTAAAGATAGAGAAAATAAAACTGAATATAATGCACTGGAATATATACAACTCATCGGTTTATTTAGGGGGGAGGGGTATAATCTATACAGCTTATTTACTCCTAGTCGTCTAACCGAGAACGAGCGAACGAGCTGCGTCGATTTTTTGACTTCTGGAATCCTGGAACTAGTATGTTTCGAAGGTCAACCACATGTTTTTTAACATATTACAGATGGGCTTTAACTAGGATAAAAGGTTTTTATACACGATCATAATATGGCAGAATAAAAATTAATATATACATAATATAAAATATAAAAATTCAAAATACTTGATTATTAAACAACTATTTTTTATTGGTAAAAACTATAATCGACATAATTAGGTGACGCACTAGAGTTAATGGAAAATGTTAATAAACAATAGATTAATACACAAGATAAAAATAAAAATAAAAAATAGTAATAGTTAAATTACTAAAAGTACGTATAGGTACGTACATGCAGTAGATACTTACTAAATTAGAATTACTATAAAAATGAAATATAATATGCTTTATGAAAAAAATAGATTTATCTTTTTTGTCAACGTTTGAACAGTCGTATGCATTTTAGAGTTAAAAGTAAATAATTATTTATTTTTTTTAATTTCATTACTCAATGATTGCTATATGATAATATTCTTTATGCATATCAATTTGTCATACTATATTTTTAAAACTGAAATACCCAACAGTTTGTTTCATTTATTAAATTTACGAATTTATGAAATGATTTATATAATTTTGAAAACAATTTATTTTTATTTAAAAATAAATGAAAATTATAAAACTAGCATAACGATATTAATTTATATTATACGTTTAATAAGAAATAATCTATGAAATAAGAATTAATAAAGAACTTTATATAATTAAATAAGATAGTGAAATATACACCAACAATAACTAGATAAGTAAAAATATACATACATATTTAATTTATTTAAAACTTATTCATTTATTGACTTTACTCTGATATTTAGTCACTTAGTATATTTAGTTATGTTTTTTAGATTCTGAGCAGAGCAATAAAATATTTTTTTAACTCTCGGAAAACAAGTTTATTAAAGGAGTGAAAGTGATTCAAAAATTGTACAAAACAGTATTATAAATCCCTTTTATCTATTGAAAGTGAATACAAATGATACCTCGAAAAGGTCATTACTCATTAATGTACATATTTTCTTATTTTTCAAGAAAATTGCTGAAAATATTGAAAACTCATTATATTATATTTAAGCTTAAATTTTGATATTATTCTTAATATATTTGTTTTTTATAGATTATTTGAATAATGCATAATATTAACAGTAACATAATATTATTTTTATTATGATTCAAACAAAAAAATCTTAAACTTTAGTCAAACATTTACTTCTTAAGTACTGATAATTAATCGTATTTATATTATATAGTAATAAATACATTTAATATATGTAGGTAGAAATTTATTTTCACTAACGTGAGTGATGCTCTAGATTTTTAAAAGAATGTCTTTTAGTCAATAATTATATAATTACGTATCTATCGCAGAATCTGGAGTGTTCTACTAGTACTACTAGTAGGTAATCTATATTAAAATTTAAAAAGTTTAAATTATTTAATTTTTTTACTATCGATGTATTATACAAGTTAAAAAAGTTGGGTTTTTACTTTTTGAATGTTATTAGCTGTATGAAATGTGCTATTAAAATTTAGTCACCCTGAGAAATACTTTATAGACAGAAAACAATTATAAATATCATTTTATACATGAAATGTTTTATTTTTCTTGTACATTATAGTTTAATAATTAAATAATACTTACTTTAGAAATATATTATAAATATAAACAAAATTAATAGATTTTTAACTTTTAGTTATATATATTATGGTTAAATGTATAACAAGTAATAGCTGTTAAATATATGATATTTATGTAAGTATATAAGTGTATAAGTAGTATGTTTATATGCAAGTTATAAAATGCACTAATTATTCTACTTTGGGGTGATTAGGTATACGTCTTGTATAAAACAGGATTGTCTCTTTTTTTTTAAAACATGTCTCCTTGTCCCGGAAAATTTCAAACGGGACACTCTTTGTCCCATTTTTAGTAGGTAAATTAATATTATGTTGATAATAAATACAAAAATCATTTATGTACAGATTTATTTTGTATAAATATAATAATTAATACTATAATTATATTTACACCTTGTAATATTAAATTTATGTATAAAAAGAAAATAATTTGATAATAAAAAATAAACAATATGAATAACGTGAGGACGAAGACTCACCAATGTGGAAACTCTGACTGGGGGGGAGGGGTAGCAGAAAATACACCAATATTTATTTATTTATAATTCCAACAGATAATGTTTAATTAACAATATAGTTAAATTGATGATAGAAAAAATAATAAAATGTGGCAACTATAAACGTTTTTAAATAATGAAAATGAAAATGAATTAATAGTAAAAATTATCATTATTAATTACATTTATATAAATCTAAAAGTAGGATAAAGAGTGGAATTTATATAATATAAAATTAATATTAAATAAAATGGAAATAATAATTTATATTTATTGAAACAGAGATTGCTTGATACTTCAATAGTTTATTCAAAGCTTGATTTTTACCAAAAGACATCAAAATATTAATACATAATTTTGAGAAAAAATGAGGAATATAGAATAAATTAATATTGCTAGAATTAAGAATATTAATTTTAAAATTGATCTAGTTAAATAAAGTTTGTTCATTAATCTTGTTATTTACCAATTTAGAGATTAAAATAGTTAAGACACCATTATTTTACTAAAATAAAAATTGAGACGAATGAAAGACTATATATAAAATTATTATAACTCTAAACTTATAAACATGATTCCATTTTAAATAATAATCGAGCAATTTTTTTTTTTAAATAACAGGAACTAATTTATTAAATTTAAATTCGATAATCCATATGTTTTTACAGTTATTTGTGAAATGTGAATATATTATATTTATCTATTAGATAAATCAATTATAAATATTCTAATATTTCTATTAAACTATATTATGTATAGTTATTTTAGTGTTTAAGTATACAACAACAAGAATTATTACAAATTAATAATTTGATTATAATATAATAATACTAGCTGAAAAATGGACGCAAGTATAAAATACAGCGTTATACCGTTGTAAGTCTTTCGGTTTAAATGTAAGTACTTTAGTTCACGGGAGATTCGGTGTCTCTGTATCTCGTTTTGTAAATTAATTCGACTAAGATGGTAATTCGTTTGTTTCGGGTATGGTAATCGGTGTATTTTGTATGTGTTAATTTTTTTTTTTTTGTAAGTTATATTTTAAACGGTCTAAACTTCCTGATAAGAACAATTTTCGAAATTTGGTTTTGTATATTTTTTGAGTCTATAAACATATAAATAGTACAGACCAATAATAGCCTTATATAATCAAAGAAATATTCAATTTAGTGTAAAAATGAAATGCATTTGTGAGCAACCCTATAGAAACCTATAGGGATTGAAAAAAATGGTGCTTTAAATACTATCGAGTCTTAAGAAATATGTGTACAAAAATTGATACCAAACCTATCCCAATTTTAGTTTCCAAATTTATAAGTTTCATATCAACGTACATTCATTTATATATTTATAAAATATACTTACCTACTTACTTAGAGTTAATAATCATAATTTATAATACACGACAGTCATTGAATTGATATAAGTAATATATATATATGAAATATGTATTATGTATAAGATTAATTATAATTATTTAATTTTCTAGTAGTTCAACATACTTTTAATAATTTATTTCACGTGAGATAGTTGATCATGAGTTTCATTCTCACGATAGCATAAAAGTAGGTACTAAAGAATCTTATATAACTTGAGTATATTAATTTGGTTGTAATATCCTACTATTCCTACCAACTTACTAGTAGCCAACAGTACAGTATGGATGATATAATCAAAAATAAGAATTGTGTCTAAGCTTTCCTTAAAAACCTTAAAAATATTATAAAATACACAATGCTTTATTTACTTAACCAATCTTTAATTATTAAAACTGTTTATTTCTTTTATTATTTTTAAATACTTTATTAATATTATCACATTTGATAAATTATCTAGTTTAGTGTTATTATATGTTATTTATGTCACGTTCAAATGTTTGATTTTAGATCATCAACTTGATTATCATACATCACGTAAAAAAATAAATGATATTATTTAACAATGGATAACTAACCGCAAAATCACGACTGATTATTATTATTATCAACAAACAATATACACACTATACGGATATTTTCAGGTTTGGCTATTACATGATCACCCACTGCCCACTTTCCCTAACCTCATTCGATGCCTGATTGGTTGATAGCCAGTATACGGACGTGAATAAAAATATTATTACATTACCTACTCATTTATATCGATACCTATAATTTTATTACAATAATATTATGTTTGATATTTTTGATAAAATTTGTTATTATTATTATTTTTTTTTTTTTTTATAACTAATTTTATTTACTAATTTAAAGTTACAATGATTTATTGTTTTTAGAAAATAATCATAAAATGTTTTTTCCTTTATCTAAACACTAAAAATTAGAACGAGTACTTATTATTTAAAAAAATTATACATTTTTTTTAATTATTAGTATACCTATTATTTATAAAGTCGTGAATTTTATTAATTTAAATAACAATAAATAAGCAAATTAATTTGAATATAAATGTATACTCAATAGGTGTATAATAAAGTAATATATTATAACATATGATTTATTTATCATACAAATTTTATATATTTAAACTAGTAAGTATCTTAATTTATTTTTAAGTTTATTTATTAACTTAATCTTATTTTAACATGTTTGTGTAAATTTTCATTATTTATTAGTAAAAACAAAATACTCAATTAACAAATTATTATTATAGAACATATTCAATTTGAAAATTTGAAATGAAGGTTATAACTTATAACAACTATTGTTATGTTTTTATATCATGTATAATTTAATTATTTTTAAAATTTAAAAATTTAAAAAATGTCTAGAATTAGAATTATCTAAAATTTAGATTTTATCTTAACTTAATAATAAAAATTGGCTTAAATATTATTATAGTTTTGATTTTACAAGCAAAATAGATACAGATTTTTATTTCTTGAATATAATATTATAGCTTTTATATAATTTTATTGATATATTAGAATATGTCTTATTAAGCATATAACAAAAATTTTCTAAGAGAATTAATATTCTTGATTTCTATAGCCATCCTTAAAAAAATACAAATCGAAATTTAAATATAGTATAACAATAAGTTGACACCGGTTATATAGTATCTATATGAAATATATATACATAATACAATGGTTATTGGTTAGACGGTATGATAATATAATACGGCGTAAGGTTTATTTATTACAAGTATGTAAAAATGATATGCTATACCTTCTTACTAAAAAAACATATACAATATGTTTTTATTGTGTATTTATATATCTAATACCTACATAATATTATATTTGTAGACATCCATGCAAAATTGTTAATTATAATTGCTGAAATGTAAACGGCATTTATGTGGACTTCCGACAATTTAATCATAGCAACATACTGTGTTATAGACGCATAAAAAAAAAATTAACAATTAGTTGTGGTCATCTGGTAGAGAATAATAATTTCTAGAAAATATGTGATTCTGTTATTGTCGCACTTTCTCGTAAAAAATAAAATAGTTTTCCAAAAAAAGCAAAAATATTTATTTTTTCATTTATCGGACAAATCAGCTACGTATATTGTATAATATAATCAGTACCTACAGTTTGGGAATAAAAGAGAATATAATTTCGATTTTAACTGGTACTGGATGTCTGGATAATAGCGTGAGATAAGCTGAAATACCTGTAGTAAATCCTTTATGTGACCAATAGTAGGGGTCAGTGTTCCCCTTTTGTTCAGATACCGTGAGAGTGAAACCTTTGCAAAAGTCTCATAATAAAGGGTTACGCAAAAAGGGCGCTGGTTGTCTGCACTTGCCTCTCTTGCCTAGCAGGTACAAAGGTCTTTCGAAACACTAGGGGTTGTGTATGAAAATTTGATAATCATTCGTACAAATAAATTCACTGAGTTGAGCAACACTCGGCTTTTATTTAGCACACGCCAATATTCATCCCATGTACCTCGAACCTCGAGGGGATTCACCCTTTTAGCATTTTTTATAAGACATTTTCTTTCTCACTCCTTCTATATAATTACACGTAAAGAATAAAAGTTAATGTATATTTATGTATAAAATGTATGTATATATAACAAATGTACAGTATATATTTATATCATATATATTATGTACAACGGGGAAAAAAATAACAACAATAAGACTAAGTGTAGCTCGTGAGTCATTCGTGCAGCTGTTTCTGGAGATTTTGTAACACTTTCAAAGAAGGGATGGTGAAGTGAATAGTACGTGCCAAACAATGGTCGCTTTTGTGTAGAAAATAAATAAATTCACAATGAAAAATTCAATAATAAAATATGTAAAGAAATGTTCTGTACACCCGAAACCTTTAATGAATTACAAGGTCAAATGGAGAACAAGAGGGTTTTTTAACAGGTAATATATATTATGAATATATTTGAAACCACGCGGGTACAAGTTTAAGTCCGTTTTCTTACTAAGTGCCATTAATGTAATTTAAATCAATCAGGTTATATATTATTCAATCTAATTTTAGGTTTTAATGGTATATATTGGTATACATGTTCGAATAGTAATTATTTTTGGATAAAATATATTATTATTAATATAGATATACTGAAATATATTTTTGTAAAAAAAACGATAATATAAATAATACCGTCAATAAAGGTAAATAATGAAAACCAAGTCACATAAATGGAGGGTTCATATAGACGAAGATTTGAAAATATTGTCATTAGTTGTTTTAATTTAATTTTATGTAGTTTATTCATATCAAGCTAGTATATTAAATTAAAACACAAATTTAAGTTATTTAAAGTCATTGTGTGTTCTATCGGCTGAGTTTTATGTAAGTGTTCTTTGTTGTTATGGATAAGTGACATTTGTATTCATATACTTCTAACAACAAAGAATCATACATAATTCAGTAATGAATATTTTTCTTGTATATGAACCAATAATGTTCAATAACTCAAAATTTAAAGTTTTTCTAAGGTAAAATAAAAATATTGTGGCTATATTTAGTAATTAAATACAAAATAGATAAATTAAAAAAGAACAAGTTTAAAAAAATTATGTAGCATTTACAATAATAGAAGACAGCAACAAAAATATTATTTATACACTTATTAATATCGAGTGTGGATAGACTAAATAGTGTTTTAAAAGAAAAATACATATTATTTTATTTTAACACTGCTACAATTATAGAAAGCATCAATATTTAAACATTTTTATTATTTTTTTTTTTTTAATGTGTAATTTTATTGACGATATTATGCTATATAGATTTACTTAAGTTTTTTTTATTTATTATTCTTAAAATATTTCAGCGCATTATGTGTTATACAAGAATAAGCTTACTTAAGTTAGAACATAGACAAATAATTTTACAATAATTAAACCTATAATAAGTATAATATTTATCATTAAAGTTATTTTAATTAAAATTTTAGCTCAATTATATTTATTACTTTAATTTAATTAGTAATAGTTGATTTGTCTTAAGTGGTAACAACAGATAAAATAAATATATTTTTTGGCACTTTGGTATTTATTGACGGAAAATGTATTTTATAAAGCAATTGGAATAACTAATTTACTTTTAATAAACATTATTTAAAAATTTTCAAATTTAATGTTAAAAAATTAAAAATTTTTACAAAATGTGTTCAAACAAATTTAGTGCCTAGCTATGTTAATACATTCATATTACGTTTCAAATGTTGATTGAAAAAAAATCCATAGCTATTTTTGGAATTCAGGAAGTATAAAATAAAAGTGTTAATGATTATCGAGTAAGGTATCATAAAAACCACATGCCCGGAGGTTTGTGGATTATATATAATTCACTCTTACGAAATTATATATTTGTCCTGTTCACTTACTAAGTATACATAATACGTAGGTTTTTAGAAGAATACTAGTCTTTTTATTAATTTACTGATATTAATTTTTTAACGACATACTTATTATATTTTAAGTATTCTTTACCATAATAAGAAACAAAAATATGTATTTTTTAAGCTAAATTATTGAATATATTTGAAATGAAAAAAGTTACATGTTTAGAAAATATGAGTGCAAGAACTTTATTCAATATTGATTCAAATTTAACGTTTTTGAAGTGGGTGATCTTTTTAACCAATATTTATTATCGCCTAGTGCCTACATAATATAACGGTGTTATATCTATTAGAATTCCCACAGCAACAAGTTATTCTCAACGACGAATTGGATTGTTCAGTTAATAACATTCGGTTTTATTTCTCTCTCTTATACACTCTCCTTCTCACTTACTTTTTCTGTGCGACCAAACGATTCGTAACTGAGAAAGGAGCAAGTCGGTCAGTAGGCTAATAGAAAGTGAAAATCATGACTGCCAGGTCCAACGGTACAAACAAAATTACGTCACCCCGGCCATTTTTATGGGCTGCCAAGCCCGGACCAAACGAGTGAAAGTGTTGTTCAAGGACGACCGCACACAAGACTTCAAACAGCGCACGTTTACTAGTCAAATAATTTTACTAACAAAACACGTTAATGGACGTTAGGCAAAAAAAAAATAAAAAAAAATAGCTAATAGCTATAATGGTTACAATTATTTTCCCAAAAAATTAAATTTACCCCTCTAAATAGCTGAAGAACAAAATACAATTTTATACACTGAATTTTTAAATCATGAAACTCATCTTAATAAAAGACAACTATATTTTTGATGAAACAATATATAAATAAAGTAGAATTTATACATATTTAAAGGTTACCTATTTTAGATCTTTTAAATGTATAAAATTAAAATGCACTTTTTATAGCAAAAAATATTAAATTATTAAAACAACTGATTCATTATTATTTATTAAAAAATAAGAGTAAATAACTAGCATAAAATGTAACATGTTAAAAAATATATGCTTATTTGAGGAATATTTTGAAAGTTTTTGGGTACCTATAACTGTATTTAATAAAATATTTAGGCATATAAATTTCTGATTTAGTGCTAAGCTATAACACTTCTAATTTATTACAGGTAAAATAACACTCACTGAATGTCACAAAAAAAAAAAAAAATAAAATCAAATGAAATATAGTAAAATTAAACTTAAATGCAAGTTATAAGTATTATTATACAATTACAAACAAAAAATGTACAAGTATATATTATTTATGTTTCCGGAAATCTTTAAATGTTTATATTATGGTATAAAATAGGTCAACCTTTATTTAACCAGTTTATACTAGTTCTTGCATTATGAAAACCATTCGCAAATCTTATGAGGAGGAACCTACCAATAAAACATGTTTTCGCTAAATACACGTTTTAAAATTTTTCAACTTAAATACATATTATAAAACATATTATGTACAAAAATATTACCAGTTATATACTCATCAATTTATTATCATCGTTGCCTAACCTATATACGATATATTTAATTTTTAATATTTTTTCAAACTGAATTATCTAACGCTACTCTCATAGTTTTAATTATACTTCTGAATTTGGTTTTCGATTTAATTTCCTTTAGTTCTACACAATAATAATATATTCAATAAACCTACAAAATATCCATTCATGTTTATTATTTTAATTAATATACCTTAATACTTTTCTTTATCTGACAGAATTAATTATTGTATGTTATTAATAAAACTAGCAGTATTGAAAAATTACTAATATTAAAAAATATAATAATGTTTGTAATTAGTTTCTATCCAAAAAAATTGTATTATAAACTATCATCAACCCTACCTTGGGAGTTCAAACGATTGGGCCTTGGCCTTGTCCTGTGTAAATACTACCTGTATGACGAAAAACTTCAAATAGGTAGTAAAAGCACTTTCATTTTACGAATCAAAAATTCAAATATTTTTTTGTTTTACAACTCAAATTAATACCAAATTTTTTATCCAAGAGATAATATTTAAATATGTCTAATATTCTTGCATAGCTCTATTTTAATTCTATTATATTATAAGACATTTTTATAATATTTCTAGAGAAAATGCATCTGCATTTTAAAATAAAATATAAATACTTTATTATATTTCAAAGCAAATGACTCAAATTATAATTATTAAAAAATAAAAATTCTAGAGAACTCTCTCTGTTTTATAGGTTTCGAGTGTACACGTCATTGAGTTACCTAGTTAGGTTAATAGTCACTGTAATCGTGTAATAGATGTGTTAAGTTTTAAGTTGGGTATGGTAAATTATTGAATACAAAATATTGATTTAAGTGAAAGAGACGATTGAAATCTATATCTATTTCTAAAGATAGTTAATGTTATATTATTATTGGTAATTTCTTAACTCGATATGCTTAATTTCGTAGTCCTTGTATAATTAACTTAAAATTAGTCAAAATATTTTAAAAATTTAATTTTGCGTTGAAAATAATAATATACGAGTATTTAAATACCAAAAAGTTTCAAGTCTCTATGATTTATCTTTTTTAAATTATTTTAAGTAACTTAAAACATTAAAAGAAAAAACTAATATTTTTCGTCTAAGTACTTATCAACATTTTTTTAAATGTAACTTTTAAGCCCTTATAAAAAATATTCTGCTTATGCATTTTCAATATCTTTAAAAAGCTGTTTAAACAAATATTGAGGATTTTTTTTATTACATTGTCACGATTTATGACAAAGAAACAAAAATTTTATCATTAACATAAACGTATTTTTATGAAATATAGTTTAAAGATAATAGACGGAAATCAAAAAGTTCACGCATTTTATTTTTGATACATAAACTAATTCACTTCGTCAATAATACTATGAACTACATAATATAATATTACATGATGGTATATTATATGACCCACTATATGTTAGCATTAATTTGTATTTAAACGATAGTAAATAACTGATAATTGTTGAAAAAAAAATGTTTGATAAAGGATTTTACATTTGATAACTGCTTATTTAATAGTTGACACAATGAATGTAGCAAATACTATGAAAATTATCAACTCATAATTTTAAGTTTCACGTATATGTTCCCAATTACTTAACTCTGCATCATTGTTCAAAAGTTATAAAATGTATTTTATTTTATTCCTAAGAATATTAGAACAATTTATTTTAGAACACTGTATCACATATTATGTACAGTCACAATGTCAATACTCCAATATCTATATAGGTATCTTACCTTACTATTTATTATGTATTAAACATAATCGTATACTATTGTATTTGGGCGAAAGCCAATTCATTATCAAAATAAAAAAAAAACATTATTTACTATTTTATCGATTAAATTAATGATATAGTATCAATAAGTAATAAACTAATAACTAATAACCAATAATGTATCATACTGTTTGTACGAGCGAGTCGAATTAACAATAATGTTAATAGTAATTCGTAGGTACAATGGGACATGTGATATATACAACGGTGGGGGGAGGGGTGTTATGTCGATTACGTATATACATATCGTTATAGTTTTCAATTCTTACATCAATTCTTACAGTAGTACAACGAAAATCTGCCGAGCGTCGCGATAATTCGGTCGTGTTATATAATCGCATATGTGTTATACGCATTATTATATTGTTAAAATACGATATTTTTAAATTAACCGATCGGGAATTTAAAACGAAAGTTATTACGAAACGTGCGCACACAATGAAAACGACAATAATAATAACAATAACAATAATAATTATGAGGAACATCAAAACGGTAGCGGATTAAATACTGTATTGCTCCGTACGGAATGCTACAAAAGAGTTAAACGCGCGTAGGCTACTCAAAAAGAAAATGTTCAAAAGATATAAAAAAAAAAAAAAAAAAAAATAGAATTTGCAGTCGGGTCGGTCGAGAGATTTTTTCGTGACACACACACACACACACACACAGTAACTCGATTCGGTTATGTGTTTGCATCGCGACAGTGTGTGTATAATTATTATTATTTATTACCTATATAAAATGTATGCACATGGGACATGATCGGACACGACCGGAAAGACCCGCGCGGCGTCGAGAGAGATCCATAACCCGGAGGCGTTTGGTCCTTGACATACTACGACACGGCGGCGGCCGGTGAAGTTCTCCGCCGCGTTCGCGAACCCATCTCACACGACGCTCCGCCGCCCAACCAACACGGTGCAGTTCCCTCCGCGTCGCGACCTGTTACCCGGCCGTTATAACGCTGCTTACCTACTCTATTATAATGTATATACTTACTCATATTTATACACACACACACACACACACACACACACACACACACACACATTCGCGCACATACGTCGGCCGCCGACCAGAAGACGACGTCGGTGTGTACATAATAATATAATATTATTATTATTACTATTATTATTTTGAGAGGAGGAAGAAAAAAATGCGGTGCGCGAGTACCTATATTATACCGACCGCGGCGGTACCGTATAATATAATACGATAATAATATTTAATATTATATAGCGTTGCGCAATACGCGTACGCAGGCCGGCGCGCCGCAGACAACATCATAACAATAATTGTCTTTCCGTTCGCCGCCTGCGCCGTGCGATTCGTCGTCGCTGTCTTCGTCTTCGTCGTCGTCGTCGTTTTCACTATTTTTTTTTTTTCTTCTTATCCACTATTCCCGCGGGCCCGCTCGCTCACCGCGTCTCTGCCGCGCGCGTGTCCAGCGCCCAACCGGGCCGCGCGTTATCTAACCGGCGTGGCGGCGTACCTACATAATATTATATTTTAATAATACATAATCGGTGTCGGCTGGCGATGACGACCACGACGACCAGTCACCCACCAGCCGCCACGCTTCCATCGCGTTCGTTCCCACCCGCCGCCAAGCGTTTCGGCGCGCCCGCACGGTTTTCCCGCCGCTCGGGCGCGTTTCGCGTGCGTATGATTACCGTCACGCCGCGGCGTGCGGCGTTCTGCCCGCGATTATCTGGGCCACGCCGAGAATGCCAACGATCGCTAACAATATTATGCACACGATAATAATAATAATAATAATAATAAGTATACTGCAGACTTATGCTGTTTATATAGAGTAAAAACCGCCTACCTTCCGTCTATCATGCAGTGTCGTGTGTCAATAGACCTGTGTGTGTGTGTTTGGCGAATTTTACGATTTTATTTCACATGCTACAGTAGTTTTTCGTTATCGCCTCCGCGAGTGCGAGTATAGCGGCATGGCAAAATAATAGTTATACTACTAAAACATTTAATCGAGCTTTTTAAATATTAACCCGACAGTAAATGGGGGTGCGTATTAGATTCCAAAGCCAAGTATAACCGGCTCTGCCAGTTAACGGTCTAACAACGACGATTCGATCTCACACTCTATTACATAGATGATAGATATCTACAAGAGTGTAACCTAATTAAATACCTATGGTTTTAAAAAAACACTACGACTGTAAAACGAGCAGTAATTATTATTTTACTATTTTTCAAATATGAGATAGCTAATTTATATAGTTTTTTTATGTAAATATTCTAAAATTTAAATCACTAGTTGCCATCAAAATCTAGACACGAACTGTGATGAGGAAAATACGGTGATATATACGTATATACTTATGATAACGATATTGTAATGTTTGCCTATTTCAAATTATAAGCAATGTATATTGTATATCATAATGAGCATAATGTATTAAATTTTTGTATAATGTAATAGATAGTTTACAGGGTGGACTTCGATCGAATTATATAAAATATAATTAGCTCGTTGACACCCCTCTCAAGTCGACTTCTATAATAGTTAATAATTGTAGACGTGCTACTTATATTATTATAAGGTAATTTACCATAATTTATTATAGCTCTAATAGCTTGGCTTTACTGAATCTTCGATTACATGTTAATACTTGAATGAGTATGGTTCTTTAGAACATTTATTTATAATTCAAAATTTTATGAGTTAAAAAAATATCTTGATGCAATGCATTTTTATTTAAATAACTTTTTTTTGAATAATTTAAGTCTTATGAGCTGTATAATATAAGTTTTCTTTACTTATATGTATTATTATATATCTAACCTATGACTTCTTATGTTTAATTTATAATAATGTTTAAATATCAATTAAAAATTATAGTTATATATATTTTTTTTATACTAGTTCATAATGTTTTCTCGTTATTAGATAAAGTTATCAAACAATAACAGTTAAATTGTAAAACAATAATCCATAAAACATTGATTATTATTATATAGCTTATTTTAAAATCATCATAAATTTGAAATGTATACTAAATTTATTATTGTTTTATTTAATTTGTCAATTTATCTTATCATCTAGAAATTAATTTTTAATAAAACTCTCTGAACTCATATATTTATAAAATTGACCCACCTGACATAATCAGGCCTTGACTGATACGTTATTAACTACAAGCATTAGAGCGCATAGTTAGAACATTTGATTTAACAACCATAACGATAATCCACTCATCAATTTGGTAACTAAGTGCCAACGTAATATTGCACTTGACTAATTTTTTCTTTTAAATTTCAAAACTTGCATTATTTTATTTATATCTACAAATAAATATACATATTATATATATATATATATTTATCATATTATAAAATGTTGATATCCACTTAATTCTATAGTTAAAAATGTAGAGTCTTATCTTAATCTTTAAATAATATACAAACAAGTTTGAAACATAAATATGACAACAGTTAACAGTCAACATTAATGAATAGGTATAGCCGGTATAGGTGAATTAATCTAAAGAAATGAATGAATAAATAAATAATAATATAATAGAAATGCAATAAGGAATGAAGGAATAAAATAAATCAAATTACCATCTTCCACGATGATATGAACTATAATATTTTACATAATATACACTTGTATACTACATTCTTACTACATTATTAATTAATAAACCTAAAAAAAAAAAAAAAAAACAGCAATTATAATTATATTAAATATTTAAACTTAAAATAATTTTACTATTATATTTTAGGATACTTAAAATGTAAATTTTTTAACTATTTTATTTAAATATTAGTATGAATCTAACTAATGTATAGTATGTATAAAGTATAAGTGATATACTTACTGATATATGATTATATGTTTATTTCATGGTTCGAAGATGATTTAAATATGTGTCACAGAAAAAAAAAATACAAATTTATCAAACAATCATTGTATGTGAGGATTTGAATGTGTTTTAGTATAATTAAAAAAAAAATTACCAAGAATAGTATCTATGTTATCATAAAGACGACAACATTGTTCTATGTATAAAAAAAAAATATGATATATAGACGGTGTATATATGTTTACATTACATCTTAACTAGAATTATAGAAGAATAGCGGCTTTTTAAAACGCTAAAAAAAATCGTATTATAGATAATATTAATAATTATGACAACATTTTTTTTTATAATTTTAGTATCGAATGTTAAGGCAACACAAAATGCAAATTAACGTCATTATAAATTGAAAGTTGGAAAATATTAGAACAATGACAATATAATAACAAAATTTACTACTTGGGATGAAAATTCTATATATTAGGACTATTAGGTCATATAGTGAAATTAATTGTTAACATTTTTAGAAATTAAAATTTCTAAGTTATTTTATAAGTTTTAATTAATTATCACTTAATATCATTAATTATATAATATACAAACGTTTAATAAACATAAGAAGTAATAAATAGGTAATAGGTGCACAAAAAGTACATGTAATAGGATTTAATTTTTTCATTATGATTACATCTTATTTAAAGTAGTTCTAGTATGTGACTAAATTAATATATATTAGATTTAACTCATACTAGTTCATGTCTTCTGAAAAAAATAAAATTCATAAAATGTAATGAATAATGTTTATAAGCTATAAACTTATAATTTATAGCTGAATTAATTATTTAAATAATTATATTTATATTATTCGAATTACCTATATTATATTTAATATTTTATGGTAGCTTATATAATTATTTATCTAATTCCCTTATCTGCATCGATGTTAAATGCATTTTAAATTCTTGTTTTAGTATGTAAGTACCTAAATAATATATTCTTTGCGTTTATCAAAAACCAAAACGTTTTGTATTCTTGGCGATGCGATGAATATAATTTGTATTAGTTTTACACAAATTTTATTTATTATTATGTTTTTAATGTGTACAATTTTCTAAATAAGACTGCTTAAATAATTTTCATGGAGTATATATTAAAAAAACAAAAATCGAATCTTTACGTATGATAAATTATTAATACATGCAGGTGTGTAATTTTTCAATTTTCTTAATAGTTTTTCAAATACATGGAAAAATAATTAAGAGAGATTGTCTAGAATGCTTTTCTTATCTAAGTATTTTTTTAAACTTTATTTTAACTTTGCACCCTTTAAATTCGTGTAGGCTGTAGATATAACATACATCAAGTTCTCAAAATTAACTTACCTATTATACTTTGTTATATACAACAAGTTGTCTCAGTATTAAAAAAGTAAATATAAATAGTAGATAGAATAGAATGGATGGAAAATAAAACTAATAGATACACAACACACTCGAATGTGAACGCATATCTAGTATTTATGCCTAATATTATATGAAATACCAACGCACACCAGACAAAAAATTACAATAATTTGTATTCGATTTTGAGTACCTAACTATATTACCAGTGTGTCTATATCATTGAAATCAATCGAAAAATCTTAGAATATTATTATATGTTATGTACTCTTAGTTACATAAACGAATAAAATATTCTCAACCGTTAGAAAAAGTGTAATTATATATACGCTTATCTGAATAATTTATTATCATATTATATGGTATGAATTTACAAATAATATGTATTTTTATTAAAGTCTACTAATAGTGACTATACAAAAAATACAAATAAAATTGAAAATAATGTAACTATCTATACATTAAGATTTATAACTTATTAAACTATTGAACTATTCGTTGTTTGTAACTAAATTTAATTTTAACTTAATTAAATACACTTTTTATATTTTTATTAAATGTAAATCTTTGTCGTTTTAGATTCCGAACGGAGCGATAAATGTATTGATTTTACAATGATGTGTTTTTTGTGTATTCATACATAATAAGTTTTCGATAAAATGTTATGAATTTCAATCATGAGGATAGTTTTAGATATGAAATTGGATCTAGTTTGTAATTTCAAGAGGTCAAATTTAAAAAACAAATAATCACAATAACTTGAAATTTTCACCACGTATTTATATTATCATTTTCTTTATAAAGTATAACTTTCAAAATTTGAATTTTTTATAGACAAATAAAATTTTCAATTTTTTTTAATTTTTTTTTTTATAATTGTTAAATAAAAATGCTTGAAAATGTAATACTTGGTTATTTTTAAGTTTTTCAACCTATATGACTATATAAGAAAAAAAATTATATTTATAGCTATATTAATTTTTTATAAACATTTGAAGTAAAATATTTATATTGGATGTAATATTATTGGTTATTATACCCATATATTAACTATTTTTTCTAAACGATTTTTGTTTCATGTTGTTATTTAAAAACGAATAACTTTTGATACATAATATTTTTATAAAATGTTCGTGTTATTATTTTCATTATATGATAAAATTTTTAAAATGTTATAACTTATTTTGAGCTATTTATAGGCATGCTAAATTTTTATTTTTTTTTTATAAATGTTGATAAAACATTATTTGCTGAGTCAAAATTCTTGAAAATTTAATACAAGATTTACGTTTTTCTTAGATCTGTAAAAAGATATTGAAAAATATTAGGCGTAGTTTTTTTATTTGCATTTTTTTTTTAAAATTTTGAATATATATTATTATAATAATTAAATACTAAATTATTCAAGAAGAAATTATATCAACCTATAGTAATACTAAAAGTAAAATAAATGGCTTTAAATAGTTTTAGCAAAAATAACACATCACGAAATATACTTAGTCGACATTATAGGCTGACAGATAGTTTCCGTTCAAAATCATTTTTTGTAGGTAGGTATGCAATGATATTAAATCATTTCAACTCTGAAAATTTCCGGGTAGATCGTGGCTAGTGAATGATCTGTGATGTATGATTACAACAGCCAATTAACGATAAAAAGCACACGCCACTACAAACTGTGTAGTAGTGAACTCGGCTATATAGAGTCACGTATATGGTAATTGACTCCGAGTTAATTACATTTTTTTTTTACGCTGCTTTGAGATTTTTATCATTTCCAAAAGTGAGGGATGTCTGCTTTGCCCACTGGACACGATGCCGTCTTTATTTTTACTTGGTTATCGTTAGCCATAGCGCAGATTTCACTTCACCAGACTATTTATTATACATATAATATTATTATAGTAATTATATTTTAATAATGTCATACCTACACATTATTAATTTATAACCTTGCACGATGTGATATACCGATTACTGTTGTTCGTATTTTTTTTCGTTTTTCATGTGAACTGAGAGTATTAACAATTAACATCACACGCTCTAAACAATAAATTATAAATATACATACTTTTATTAATCATATAGATTCTAAGCTTTCTAGCTTATAAATACCCAACCCCCCTTTAAATCAGTGGGAATTGACAAATCGCTCCACCTAGACTTAAGGGTCAGCGCCACTGATTTTTATGTACGCATTTTGTGGGCGAATTATAAAAATGGAGACCCCCTTTACATTATTCGCAATTTTTAATCACTTCAATCCTCATAGATACTTTATAATTTAGACGGTTCAACGTTGCATTGTGGTTTAACTACCGTACGTTTATATATTTATCATTACATACAGTTATAAACAAATATTTACGTAACATAATTCTGTTAATTCTAGTGTTAATCAAAAAATAAATAATCACAAACTATAAAATAACTACCAAGTGATACATTATAATGTTATATAATATATAGACAGACAAGTTGACTATATAATAATATACGTATAATGTATATCTATCACCACAAATCATAATTTAACTATCATTTTAATATTTTTATTCTATAAAATTACAATTATACGTATTATAGTTCTATAGTTTACTTATACTTACACCTGTCAGATGTTAAGTTATATAACTGCTGAAGAATATTAATTTTATTTTTAAATTAATATTGATGTAAGTAGTTTTTTCCTTTACCAATACCATTGTATTAAAAATTTGATAACTTTATTGGCCCCCTCCCCCCATTAACGGCCAGTAACATTGTATAAATATACACTAATTTCATTGCGGTAACCGTTTAATCGTTCGTATGATATCATATTAACTACTCAAAGTCGGCGACTAAAAAATTAGAATAAATCTACTGCGGTTTTATACTTATTACAAGAATAATGTTACGTATGTTAAGTTGTAAGCATAATATAGTATTATGTTTAAGTATTTGTTCCTCCCATTTATCCATAACTCTCTGACTCTCTCTTTCTCTCTATACCTATATATAATATTATATATATATATATATATAGCCCTCTCTCTTTAATTCTTTCGTGAAAACTTTTGTTAAAAACTAGAATTGACATTATTTATTTTTGGTATACCTATACCTATACCGTATCTAATATTTGTAAATAGTAAATACCATAACATCATTATTATTTTAATATACCATGTATAAAATCGTCACACCGATAAACCGCTTAACACCTGTATGAAAATCGATTCCGTATTGCTGAGTATAAATATGATATATCTGCAATATCGATTTCAACAGTCATCGTCAGCTCTACGATCTAAATAGTAAATATATATACACATAATAATAGCTTACACGGAAGGTTTCATGAATATGTCAATTTTAAATTGTATTGAAAAAGTAATATATATATATATATATATATAGGTTTCTGTCGTTTCGTTTTTAAATAATTCACATAGTTATTAAATTATTAAACACATTTTAAATACTTATTGAACTTATTAATCTCATCCGTAAACTTAATTGCAATTTAATTATAGAATTATATGCAATTTTGTCCATAGGTTATTATTATATTGTATTATTGATCATATAATATTTTTTAGACATTAAATAAATACTAATCTAAAATATATTGAATCTATGATTATATATTATCAAGAATTAACTCATTTAAATATTTGATGATTTATTTAAAAAAATCTGAGCTTCAATATTTATTATAAAATAATCGTGAACAAATTCTTTATGATGTTAAGTTTTATAAATAGAAATATTAAAGAGTTTAAAAATCTTTATCATAATTATTATTTTTTAACAAAATCTTTTTTGAAATTATTGAGATTATTATTACTTACGTGGAAGCCTTAATAATTTGTTAGTTAAATCCAACGTTGAATTTGAAATTCTTATTTTAGTTATTTTGGTCTCATAACTTTTCTATGTATAGTATTTTCAGAATGAGTTTTTAAAAGTAAAATCTTGTACTTATATCAAATTTTATTTTTTCATTAGGATTTATTAATTATTTATAGGAAACTATAAGTTATGATTGTCTCCATTATAACGTATCTTAACTGATAATATTTCTTTTTAATATTTTTAATAATTATGCTGTCTGTCGTGAAATATTAGTTTTGAAAAAGTTTAGACTTATCTATTTATTATTCCATAGTATATCCTATACTTTATACGTTTCTTCCTAGAGCTTTTCGAATAGCCGATAAAATATCCTTTTCGCTTTATATCATGAATTTTATTCACACTAATCTCAAAACTAATACTGTATTTTTAAAGAATTTTTATTTGTTTAGATGTCACTATTTTTATAGTTTATGTTAGTTGTATACTTTTATGTTGTTAAATATTGTTGTAATTATTATTGTTATTCATGTATATGTATCTTTGGCTGTCATTTATATTGTATACATAACATTTTGTCGAAAGGCATATGCCCGTTGAACATATAACAAATAAATAAATAAATAATATTATGTAAAAACAGAAAACAAAAATAGACAGATAATATTATATTTATTTTAGTTTTATGTAATTGCTGAGACAAGAATACCCGAAACTTGATGGAACACATTCAGTAAAAATTATTATATAACGTAATTTATAGATTTTAATGCAATTTATGTAATTCTAGGAATAAACGATGAAGAATAAAAAATTACCATTAACAAAGTAAAAAAGAAAATTTTGAAAAAAATGAAATTGTATTCTTTTTTTGGGAGCCAACAAATTTTTTTAAGATTATATCTAATAATTTTCTTTCTATGAATACATCTTATAAATACTGAATAATTAGGTTGATTTTTTTACATGTTTTATGTTTATACACCTTACAATAACTTATTTGTATTATAGCAAACAATAATGGCTTTAGAAAAATATATGTTTGAACGGAACAAAAATGGTCCGGAAATAAGCAAGACAAAAAAAAATTATTGTTACTAATTTGTAACTTGAAACGATTGATGTGTTCAGCGTATTATTGAAATTGTTTTTTGTTAAGACAATTTTTTTTTTCAAAAATATGTGAAGGTAAAAAAGGTAAAAATAACACCTAAACTATTTTAATATGTTAAGCCATGGTAAATTTGGAAAAAAAATCCTTAATCAGCACATACTGTCAAAAACCTACACACGCGCTCGCGCGCTTGTTTTAACACACACACACATATACACAAACTACACAAGCTATCAGACTATCGCAAAACAAACAATTAAGACCCAGATTACCAGCTCTTCAGAGCCATGTCCCCGCCTACCATGCCTTCTTGAAAAAAAATTCTCCGTCTTCCTGACTTCCTTAGACCCACCACGGAACTATGTAGGTCACACGTTCTCATCAATTGACACCGACTTAGGCCTACATATATATAAACGATTTGATAACATTGTATTATTGTTATAATTCAGAGGCCTTTTCTGGGATCGAGAGCACGCGTGCGCGCGCACACGCACCATTCTATCGCTTTATGAACTGTGTTCCATAATGAATCACAATTCACAGGTACCTTTTTATTATGTACATCATTTTTAGAACCTCTTACGATGGTGGGTTACAGCGGGTCTAATGATCGTTTCGGATGTGATAGTGGAATAAGCTAGGAACTAGTAGAAACACTTTAAATGGCACGATTGGTTAATTAATGGACCGATATTTTTTGTAAAATGTTGATTTGAGCCGGAAAACAAGTTGCAAAAAAAAAAAAAAAAATGCACCAAGTACATATTATTTTACATCGTGGCAAATTAAAAATTAAAAAAAAACTTAAAACGTCATGACTTTAGTATAATAAACTAACGCATATTATTATAGTACCTATAGACGTATAGTATTATATAAAATTATGCCAATTTTATCATAATTGGAGCGTGTGTTTAATGATAAAGGTAACACAAAATATTTTGGACTGAATTTTACTCGGGGTTTTTCAACTGCATAAAGAACTTAATATCACACTTATCTTAGAAAAATTTTAAATTTAAAAAAATGTCCACGCAAAAAAAAATATTTTTTTTTTTAATAGTACCTTTCTTTTTGTTTTTAAATTTAAATTGAACTTTTTTCAAGATCTTTAATTTAAGAAGTTTTTCTTATTTTTAAAATCGGTTTTTTGAAAATGAATAAAAATTTGTATTTGTGCATGTTGTATTCATTGTATTTTTTAACATTCTATCTACAATTTTCATGTATTTTCACACTTTTGACGTTAAGTTTTTAAAACAATTTTACGAAATTACATGAAACTTTGTAAAATTGTAGATTACAATATGCATAAATTGAAAATTTAACTCACTCTCAATAAATTAATTTTCAATACAAAAACAAATTTTTTTAAGTTAAAATTGTTTAAAAAAATAATTTAATTCAAATTTAAAATCAATATTATTAAAAAGAGAGGATAAAATACAAAAAAAAAATATTTCGCTGTTTATGTGTATCAGCGATTTTTCAAAATTTAAGTTTATCAAAAATAAGTGTAGTAATAATAAGTTTATTATGCAATAAAAAAAATAAAAATTAGGATCATTATATACGTTTGATATATTTTGTGCTACCTTTATTATTGAACACACTGTATATATCTAATATTGTACTTGCATGTATACTACATAGTATATATAATCTATATAATTTAATATAGGAATAAATATTGTAAATATCAAGTAGAACGCGTTTATGTTATATACATATATAACATTATAATTAACGTGGAACAACGTTAGCTTATTTTCAATTAATATTGTTTATTTTTATTTAAAAATATAGTTTTAATTGGATCGATCTTTTTAGATCAATGGTAACATTTATATTAAGTTTTATTTAATATTAAACTAGGTATACTTCTTTATCGGTCATAGTAAAATGAAACGAATAAATTAAAATTAAAATAATATTATTGATATGCCCTTTAAAATATAATATTGAAATAAAAATAAAATAAAAATAGAAACCCATTCGTCTTGTTATCTCTCAGCATATTTTTAAGGTTAAAATAATTAATCAGTATACTTACTGTGAGGTTATTAACGTTTATCTTTTTAATAAATAAGTATTTTGAAAGTGGTCCATTTGATTGAAATGGTTGAATTCACAGAGTAATAACATTTAAGTGTGCCTGTATATCATTATATAATCGGGAACGTATAAAGGCGCAAAAAGGGAACGGGTTGTTAGGAGGTTCAATCCTACCTGAACAAATGTATTCAACAACAACAATAACAAAAAAAAATGTAACGACAGTTATGTAAGAATAAATTATTAATTATTTTAAAAATATTTTTACTTTTATTCTCCCTTATGAAATTATTACGTGCATAATTATACAAAATACAAAATGTGTTTCAATTACTTATTTTTTAAGATACATATCCATATAATTTATCAATAAATTTAATTCGTAATTTACTACACATTCAATGTTTCGTCTATTTTGAATATTAGCTTAGTATGCGTAGTATTACAGCGTAAATAGTATTTACCTATAGCGACCATAGCCTATAAAGTATAAGCTATAGATACCTACCTATATTTAATAACCAAAAGGATATAAACTGATAATATTATGTTCTATGTAACTACATGGAAACTCCTATGAATCTTATATAAGTATCAATTTTTTGTGTTTTGAATATTAATTATTTTAGTCTAATAAATGTTATTAAAGATCAATTAATTATGTAATAATAATCATTGGCATCAAAATATTAACATGGTGTTGATCCGTTTAACATTTAAATAAATAATTTATAATTATTTAATATACATAAAGAAATTTAAGCGTTATTTTATTAACTAAAAAAAAAAAAAACACTACACATAAAAACAAATAAGATATATGAAATATGTTAACTTGTAAGTAGGTTAACCTACTCAGTCAGTACCTAGTCTACATATATTTGATTAATAAAGATGTTTAATTTAATGCATGTTTTTAAAATTTTATTTTCGGAAACTTTCATATTGTTTAGTTTTGATCATTTTAATCATAATTGTGCGTGAAGTATATAATATTTAACATTTAAAACACTTATTTAGTTGTATATATTTAAATATTTTTAAATAATTAAACACTGTGTAGAGTGTTAATGATTTAAATTGTCTATATGAATACTGTATAGTCATATATCTACATGTGTTTTTTTCGTTGATTTGTCCTATCATATTATAATATAGTATAATAGCTCTTATAGATTTGAATAGGTTTGTTCCAATTCCTTACAGACAAAAAAAAAAATTAAAATAATAAAGTTACTGATAAAGCTGGAAATAATGAGGTCTCCTCTTATATGACAACCACGTGTAGATCGTAAAATGACGTACTTCACACACACACACACACACATGCATACATCAATAACGAAAACTAAATATGGTTTGATTTTTTTTTCTATATAAGAATATTAAGACTATAAACGAATCTGGAATCTTTGACAATTGATTAACTACAAACAACTATAAAATATAATCCTAGAATATTTTTTTATATTATTACATACTCGTACAATTAATACACAAATGTCGATACAGACACAAAATAAAATATATTATTATAATATTATTGTATGTGTTTTTGTTTAAAATAATAAAATTATTGTGAATAAAATATCGTACAATACAATATTATTATATCGTATTTCAGTTTAATAATATAACACATTGAAATTTTTAAATCGATATCGAACGTAAATTGAGTAGTGAGTAGTAACTAATACGATAGAGTAGATATATATTATATTGCTGATACGACTATTTTATACTTTCAAACCTTCGTATATGATAGTACACAATATAGGTTGACACTTTATAAATTTGAAACAAATACATTTTGTTTTCAAATTTTGCTAGTTATGTTAATCATATTAAAAATAGTCCAGTATTTTGGGTGATTATTTCAACAGTAAACAAGTATTATTTAAAAGTTATATCGTTTTTGAAAATTATTTTTTACATTAAAAATCATCACAAAAAAAAAAAAAAAAAAACATTAGCACATTATATATCAGTATATCACAATTATTTTTTTAAAGTTTTTACACTTTGAAATGACAGCACACATTTTAGATAATGAGTGGATTGAAAATAGTTATTTATCATATTAATATCTCAGAGCTTAAGTTAGAAAATTTAACATAAGCTTCTAAGTAATTTCATCAAAATTAAAAAAAAATGAACACAATCCCATAAATATTTTTTAAGAGCATTTGAAATTTAAATTTTAAATAAATTGGTTATTAACGCTAAATTAATGATAAATTATCTAACGATTTTTAGATTTTTATTGTTACTCAAAAAGTATTAATCGTAGAAACTCAAAACATTCCATTGTCACTTAAATCATTATTATTTTCTATATTGAATACAATTTTCAAATTATTAATCTATGTACAGGAGGTATCTATGTCTTTAAATTTTCGATTTTTAAAAAATGTCGATAAAAATCTTTAAACTTGATAAAAAACTTAAAATAGTAATACAAATCGCATATAAATTGTTTTTATAATGATAAAACAAAAATAGTATTAAAAATATTTACGGAATTCTAAATTGTTAAACCAAGAAACTTTAAATATTAGTAATATCATCAATAGTGAAAGGATGAAATAACAGAGAATTTTCTAAAATTTGCATTTTTAAGATACACTCGCAAGGAATTGTCAGTTCAGAAAAAAATTAATATATTTTTATGTATATAGGCTTACCATTAGTTACAAAAAATAAAATTATTTTCATAATTGGATTTAATTTTATATCTGCAGTGTATATTTAATTAAAATCACCATATGAGTAATTATAACTATGTAATTAAAAAAACTATTTAATTCATATATATTTAATTAAATTTAAGACGGGATAAATCCATGGATGTTTAATTTTTTACAGTAAACAGCATGAAAAACCAGTTAATAGTATGTTATAAATATGTATTATTATAACAATTAAATATTAATGATGCAAATGCAATTGTTTTGAAAAAAAAATAGTTTAATCTATTATATTATTAAAATAGTAAAATAAATTTCTGTAATAGTAACATAAAATATACTTAATAATATATGGACTAATAGACCGTCTTCGCTCAGAATTTTATTGTTTTTTGTTTGTAACGGTTTATCATTAAATTCAAATTTAACACACTCATTACAGTGACTTAATCAATGATGAGTAACACCCGAAACCCACTGTTCAGCAGAGTGATCACCTACTGTCCCTCTTTTTTCTTTTGTGTTTTGAAATTAATTATTTTATTTTTAAATTATCCGAATAATTGTAATCAATATTTTTATTTTCATTGAAAAAACAAACAGTAAACTTACAATTTTTTCATTGAATAAATAACATATTTAGTAAAACAAACTTATTAGTTAGAATCGATGTTGTGTATCATTTTGTCATAAACAATTCGTATTATTATTTGAACAACATTATACAATATATTCTATGAAAATATAAAAAATGGTTTTATTAATTCATATCTACAAGAAGTTCACTG
Organism: Melanaphis sacchari; assembly: GCF_002803265.2. Classification (NCBI taxonomy): domain Eukaryota; kingdom Metazoa; phylum Arthropoda; class Insecta; order Hemiptera; family Aphididae; genus Melanaphis; species Melanaphis sacchari. The sequence goes on along the minus strand of NW_020271531.1, from coordinate 152,134 downwards.
TAATTATAGATACGAGCATATGATGTATGATAATATATCTATAATTTATCTATATAGAATTACGAACATTATACACGCTTTATAGTTGTGCTTGTGCAGATTCGTGTACTTCATTATATATATCATCGACACATAATAATTAATATACATTATTTTACGATCAACATTAATAGAAGGTACTAAATTTTTACATTCGTTTATCAATCAAATATTGTGGTAGTAAAGCAGTTATTTTAGGTACTCCAAGATTGTATTTCATTTTTTTTTTTTTTATGACGATTTGATTTTGCCATTATAGTATTAAATAGTAATTATTTTAATAATCTGTGGTTATTAAAATATATATTTATAAAGGTACACTATTATCTTGTGTGGCAATTTAGTTCAAATACCATTATTTTAATAAGCGTATATAACACAAACGTGTATCTATTATAACTTATCAGTAATCATATATATATATTATACATGGACTTACATATTTTTCATTAAACAAATACTCGAGTAATATATAAAACATACATATTGATTATTAAATATTAAAAACTATAACAATTACAGTCATAAATATGAAAGCATTTTGTTTAAAATTGTTTTTAGATTTAACTTTATTTAGTCTTAACTACAATTTTAGAGATATCCAAGCACATCCCGTTTAAGATAACGTTTAATAGGTTTATTATCACATAAAAAATAATAAAAATGTATTGGAATATTGTGGCATATTTTTATAACATTGAATGAGAATTGAGATTTGAAAGGCATTAGTATGTATAAAAATTAATAATTACATATAAGAAAAAAAAATTATTATTTATAACTCAAATATAATGCACAAACATTACATACTGTGTTATCGTGAAAATTGTTTATGCCTTGCAGCATAAATATAGGCCGATTCTACTACGTAGTTTAGTCACTGTTCGCATTGAGTGCACACACGTACAATTTTAGCCTCGTATTTAAGAGTTGTATATTTTTAGGGAATCCTTCAAAATAATGAAGCGTTACGAAAAATGATTAGGAGAAAACGAAATGAAGTAAATTCAGCTCCAGCGGCACCAATAGATTTAAAAACTCTACAGTTACCCGAAATATACAAAACTTACTCGCCAAATGATGGAATAAGTGAACAATTCTTATTAGCAGATAGTGGGCAGCAAACAGATAGGGTCTTAATATTTGGCCGACTTAGTGGACTAAAAATATTAAAAAATTCCCGAACCTGGTACTGTGACGGCACTTTTAGAATTGCTCCATTATTATTTTCCCAGGTTTATGTTATTTTGGCGGAAGCATTAGGAGGTGTACACCCGATAATATATGCACTACTTCCAAGCAAAAAAGCTAATATTTATGAAAAACTATTAAACATGTTAAAAACGCTTGAACCAGATTTGAATCCAGACTCAATCTCTTGCGATTTTGAACTTGCTGCTTTTACAGCTATAAAATATGCATTCCCTAATGTACAAATATTTGGGTGTTATTTTCACTTATGTCAAAACTTTCGGTCTAAATTAGGTGAGCTACATTTAATATCTCGTTATAAAAATGAACCAGAATTTTGCATACACGTAAAAAGTATTATCGCATTAGCTTTCGTTCCTATATCAGATCTTGATGATGCGCTAGACATTTTATCAGAAAGTTTACCCGAAGAACTTATAGATTTATTAGATTGGTTCGAAGACTTTTATATTGGTCGGAAAAATCGTAGTCGTGAAGGTAGACGGCCTGCGCGATTTTCTCCGGCAATGTGGAATTTATACGAACGTGTATTAACAAATAAAAACCGTACAAATAACCATGCTGAAGCGGCGAATAGAAGATTAAATCAGTTAATGGCAAACAAACCTACAATTTGGGCTTTCATAAATACATTACGTAAAATACAAGCAGGAACGGATACACAGTATGAGCATTTGGTAACGGGTAATAGTCCACGGAAAAAGTTAAAAAAATTTAGAGACACAGACAATCGTATTTATAAACTAGTTGATAGATACGATAAAAATGACATTCAAACATTTATCAGGGGAATATCAAATAATATAGCGTTGAAATAAAATGTTGACTATAATAATTTTATAAACATTAATTGACTATATTATTATTTTTTTACTAATGTACCTACATAATTTTTTAATCTTTATTATTTTATATCTAAAAATTTGACTATATAATAATTAATATAATTTAAATGCATTTTTATAGTGCAATTTTTAATTTTTTTTTATATTAAAAATAATTTTCATTATAATACGTATTGTCATTATCGCCGAAACAGCAGCGCCGAAAATATCTATCGCCGAAACGGCAGAGCCGAAATGGCAGCGCCGAAAAGTCCCATTCCCGCATAATTGCACCACAAGATTCGTGTGCATTTGCATTTATTTAGGATTTAATGGTATAATAGTTATTAGCACATACTGCAGTTGTCTTTTGTCACTCAGATAAAATGAGGTTTAATTGTAATTAGGTAAAACAGTTTCATAAAATAGTTTAAAAACAATAAGTATAGGAAGCTATATTACTAAACATGTAAGCCATTATTAGATTTATATCATACTTATTAGTTATGTTTACAATATGAGATTGTATGACACATGACCATTTATAGATGACCCAACGCCCAATAATAATTTAATAGGTTCTTTATCTCAAATTTAAATTTAAAACAATTTAAACTTGAGCTTTTTAATAAAATTTAAATTAGTAAAAAACGATACCTATTAAATATGTATTATATACTTAAAATTGTTAACAATAAAAATGTAGTACACGAAAAGTATGTCGTTACAGACAGATGTGTTGCAGATTGTTGGGGAGGGGAAGGTCTATTTTATATCGCTGTTTGACGTTGTACTGGTGTACTGACAACTCTAACGTATGGAAATCGTTTTGTAAGTCATACAAAGTAGACCTATTTTCTTTTTATTCGACGAAAGTTAGGTGTTTTTATAAAATTTTGTAACTCAAACATTTGATATTCATGCAATAAAGTTTAATAATAAATAAATAATAATACTAAAATACTATTTCATTCTATAAGAATGCTTATAGATAAATTTTTGTTAAAAAAAATTTAGTACTTATAAGCTGCACCACGTAAAAATTTATATTACTTATGTTACGTGATAAACAAATATGTATCATATTGACGTAAATCTTTATAGTAAAAATTGTTTTATGAAAAGTTGTTTAAACGATGATTTTTTCATACTTCATGAAATACCAAAATATTTTATTAAATGGTCGCTTCAACTCGAGCGTGTAAGACAAAATTTTATCGCACACAACGTACCTATCATGTTCAATAGCGAAACATATGTTTTGTATTCAATGTGTGGGGAGAGATAGGAATAATACTCTATAACAATATGTAAAAAAAAAAAAAATAGGATTTTGAAATGCTTAAAGAAAAAAAAATTTTAAATGTATGAAAAATGAACTATCGAGTACATTTAAGAATGCGTCAACTTTATCGCATGACATAATATAGTAACAAAAACTATATCATATTGTCTTCGCTGTGACTGTTTCATCAAACTATTACTAACTATCGCGTTTCACTATCATCGTGCGCTAATCAAGTAATGTTGAGATCGACGATTATAATATATATTAAGTCTATATTTTTTGTTTAATTTACTTTATGCATATTGCATATACAATATTATGGAGTATCCAAAGTGGTACACTTGTATTATATAAAATTCGTACATTTCCATTTGTCATTATACTTTATATTTATGAAATATGTATTTTCTATAATAAAATAATTACATTTTTGTTATTATGTGATTATGGACAATAATATTAATGCTTTAAGTTTTTCTAAAAAAATTTCACCCTTTTAAAATTTGAAATATATGACCGTGTACAAGTCTTATTGAATTAGTTTAATAGTTTTTAGAACTTATTCGACTTATTTTCAGGGCTAATTTATTTTATTTTTTGTTTTAAAGAGTTTTAGAAATAATTTCTTAACTTTTCATAGAGAACATAATAATTAAATAAATGTTTTTATACTATCATTATTATGTGGGTAGATTTAAATTTATCTGATGGTTTTCTGAAATTCACGATTATTTTAACGGCATTCTTAAAAGATTTATTTAAAAAAAGGAACGGGGGAAGGAGCAAATCCCAACATCATCCGACCATATTTGCCCCTAGCTGTTTTATATTAAAATAGGTATATTATATAGATACACGAAAATTCGATAAAATTATAGAAATATAACATTATATAGGTACAAATATGCATTGTAATGAACAATATAAGCCCTTAATATACTGTCTGCTTATATACTATGTATGTAGTGAATGCGTATAGTGTGTAGTAAATAGTAATTAACGTAGTTTGAAAATAATGTACATATTTATTATTTAATATTAAAGTATTATTATATAACTATTTCCGATTTTTAAAGAAGTGACGGACAACTACGTTTCTCTACCTACCTATATATTATTATTATTATTTATACGCGTAGGTACAAAATGTATAATATACATATTATTATATATAACTGATATAGCCAATAGGTAGATACTTGTAAAAATATTTTAATATGTTTAATATGTATAGGTTATATACTTGCCATTCTCTGCACTACGACACCAGCAATGCATTATACGAACTTGGACGCCTCCTCTGAGTCCTCTGTAACAACACGCACATTTACTTTGCACCTTATCCATTACGTAAAACGTAGGTATAAATGGTAGGTGTCTGGTTATGTACGTACACATATAATATGTAAATAATAATAGCTCATGTTTACAATTTGTTTATTATTATTATGATTATGTTGTAGAGCCTTATGGATAATGACAATTCGGCGCAATGTTGTATAATATCAATGTTTTCGTTGTAACTTATGAAGTTATAACACTCAAACGAGGAAAAACATTCGTTGAATATACTGTGATAGAGATTAGCGATATATTTAGAGATTATTCATTATATTATTCCGTTTGTTTTATCGACGATAATAATAATATAGTGATCCTTATGTAATATTATTAGTATAATAACATTAAAATCGTATAATAATTTCTTTTTCCTTTAAAATTATAATTGTAGGTCGTATTTACATCAAATATTTGTATATATTTTATACATGACAGTTCTACAGCGATAGCTCATTTACCGCGTGTTAAATAATTTAATGTTAAACACAATTTTGAATCTAATTCATAATTACATAGTCACTTAGATACTTATGGACAGGTTAAAAGTGTAATTTCACGGAAGAAAGTCCAAGAAAATCAGATTTTAATGACAACATTTTATGTTGTATGCTTAAGATATATTATGGAAGTACCTATACATCTACTTTGCTATGTATAGTCTCTCAAGAACAAAATTTTCATCAACCACGATGGAAATATACAATATAGTTACATATATTAATATATTAAAGAGTTTTGATATTCGTTATGGTAATCATTGTATTTGAATGAAGTACAATAACAATATATTATTATAATTATCATACGAGTATTACGGTTATGCGAAATTGAAAAATAATAAATACGCTTAGCGGTATTTACCTGCACTGAATGGGGGAGGTTAACAGTTCTCATTTGAAAAAAAATTATATGACATCATTATAACGTAATATTGTGTAAGAAATTGTAAAACTATTCTTCATTTAGGGCTTTAAATAAAATCGAATTTTATTTTCTGGTTCAATTAACGGACCTGTTAAATAAGTATATAAACTATATAGATAACTTATATACATATTATTTATTATTATGTCACGATTTGCACTATGTCAATGTTCAAATGAAAAAAATAAACTATTTGTAGAGTACTGAGTATATCATGTTCTTATGGTATACGTGAATTATACGACTCTGAGCTATAAAACATTAATCGACTTTAACGCTACATAACGTGTAATACGTAATATGCCTAAGAAGTAGACTATTACGTTACCGTGTGAAGTGGTTTAATAAATGATTTTAAACAAAAAATTTTAACAATCGCAGTCGAGTTCTCTTCATCCCGCATGATTTCCTCTGTCGAGTATTTTAATATTATTACGTACTCCGGGATACGTCACTTTCATACTGGGAGTAAAACAATCATGTATTGTACTTGTAGTTATATATGTGTATATTATATATATATATATATATATATATGTATTATGTGTAATAATTATTGTTATTATTATTATTATTATTATTATGGTTCTTACACATAAGATCAGTAGTGTTAAAAGAGGTATTATAAGGGTGAATACATATATTATAGTATATATATTATAATAAAACACAATTAAAATATTGGATTTCAGGTAGGTACCTACAAAACATATTAATCAAAGTTTTTTAAAAGTTTTTTTATTAATCAATAACGAAAAAAATGTAAAACAAAGAGAAAAATATAATATTAAAACCATAACATAATAATATTTTAAAAATATACTAACACTAAAACTGCAGAATATTTTATATAATATAATGTATGTAACCTATACAAATAAATTATGTTTAAATAATAAAAAATAAAAAATATGTATTATACGGTACTATTTTAAATAACTAAAAATATGATATCTTACAAATTATAAAAATTTAATTTTAGACTAGAAAAAACTACTAAATAGGTAAAAAAAAAATTATACTTTAAATTAAAATTAAAAAAAAAAAAAGAAAACAAACAAAAAGTACAAAATGTTTATTATTGTACAACATATGTAAAAAAAGTTATTTACAACAATTTTAAATTCTGTTGAGCCAAAGGCAGTTTTTCATAAATCTTATACAATATGTAACTTTTTATTAATAGTAAAAAAAATAGATTAAAAAAATAGTGTTTAGACGTAAAATATATATTTTCACGAAAGGCCGAAAAGAATAAAGAAAACGGTAATATATAATATTATTTTAGTGTATATAAACATTAAACATTATTATATACGTATAGATAGATATATTTAAAATCTACTTTTACATAACGGGTAACATTATACCGATATAATAAATTAGGAATTTCGTTAGGTAACTATTTTTTCCTTTCATTTATAATAAACGTTTTGGCATGGTGTGGTTCACATCTGGCTCTAAAACCCAGTATGCTGTACACAGGTAACTCATTTGTTGTTCTTGGTTTATTTTTTTCAGGTATGAAAATAACGATAATTATTATTAATTATATAGGCACTTTGACATCACAGTGTTTCACAATATTGAAAGAATTTTTAGAATATAATTGTAAAAAAAGAAGAAAAACACTAGAAAAGAATAAGAAAAAAACCTAACCAATTTTGGCAGTTGTTATTATAACTTTATAACCCAATATAATACATTTATTTATTTTTATTATTTATTTTACGGATCGGAGGAGTAGTAGGTGACCAATGAATACTCTAACGTGTTTCCAACGCTCGAGGGTTCTAGAGAAAAAATGAATAACGACAAGATGCTTTCAAACCGAACGAATCGATACTTTCATTCAATACTTCCTCTGTTTGTACAATGCAAAAATTATAATGAAAATATGCACATTCTGCGTTCCTACTTATAGTTAAGTACTAGGATTTCTGGTTGTGAACAAAATATGGTTCTTCCCCAGTTGTAAAGAATGCAGATTTAAATTCGTACTGACAATTGCACCCCAAACACGCGGGCGAAGGACATTCGTATACAACGTACATGGTAAATAATATGTATATTTTGTACAGATGTATAGGTATTATCACTAGTAGTTTAAAACATACTTATAACAACCCATTCAACATATTTTGGAAATCGAATAATATTTTAATGACAGTGTTGAAACATTTTTAAATTATTATCGTTTCCAAATGTCGCATGTCTTGGTAAATCGGATATTCGTTTTTTTTTTTAATTTTGGTAATATTCACGAATATCCGCCAATGATAACACTTCCGAATTACGATACTGTTATCATATAACACTTAAGACGATCTATAAACATATTACACATCTCCATTGACGTCGTTAATAGTAGCAAGAAAATGACGTTAGGGACTTTACATATAACATAGTACGTATAACATATGTATACAATAATATTATACACAATTTGGTCGATTCATTACTCCGATCCTCTCACGTTAATTTGTTTTTGTATAATATGTACAAAAAAAAAAAAAAAAAAATAGGTAAGTAAAATAATAATTATAAGAGAAATACAAGAAGACAAGCAATAATCTCCGAAACGATAGGTAATAAAAATTGAACACTCGTGGCGTATGCACATTTATACAAACCTATAAGGAGGAGTGAATAATGTTGTAGAGTTTCCAAACAATAATAATATATTTGCATTGGGGTTTTGTATGGATAGAAAAATAAATAAATAGTTTATATCATTATAATAATCTATGTCTTCGATACATTCATATAAAAATAAAGGTACTCAATATCGAAAGGTTTCAGTAAAATTCGTAATATTTTTTTTAAAGGGAGTGTATGCATTAAATTTTTTATACGTAAACAAAAACAATATTAAACGTTATCATTACTGATATTATTATATTATATTAGTTAAGTAGCTCAGCGTTTGAGCACCGCCGTCAATATATTTCCGTTTGTATTTTAGCGCATGTATTGATGCTCTGCAGTTGTACAGAATTATAGGATTATTACATTAATACATAACATATCATTTTATTTTTTTGTTTGAAGTCTCGGAGAAACTTTTAAATAAACGATTTTTATTAACAATAACAATTATAACATTCTATTATTCTAACTAGTAATAATCATAATAGAAATAATAATAATAATAATAATAATAAAAAAAAAACAGGTCAGAAAATATTCCTGTTTAATACCAAAAAGTGTGAGAGGAGATGATATTGAATCGGATTCATCGATGCCAATTTCTTGAAACCTGAAAATAAATCAAACAAGAACTTTAATTATCGCATATCGTTGCAAGCATTGTTTCATATTGATATTAACGCGTCAACCATAATAAGTAAAACGATACAATGGACGCGATCGAAAATCGAAAGTCTCGTCGTAACATGATCGCACGGTCACAAAATACAACATCATCATCAGTGAATCGAAATCATCATGTTTGATTTGGGGGGGACGTCGCGCGATAGCGTTCGCATAGCTCATACGTACACGCGCAAAGGGAAAAAAATGCTCAACAAATCGTCGTGCAGGAACGACCGTACACTATTATAATATTATCACTCCCGTCAGTTTTGCTCACACACATTTCTTACATAATATGTTATTATTACTCGTTTTATGAGTATTTACGCTCGCAGTGTTCTTTTACGTGTTCCATTATTTTATTATACAGAAGCAGTGAAATATAAATGTTATCCCGGTTTCTATTGACGAATCGGGGTGGTATCGGACGACAAAACTGCTCTTGTGTGTGCTTTTACGATTTTTAATATGCGAATAAGCTGCAGCAGTAGCGCCCCTGCAGTACGCAGGGGTGGTGTTAGTGGTGGCTAGTGTGTGGGAAAATATTCAAAGATTGATAACCTGCCCGCGAGGGGTGCGAGTTTATAACACATAACACACACACTCGCGCGTGCGCTCACACAAATACGCACACTGCACCGCAAACACACGCACACAGAAACCCACGAGCGGTCTAGGGGGTCCATGGGAATTTCAGACGTAAAAAACAAAACATGAAAAAAAAAACAAGGGGCTACAACACAAAAGTGTAAATGATTATGCATGCGCAAACACAATATATATATATATATTATATAATATAATAGTAACAGGTTAAGGTGTACACAAAGAAATCGCTCAACTAGGTCGGTAGGTACATGGTTAGTACTTATATATAAGTACTATTATAATGCCTATATACATTATATAATAATAGTATACCGCACTACGATTGTATTATTATTATTATTATTCTGATGATGAGTGATGGTGGAGAGGGGGCGGTTTCGAGCACCTGATTTAATATTATAATATATTTTAGTACAAATAATTATTTCGAAAAGCGTATAATCTCTATCGTTTAGAAGGGACTCGAACGACAACGATTTCCTCTGTATAAACGTCGTGGCTTTTGTCACCCGTTTATTTTTTTGCCGGACACTACGTATAAAATATTATTATTATTAGGATATAACTTCTTGTGAGTGTTATACAACATCATATTTTATTACATCGATATTGCCGTGTAATAATAATAATAGTAATAGTATGACGTAGTATTATAGACGGACGAATATTATTATTATTTATCGTTTTGTCTGACCAACGGCAGCGCGGTGGTGGAAACCCGGCGAATTTTCGAGTGTGCCTATATTATATTTTTGTTTCGCAACGCACGCTGGGAACAGCGTTATTTTGTACTATTATCATTATTATTATTATTATTATTATCATTATGTAACGCGACAACGCCGTTTTCCATCTCGCGCGCACATAATATATAATAATAATATACACTCGACCCAGAAACCCACACGCACACCGCAGAGTGAAAACAATGTGTGTATACGTGCGGCGGTGGTCATTTCTACGATATAATAATAATAAAAATAATAATAATAATAATTTATCATTATAACATTATGTATAATATAATATAATATATGCGTGTGTGAGGTGTAGGTAGGTACGTGTATAATGTATTGTGTTGGCCCGGGAGATCGACCGAGTAATTAATTTATAAACCTTTACGCGATATTATTATTGTGTCGTGTTTTAAGAATACGTAACGGTCAAAGGTCGGCAATTGTCAGAACGGTAGTTGTTTACTACAGTACTACGGTATTACGGTTATTGTAGTATTGTATAGTAATACCGAACAAGTGCCGAGTGATTTTTCGCTATCGGTTATTACCACCACGAACGATGGAGGCGGCGCCAAGCCTCTGGTACCCCAATTCATTATAATATTAAGTGTATTTTGTTTTTATGATAATCAATTCATTATTGCTGACGATTTATGGAGATTTTTGCCGGTAGATTGTTTTTCATTAAACGTGCTTCCGGATTCTACCGCGAATAAACGATCACTCTTTCTCGTGAAACAGGTATAGGCCGCGGTTTTTATGTTGTACGGACGCTTGTATGGCTATTGTTGGATTCGCCCAGTGCAGGCGGTTTTCGTTTAATATAAAAAAATAAATAATTATTGTTGATTTTAGTGTTTGGTTAGAGTTATAGGTCAAGGCAGATCTTGACGTAACTCATTATTGAATCGATAATACGAGTATTTTATTATATTCACTCAACTTCTGCTGATAACACGCGCTGTAATCGAAGTGCGCTGTACCCATGTATACCGTGTTTATAGTGATCGCGATGTATACACCTGTGCACATGGTATTTTTCAACAAAATTCTCGTCAATTTACTATCACTTTCTGATACAACATATTCTCTTATGGGCCTGTTTGAGTGACGATACGTCACTGGTTTAAGACACAAACATTTACTTTGTACCTACTAAAATTGCGTGCAGTAGTGCTATCGTCACAAAAATGATCGTTGGACCCGTCAGTTCTTAGAGAAAAGAAATTCGAGCCTTTGCAATTTAATGGAAATGATTTACCGATGTTTCTGAGTTGACCTACTCCCGAGTTCAAACGCAGGAAACAAACGCACAATTATTACATGCGCCCGCGCCTAACCGTGAAAATCAGTCAAGTGTTATATCATGTTACGTGCAACTGTGTAATTATACAAAGCGTCACCTTTTTTTGCACCCGCAAAACATCGTCCTCAAGCCAAAATTTTTAATTTCTTATGATCACATATTACATATTATAATGAACACCTATAATTTATATTATTGGCAGATCACTGATGAAAAACGTCTTCTGCGTTATAGTATACACAGAGACAGTAGCACACGCTACTAGACTTTGGTCAATTTTCAAATCCTTGAAAATCTTTAAGGCAGAATTATGAGGTGAGTGTTGAACGTGAGGTATGGGTGGGCGTTGTGGAATTAGTCACGAGTTTAAATTACTTATTTTATTTACTGTGATCGACGATAACATAACAATCATATTATACTCTAGTATATCAAATAACATTAACAATAATAATAAAAATAATAACAATAATATTTACCACGCATACGATGGTTCACTGTAAGTGTGGATAAGCGTCGAAATGTTTGTTGAGCTCCCGGTGAAGGTGTTCGGGCAGGACGCCCACGTTGGTGAATAGCGACCTGAGAACGTTGAGTTCCTCGCTAAGCAGCTCTATCCTCTTCTGTAGCCGCTCGTTCTCTTTGACCAACAGTTTGACCTTCTCTTCGGTCTCACGACTGCGGATCTTCGCCTTTTCCCGGCTCTTGCGAACTGCTATATTGTTCCGTTCGCGCCTTCTCTTGTACTCGTCTGTGTTCTTGTCCACCGACTTGTTGCTGCCGGAACTCGACTTCCGGTGGTGGTTGTGGTGATGGGCCTTGAGATGCGAGCTACTGCCGTTGCTGGACACGGGAGACGTCTGGAACGCGCCCCCCTGGCCGTTGCTAAGGTACTGTTGTTGCTGTTGCTGCTGTTGTTGCTGCTGTTGCTGTTGCTGCTGGTTCCGGAACTCGACGGACTCCGGCGGTTCCTCCTTGATGGGGCCGCCCGCGGAAGCCGGCGTGCTCTCGTAGTGCACGGGCTGCGGCATGTACGCTAGCGTGGTGCGCGAGTTGAAACCGTTCTGGTTGACGCCGTTCCGGCCGCCGCCGGTGCCGTTGGGCAACTTGACCTGGCCCTGTTGCAGGATCTCCGTAAACAACCCTTCGCTGAACTGGCTGTCGTCAATGAGGTTCTGCAGGTCGAGCGATATCTCGGGCGTGGACAGTTCCGATATGTCGTACCTGTTTTTGAGCTGTCCGAGCTGTGCTTTCTTGGCGGCCATCGTCAATTCTTGTTGGCTGAGCTGATGATGCGGCTGATGGGCGTGCGGCTGCGGTGCCGTGTCGTACATTTGTGGCGAGTTCATAGTGTACTGCGGTGTAGGCGAATTGCGTCTCTACGCGTGTGCACGGGACGATATGTGTGCCGGTGCAGCGTGCAACGGTGTGCAGGCGCACGCACTAACGAGACCGGAGCGCGAGCTGAGCGGCGTGCACGGTGCGGCGCTCCGAACGACGCGTAACACTGTCCCGGAAATTCGGTGTCGACGAGAACTACTTGGCGTATGGTTGTCGACGACCACCTACCTCTGAACCTACTTCGGCGATGTGCAAATGGTTCTCGTGTCACCGGTAGAACGATGCGCTCACGGCGGTCGAATGACAGACGGCGACGGCGATGGCTGCAGAAGAAAACGGCGTGACCATCGTGTTCATCGTGTGCGCGAACTGTGATGATGTTCGGTAGTCATGCGCGCTCGTTTTCGGGCAACGGTGATGACAATATTATTGAGTTCTACGGACGGCACCAGCACTCGGACGACGGTTTTATACAAATGTTAATAACAACGATAATGTGCAATGTGATATCGTTAAGTACGCGACACGCGGTAGAGAAAATGCGAATTATTTTCTATGTATATTTATTTTATATTTTTAGATTTCCACATCGACGTGTGGTGAAAAAAAATAAACGCTCGGTAAATACCTCGTGAAGACGCGAGACGCACAGATTTAAAATAATATATTTCAATAATATGGTAATAATATGATAATAATAATAATAATAATAATAACAATAATTTTATTATATTATCATATTACAGCGCGTACGCGAAATAATATTATTATTGAATGATATAGAAAAACGGAACGGATCGGCCGACGACTGTACAATATCACGAGAGCGTATTCGCACCTACCAGACGCGTGTTCAGCGTGCGACTACCCCGGCGCAGATTCGGCACCAGTTGCACAGAGTAAATTATACGTAAGTATTGTTGTAGTAGTAGTAGTAGTAATAGTATTGGTTGTTGTAGTAGTACGACGGCGACGCGTTCGCGGCGTTGGCATACGCGCCGATTGAATAGTCGCCGCCGCCACGCTATCGCCTCCTCCTCTTTCTCCTCGGAGGCGATGCTCGATTTCCCCCTCTCCCCGCCGCGCCGACGATGCCAAATCGCTATATGCTCACCCCTTCTCTTCTTCCTCCTCCGTCCATCGTGTACAACGTCCTCGCCGATCGCTCTATCTCTCTCTCTTTCTCTCGCCGCTCTCGCTCGCTCTCTCGTGTTCGACAACAACAACAATAACAACAATGATAAAAATCGTATTTTTATTTTTTTCGTTTCGTCTTTCCATACGAGTTCTTTCCACTTTTTATTTCGTTTTCGTCTCATTAATTATTATTATTATTATTATTATTATTAAACTCGCCATCGTTATATCATAATATGATAATAATAATTATATAATTTTAACAAATTATTATGCCATTACGATGGTCTGTTGTAGCCACTGTGGCCTCCTGCACGTCGTGTATACCGCGCGGTCGTATATTCGATCGCATAATATGTATTATTATTTACAACGGTCTTATCGTCATCGGCGGTTACAATTATTATTACTGAATAATAATATTATAATATTTATCATTATGTTAGGCAGTGGTTTTTTTTTTTTTCCACTCGTTTGATGTTTAGTGTTTAATAATTCATTCAAGTTTACGAACGTGGTCGCGCACGTGCGGCGGGTGTTGCAGAGATAAAAAAAAAAAAAATTCGTTAAATAAAGCCAATGATGATTTTCACACACATTTTGTGTGTGTGCTTGTATGGTGTGTGTATGTGTGTGTGCTTGTATGGTGTGTGTATGTGTGTGTGTGTGTGTGTGTGTGTGTGTATGCGTGGGTGCATGTAGTTGTCGTCAAATGGAAAAGCGCGCACATGGTACCCGCTATTACAGTAGTTGTCGTTTTTGCGAACGCGTGCTCATGATTCGCCGGTTTCCTCGAGTCCTTCAGGTGGAATCGGCGTTCTGAGAGTTTTATACTCGTCATAGTTTTATTATAGATAGGAAAATTGCAATAACATAATTGACGATCAAATAGTATTATTGCAATGTTTTTTAAGCGTATGTAAATAATATCATGTATTTGAATACTTTAAACGGCATTTGTAATTTTAACATTTACAAACATCAAACTTGATAAAATATATAAAATCCCAATTACAGGTACCTACATAGGTAATGACGCATATAAGTAACAATTTTATTGTTGTACACACTACACTCGTTAATGCACTAACGTATTCGTTTTATTTTTTATCTTGGGCTTAGTTTAAATGTTAGATAATCTAAAAAAATAATAAAAACCATGATAATTTCCTAAATCATAAATTAAAAATATAAGTAAGAACATTAAGAATTAAAAAAAAATAATAAAATTAATAGATTTAAAAGTCGCAGAAATAAAAACAGTTTTACACTTAGGATGGAGATTATATACATCGATGTAAGTACTTTTTTTCTGGTGCCGAATGTGAATAACAATAAATTATCATAAACAAAATGTGTGCTAAAATAGAAAAACTGTATCACTAAATTATTATTTAGGTGTCCGATAATCATCGATTTTTTTATAATAATTTTCTATACCAACAAAAATTAAAATCAACAATCTTTAACAATTAACGAAGGGCTAAAGATCTTCAATGCGCCTCAGTTTCTTAGCTATCGCCGTATCTTATAGCCACAACCCTATACGTACACACATGAAAACACGGATGTTTATAAACTATGATTGTGCGTAAATATATGTCGCTATACGACAAACGAATATCATGTAAATATATAATACATAATACGAGATTATTATTTATATTATGTACTCTTCGTGATAATATTATTTAAAAGTAGCGTAGTACAGACGTGTAGGAACTTATCTGCTTATCTTTTATTATAAGCTTAATGCGCAAAAAAAAACTATGATTAATTTACTCATAATCACATAAATATGTTTATATACCTATATCATAAAAATAAATAAATAATATCCCCTAATTATTCATTTATCAATTATTACTAAGACCATACGAAAGAAATTAGTATAAAAAACAACAAACATGTACATATGTACCTATCCTGTTAATGTAAAATAATTTATAAGTAAACAATTGTCGGCTAATAGTTGAGGTGTTGAGGTTTTTTCTGTTAAAAAAAAATGAAAAAAAATGATTATAATATTTGTTATAAATTACGCAATATAAACTAAAATTCTATTACCTATAAAAATCTTCAATTCTATAAATTATTATCTATTCTTTTTTTGCAATGAATTTAGGAAAAATTCAGTTATAATATAGGTAAGATTTCTAACTAGTATATGATAAAAAAAAAACATTCAAATTTTTAAAAAAATATTATTTTATTTTGAAAACAATTTAACTATAGTAACAATTTAATTTTATGTAAAAAAAAGACCTATGAACTTTTAACTTGCACCATTTGTACGAATAAAAATCTCATAAAATTAATAACCTATTTATTTACAATCTACACAGGCTAAAATGACTTTATATGTATCACTTATCTAACTGCCTATAAAAATTGCATTTTGAATATTATATTCATACTAATCATACAATCACTTCATGAAACTCACTCGAATAAACATCAAAATAATTCAAGATATTTGAAATTTGTATTTAAATGTCACCCATGAGTGTTAAGTTATTCAAATACGCTACTATGAAATGATTGATGATAGAGGTTTGTGTATTATACAGTAACAACCAATACGCAAGATAAACATAACAGACTGCAGTTGTAAATAAGCAATGTTGGGAAGGAGACGAAACGAGCCACGTGCCAACGCATAAGATAAATTACGACTAGGAGTTTCGTTCAACCCCTTCGAACAAAAAAAAAAAAAATAAATAAAAAAACCAAGACCCCAATTATTATGCCATTATAATAATATTGCTCCGTGTACTTTCTAAAAAGATCTTTACCGTAATCACAAAGACTTTTTACGTCTATTTTGCAAGGGGTGGCTGTCGTAGGCATATCGGCTTTCTACGTGTTTCGCAATCGCACATAACAATCAGCTACAACTACCATTACGGTAAATTATGAAACTCCACACGCTATCAGTAAAGGTACTAAGCAAATATATTACTTTACATATTAGCCCCAAAAACGTAGAGGAACCACGA
This sequence comes from Melanaphis sacchari, assembly GCF_002803265.2. Classification (NCBI taxonomy): domain Eukaryota; kingdom Metazoa; phylum Arthropoda; class Insecta; order Hemiptera; family Aphididae; genus Melanaphis; species Melanaphis sacchari. The sequence continues at coordinate 135,062 of NW_020271531.1, read as the reverse complement.
TTCGATATGAAATAGATACCTAGATAGATATGGCAAAACCTATCACGGATGGCATAAGTAATTAATGTAATTTCCTAAAATTGTTATAATAGGTACTTATAAACTATTTACCATACATTTCTTAATTAAACGTTATTTATTAGGTAGGTACTAATTTTATTATCAACTTGAAAACCATTTTTATTTTATCTAACCTTGAGATCTCCTCAGCTTTTCTTAATTATTGAGTGCTTTGAATTATCTCACAACCATTTATATGTAAATTATATTTTTATTTACTAGAACAATACATACCTAACATATACAAAATATTTAATGCTGATTTTTTGTAATTAATTAGCTTATTAAATTGTCTACGAATTGTTTCATATTTTTCTTTTTCTTCTTCTTTTTTTTTTTTTTTTACTATGCTTCCTTTAATAATTCGTATATTGAATATTTGTTATCTGAAGTTTTTGGACCTTCTATAGATAATAGATACAGTCATAAAGAGATAATAAATAATAAATATTATTATATTAATTATAATTATAACTACTTGAAGGTTATTAAAAGTCTAATCTGTTAAAGAATCTAGAGCCTATTTAGACTATATGGAGTTTGATTATAAGCCTATAGATAAATGATTTATGTATGTGTAATATTTAAATAATATTTTGTTAGTTTTAAACAAAATATTGTTTCAACTACCTATTTAAAATAGTAAACGATTTTTTCTTAAGAGACATCTTACCTGCAAGTTTTATTTTCGTTTTATAAATGCATACTATTATATTTTATGTTAGGAATAATTTTACTGTGATTTTTTTTAATATTAAAATTAATTTACAAAAACTTACAATTTTAAAACACTCATAATTTGCTTCAAAGTTAAAATGTCAAAAAAAAAAAAAAGGCTAAATTGGACCCCAGATAATATTTATATATTTAAACACAATAAATAATAATAGTAATTTCATTCTATACTAAATATAACAGAGTAAAATGAATTCTTCTGAGCATGACATTTACCATATTATTCATATTAATAAGATAGAGAGAATACATGTGGGTACGAGTGATATGACATCAACAAAAAGGTAAGATCACTTGTTTCTATGTTTGTTCTTTATGATACTTGCAGTTTTAAGTAGACTTATAACTATGTAAAATATTGTAATTTAAAAATGATTATGAGAGGCTATAACATTCAAACATGGATATTTTTTTTTACTTTTAAATTTTATAAAATAGGACATTTTGCTTTAATAATCTAATAACACACAATTCATTCTAATAAACTGAAATTTTGTGTTATATATTGTTTGTGAGATGGAAACAAAACATGTGGACAAAGGATACCTTCTCAAATAATATAGACATTTTTTGTTTTTAATTTTAAAAACCTAAAAAATTTCTTGGCACCTCTAGTAAAAATTAAAAATTAAAATATAATATTAAAAATATTAATGCATTTAAAATAAATAATTTATTATGTTAAATGTTATAAATTATAATCAACTATAACAGCTGGTTCTTATTCTATTCAGATACTATTTTTATGTATGGTTGTAGCCCGAAGGTAAATAGTATAATGAATACTCAGAGAATATTATTATTTCATAAATAAAACGACTAATACATAATTAAATAAGATAATATATAGAATATAGGAATATGAAAAAGAGTTCTTTTTAATTAAATATTAATGAATATAATTTTAAATTAAATAAAATGTTTAGATTACTGTTGTTTAGTAATAAAAATGTAAATCAATAATTATTTTTAACTCGAAATCAAAACATGCGCTTAGACACTACAAATTAATAAAACTAAATAAATTACAAACGTTATTCAAGATAGGTATACATTAAACAGCCATTATATTTGATTAAATGATTATTATTCATTTTAATGTGTAAATAAATAATTTATTACGAAATTTGACATATTTGATTGATATTGCATATTGTATTATTATTTATTTATTTTGACCTTATGCTTACAGAAACACCTACAATATTGTTCTAAGATATGAATATTTTATCAGATTTTACTTGTGTAACATTAATAGTTGCATTATATTTTATGAATTATAAAATTATAGTAAAAAATATATTTCTTAGTAACAAGTAAAAAATAAATATATCATTTATTATAATTAAGTATAAATACGGCGAAACAGATAGATAAAAAAAATTTTTTGAGTGTGTGTTGTGTTGCGTATTATAAATTTCCTATTACATATTATTTAAAATACATATTATTTTCACAATAAAATATCAATACATAGATTAGAAGATAATCATAATTAAATATGTATAAGTAAAAAAATTACAATTTTATAATCTAGAAAACTAAGTAACAGTTGCTAATAAAATATTCCATAGATAAATTCATATAATAAATATAACAATAATAATGAAATTAAATTCTAAACACAAATAACGGTATCATAAAAATATATATTAGTATCTAATTATTTGATTGTAAAATTAATTAATAATAATAAAAATAGTTTAAGTAACCTTTAAACATTAAAATAAGTGCATATTATTGAGGGATCATGTATTGTAAATAATTGTAAACACTTAATTCTCCCAAACATCGACAACCAGCATCTAAAAAAGATAAATTATTAGTAAATTTCTAGGCAGTAGTCTTTATATTACACAGTGGTATATTTTTAATTTTTTTCTGGGGGAAAGGGGGTCGACAATTTATTCGTAATTATTTATATTAACTATGATAGTTTATAATAGTTTTTCCATGCAATTAAGTCTTTATCACAAAGGTACCTAACACCTATTGTCTTTACCGTACTTAATATTTAGTTGTGACATGGAAATCGTGTCAGAATAGCATTAATATAAATGCTTAATTTCTTTAATGAATACTTAAATATCTGTTTTTTCTTTGGTATGGGGGGAGGGGTATCATTGGACACTCCCTTCTCGTAAATATGCCACTGATTAATGTATACAATTAGCAATTATAAAAAATAATTTTTAGAAACCAAGATAAAAATGTTTTTCTTATTGATTATGAAATGACAGTGATTCAATTTCTATATTAAATTAGTAATTGAATATCAATAAGCATATAGGTATTAGTTAGTTAGTTATTAATTATTATTATAGTTTTACTATAGAAATATTGATTTACTTGAAGGGTGCCTTAAGTTTAGAATAAAAGTAGATAAACTTTATCACTGTAATTACTTACTATTATTGTTTTATAAATTATTTAATTAAAAATTTAATAATTTAAATAAAAAACTATTTACATTTGAACATTTATAAAAAACATTAATATGAAGACTATTTAATTCAGGGGAGGATTTAGTTATGTGGTGGTATTTGAACAGTATATACTTATTGTGGGGGGCCCAAATTAACTATAAACAAGTCATAACATTATTTGATTATTAAATGACATTCAATATTTTCAATTCTTTACTTGCAAAACTACATACCAGTAGTTTTAATTCTATATCATATATTTTTTAAACACGTGTATCTACATTTAAATTAAACACATTTTATATACAAAACAAGTTTTGTTAAATAATTACAAAACTGTGAGAACCCCTGTGCTACAGCCTACTCAGCTCTTTTTTAAATCTGACCCAGTTTTGATTAATTTTAATATAAAATATGTTTAGTTTAAGCATGAATAAGAATATTTTAAATTTTCGTTTTATTAAATATAGATTAATTAGTTCTTAATAAACAAAAATAATAGGATTGTAATTTTATACCTTTGGAACAATTACATTCCCATAAAACTTTATTCTGAAATACAGTTGTCAACAATCCATTGATATCAATAAATTTTTCTTTAAGAGGTTTAGTAATGGATTCTGAAAATGCAATAACTTCAGCGTGAATGATGCCAACAAACAACAATACTTCAGTAATTTCAGATTTAATTGTCAACCATGGAGAGTATATACGTATTATACTATTCTTCGCAGCATTTATAGAACAATTGTTTAGAGTAACTAACACTTTTTGTACTTCTTCATCTGTAACATATTATAGTAGTAATATTTATTGATTTAATTTAATAACAATTATTATTTTAACTTTTTTACCAGATTTCATGTAATAACAAAGTAGGACAATGGTTCTAAATTCCATCCATGCTTCAATGACATTTAATAGTGCACTTTCACCTTGCTTTGGCTTATAACTTTTAGATAAGCTTTTTTCATATTCTCGAATACAGGCTTCGGATTTTTTACGGTTAATAAGATCTCGAAATTTTCCTCTCAATCCATCCTTACTGTAAATAATATTTAACCTTTTAATAATTAATAATGTTTAAAAAAAAAAATTAAGAAACTTACCACATTTTTTTACGTTTTTTACCAGAGTTAAAACAATTCGGTGATGATGGACTATTGTCTGATTTTTTCCTAATTATTTCAGGTGAAAATATATCATCATTTTCATGAACAGCTCTTGGTGATTCTACAGCGTCAATCTACAAAAAAATGTAGTAAATTATGCGTTCATAATAACCATATTATTATACTATAACTTCAAATACATACTTTAAATGGCAGTTCATTGACTAAAGATGGTGTTGGAGAAGTTATAGGTTCAAATAAACTTGGCGATGTTGTGTTGTCAACATTCGGTGGAGTTTGTACAGACTGAATGAGTACCTGACAATTTTTTTCATTTGGAGTTGTAGGCGATTGATCGACTTCAATCAATGGAACGTACGGACTTAAAATGGTTTCAGGAGAATATTGGACTGCCGAATCGTCTACATTAATTGATTCATGTTCAGGAGTGGCAGGAATTACATTTATTTTGGAAGAATGTATAAACGATATAGTATTGTTTTCATTCTGATTGAAAAGTTTTGCTCCATGTGGTATAGAAATTTTTGAATATTCTTTAACTGTATTTTTGACAAATTCTTTTGTGTTAAAAGATGATTGTGTTAAAGAAGTGTCAGAATAATATATTTGATTATCATTATTAATTATACACGTTTCGGCTGGTCTTCGATTTTGTTGTTTTTGTGGTGCAATTATTGATTTTTTAAGTTTTTTGCACTGACTTTTAAATTCAGTTACAGGATACTCCGAAATATTTTCTGTATTGATAATATCTATAGAATCAGAATTGATTTTATTACAAAATTCATTTTTGACGATTGTTGATATTTCAGTACTTTTATGAATTTCATTTTTTGGTAAATTTATTTCACTTTTTCCATTGTTAAATGTCTTACATTCTGATACTTTACTTTCATTAGTATATATTTTTTTCTTAGTTTTTTTACTATGAATCCAGTTTATACATTTTTTTTGTTTTTTCTTTATAGGTGAGATAATTTTTTCGGATGATTCAATAATATCTTCAGAATGTATAGAGTTAATTTTACTTATGTGCGTATTTATATTTTTATATTTTTTATTTAACTTTTCTGGTGTTTGGACAATTGGTAACAAACGCTTATAACTATCGTTACTAGAAATATTTGTCGTATCCAAATTATTGTACATAACAAACCGTTTTCGATTTGACATAATCTCTGGAGATTTAAGATGATTAAAAACTGTAAAGTGTAAATTTTTTTGATCCATATTACGCGATGATTTAATAACCGATGCATCATTAACCGTATGTGACGACGAAGATTCACTTTTTGCACTTTTTGTTTGAATCAAATATTTTTTTGATTTATGAATTAAAGCATCTTGATTTCTTCTTATTTTTTTGCGATTTGATATAATTTTAAGAGATAGGTCAGGTAAATTTAATTCAGATGTTTTGTTTATGCTATAAGTTCTTTTTCTAAAGTTATTTGCACAATTAGAAGTTTCACAAAGTTCCTTATTTAATTCTACTGAGTTTGAATGGTCATTTTTTTCTTTTTTATTTTCTTGGAATAAACTTCTTTTTACTCGTTTGTGAACATTTTCTATTTTATTTTCATTGATTTTAACATCCAGAGATTTAACCGATTTTTTAATTTTTTTAACGCTATCTTCTATATTAATTCCTTTTAATTCTGGTAATAATTTTGGATTATGATTACTGGTATTTCTGTTCCAAATAACTTCTAACGGCTTAAAAGACGAATGCTTTAGTTTTTCCATTTCTTTTCCTATAAGCATAAACACATTAAACAATATTATTAGATATTAAAGAAAAATGTATAAATTATTTTTTGGAGTCTTCAATAGGTAACTATTGCTAAATATTTCTATGTTATATAAAATGTTTATTAAAACGCTGTATTAATTGTTTCCAAATTGCGAGTCGTGTTAATAATTTTTTAAATATTTATAAATTTCTTTATTTTAAAAATATAAAATATATATTTTATATATATGTATACATATATACATACGAGTATATAATACAGTATTTTTGTGTAAGCGTATTGTATATAAATGTTTGAATTGATTTGTATCATTGATTATTATCTTTGACGTGTACCAGTGACATGTGTCACTATGATGCTGCCAGATTAAAAGTTATCGCAAAGATCGCGAATAACATGAATTATAAAAATAGGCCATTGGTAAGTTGCGGGTTGTAGATCATCAAATTTTAACATTTTCAAAAGAGAATCGTGCAGCAAATAGTTTGGAAACCTATGTACCTACTATATAAATGATATAAGATATATTCATTATTTAAAACAGGTTAAAAAAAGTTGTACATTATAAATATATATTTATTATACATTACAACACTAATTTCAATCTACAGTAGAAATTGTTTATAATAACTTCGAGGATCAAAGAAATATAGGTATTGTTAATAACTGATACCTAGTGATAATCATAAAATGTTATTTCCAAAATAGTAAATATATTTTACTGTTGCATAATGTTATTGTGATAATTTTTATAAAATATATTATTAATAAAAATGTATTTTTATTGGGCACTTAAATACTATAATTATCTCTTTATTATACAAAACCGTTTTAAAAAAATGGTCTCGTCAAATAATTACTATGACAACCATTATTATAGTCTTTTTTATACAATTTAAGATGGATATACAAAAGATTCAAGTATCAGATGAAGTTTGTGTAGTACGAAAAAAATATCAAGAGGAAATAATAACCTAAAACATGAAAAATATCATGATAAAAAATCAAAGTAACTAAAATTAAAGGAAAAATAAAACCAAAAATACCTAAGTATTTAGATATCAGTGATATGATAGAAAAATGACTGTAAAAGCTTCAGGGGAGTTAGGATTGAGTACAAATTTTATGAGAAATAAATTAAAGCTATTGTATTAAACTATTAAGCGAGATATTGTGCGTGTAATATTTTATTAAAAATGATAATAATTAAAATGTGTTTGTATAATTTTTCATTCAGATTTTTTATATTAGAGTTATAATCGTTCGGCTTACAAAAAAAAAAAAAAAATAATTGAAAGTTGAAAATGAAATGACTAGAGGACACAGCATCTTAATTTATTATCTACATACAATTATTAATTGTAGTAATTCATTCAAAACTCTGTTATTTTTTTGTTTTTACTTTTTCAAAGTTTAATTTGAAACTTATATCATTAATAACATATAATTTGTCATTGATTATTTAATATTTTTTCTTATTTTGAAATTTGTTCTAGTCATAAATATTTGATATTTTGATTTATGTAATTCTGTGTAATATTATTAATGTTATTATGTATATTTTTATTGCGTGGTTTTTATAAATTAAATATTTGTCTAAATTCACCAAAAATAAATGTCATTACATCTATATGGTCATCATAAGAATATCATAGTAAATTATAAAAATCTTATAATATAAAACATAAAAATTTTTCCTGGACCTTTAATTTTATGACATTAACCCAGTATATATTACTATTATCAGTACAATTATTAAAACAAATTCTATTGTATTTATAAATGCATATGATGCATTATATTATGCTTAGTAATATAAAATGTAAACAAATTATTTATTTATAAATTTATTCTATTATGTTTTTCATGACGAAATTTATATACTTGCCTGTAACTTTTTCATTGATCATAAAATGTAAATGAATCAGGTGTAAAACTGTGATATTATTTAAAAAGACATAACAACTCATATCATCATACTGTGTTTAGGCGTTATTAAAAAAAAACTGAATACCTTAAGTGGCTTAAGTAAGAACCTACATAAGGTCAATTATACCATAATGAGTTAAAATAATTAAATAGCTTGTGATGTACTGCAATCAAGTAGCATTGAATATTATAAATTATAATCACATAATCACAAACTAGATATCTACCTACAGAAGACAATATAATTCTGAAAAAGTATGATAGTGACTATTGTGACGTACAAAATTTTTCAATGCAGTAAACATGAACTAAATAAGCAATGAAAATATGTTATAAGACAGGCTAAAAAATACATCGAATACATTTTTTCTATCTTTTTATACATCTAAGTTCATCAAAATATATATTTTGCACTATGTAATTAAATTAATTTCACAACAAGTGACGAAAGTAATTTATAGTTCAAACTCTCATTCACCGTTGCCTTCTTTATATATAGGTCATTAAAAGCTTATATGGTTTTATCGAATTAAAAGGAAGTTAACTTTTGAAAGACATCTAAAGTGATGTATGATCGAAAAACTACTTTTCATAGGTTGAAACTTTAAAAACTGATTTTGTTTTATTGAATAAAAAAGTTAAATTAAATTAAAATACATTATCCGTTACGTGTACTCTTAGAAATTAGAACTATTGTATTCAAATTATATTTATATTTCAATACTAATAAAATATTATAAAAAAAAAATCCATAAAATTTAGGTATCCATAAAATCATTATAATTTTACTCTAATTCTACCATGAAAAAATACTATTTGCAAAGCTAACATTATAAATATATATATATATATTATTTTTGGTTAATTTAATAGAACACGTACACTCATATCTAATTATTTAAATATCATAATAAAGTTACAGCATAAAGCTAAACTAAAAACACTATTCGCATTTAATAAAATGCTAACTGTATGTAGATTAAAACATGTCGTGAACTTTTATAACCTATGTTTGTGTGGCAATGAATATAAATATTACACGCATATCATTAACTATAACGTATAATCTACACAAATAAATATATATTGTACCTTGGCCAAAATACTAAGTTTCCAATGAAGTGCATAGTTTCATTTATTAACTATATAACTTTTTATTTAATCAAATATAATCTTTTACAATGTATTTTATATTAACATGAGTAAATATTATTAAATTTTATAGTATACACATATTGTTTTAAAAAATATTGATTAGTTCGTTTTTCATAAAAGAATTATTTTATCTACAGATGACAATCCATACAATTTAAACACTATTATAATGTTACACCAATTATTGTTCTTATAAAAATAATAAAAACACTATATGCATACTATGACCATATCACAATTTAGCTATATGCTTAAAATATACACGTCAAAGTGTAGGTATAGTATACAGTATAGGTAACCGTATATAAATGGTTTAAATATGAGTCATGTGGTTCATAATCATATACATAAACCAGTAATATAAACTATATTATAATCTAAAGAACTGTATAAATGTACCTATACATAAGACATTCCTATTATCTATTAGTCATTCGAGAAAAAAACAGTTAAAGTTTACAATTTAAAATCTTTGTACCTACATTCATGACCCTATTATTGGATTCCATAGTATCAAATACACTTAAAATTACTGATATGATTTTGAAGCACAGAAATAGCTTTGAAAAATAACATTTTCAGAAATGAGCAATATAGATTATAATACAGTACAGTGTGTCATTTACTACCTATTACCCATATTCTTTACATTTTAATGTAGGTACTTACATTATCAAATGATTTAACCTATTATAGAGTTCAAAATGTTTGGACAGCTACATGGTAATTGATAAAAATGAATTTAATAATTTGCTTTTACATATTTTCTATTTTGATACTCAAAATAATTAAATCTAAATTTTATATTTTTCATTTCTATGTGGCTTTTATAAAATACATTTTTCAAAAACTTAAAAAATACGTTATAAGAATTTCAATATTAAATAAATGTATTAACTTATAAAGGAAAAATTGTTTATCGATATAACCATTTTAGCTATAATCATAAATGTACGGAACAAAGCATAATACATAACACGTATTACATAATACCTGTTTAATATTTAGTTCAAAATGATTTCAAAGGTTAGTTTAAAAACGTTTTTTTTATAGTTGATATTAAACAAGCATATGTGCCACCAGATGTCGCTGTTGCGATTATATTACACAATATATAACTATAAAGTATGGGATATAGCAATACTACATCCGACAGCTGTGAGCTGGGTAGTCCATTCACCGTGACCGGGCAACTAGTGGTTAGTCGTTGCACAGTTATCACGGCGTGCACCTTAGGGTTGAGTTATAATTGGGGAAATTATTTTTGTTTACCTTTTCATTACAGTATCCTTAATTATGAATTTAGATAATCAACAAAGTGTGTCATATGTTTTTCTCGCAGCAGCTATTGCTGTAGCTGTTATTTTAGTCAACCTCAATTATTGTATGCTTTGCATAGTTCCAATTTTGAGTGCAGCATGGTTAATAATCAATTACTGGAATTTATTGGTCAGAGTTTGGCAAACACTTCCAAGGGACGCAATGTAAGTAAACAAAAAAAAAATACAGAATTACGAAACATCTAAATGATTCAAATTGTATCAACATTTTGGCCAATTTACATGTGTATTTACATACATGTTTATAATCATAAGTTGTATTAATCTTTATGTATATCGAATTCTTAATCAATGGATAAGATATATATATATAATATATGACGGTTTTAAAAACATTCAAAAGTGGCCAATTTCAATTGAAAAAATATCAGTGTTAAAATAAAGTTTAAAATTTGAAGTATAATTATAATTACATAGGTAATTAATAATAATTAATAAAAAAATAACGTAAACGTATAATAATATATTATCATATCAATTATGTATAAACACGTTTTATTAAATAAACAATATAATTAATTTCTATATGATAAGATTTATGACTCACGGTATGGTATATTTTAATAAACAAGTATATTTTCAAAAAAATTATATACGTAAATAACAAATATACTGGAAAGAAAAATGGTAAAAGATTACATTTAAAAAATACATCAGTTATCTGTTAAAAATTAGACACTATTAAATATTTAATGTGTTTAAAACTAATATATCATGTTGATTAGGTACTCAATTAACTTTAAATTTTGTTTTTAATAAATACAATGTACGATAATACAAATATCCAACATGTATCAATCATATTGATTTAATTTAAAACTTGTTTAAGTGTTTAATTAGTAGTATTTAAAAAGTAAAATTTAAATAATAGCTGATAAATAATTATGAGTTACAGCCAATCAATATATGCATAATATATGCATATAAAATATAAATTATAATAGAACAAACCTCGGCGTAGGGTGAAATATTTTTTAGTTATTTTAATAAATTTATGAATGATAATAAATTAATAATGTTTTGTCCGAAATTACTATAACAAGTTTTTTATTAATTTGTATAAATCGTTAATACCGACCTACAATTTTAAGGTTATAAAGTTATTACATAAGTCAAAATTTCTAAAGCTATTTACAATATGTTTACGAAATAAATACATAATGTTAGATCAATGAATGCTGAAATCAGAAGGAGACACAATAGTATTCCCAGTATTTTTTGTTAAATAAAATTAACTATGTAAATTAATATTGTGATAATTATGTTGTACCATTTTAAAAATAAAATCACCACAAAGAAACACGTAATAGAAAAAATAGTAGTTTTCTAATAAAATTCAAAACCAAAAACTGGGACAAAATTAAAAGCCGATAATCTTCTGGACACTCTTCTGCCATCTTTAACATTATTGGTTAATAATGGTGTATTATTTGTTGTATATTTGAAATTTAATGTTATGTGTTAAGTCTGAATTAAGTGTACGTATATCATTATTTATGGTAGATTTTGACTGAAAGAAACTAATGGATTAACATCCATTTCTAAGGATAGTTAACGTTATATTAAACTTTTAGGTATTATTCTGAAGCCTTAAACCTAAATTTGTTTCAATCCTTCCATTCATTTTATATTGATTAAAGCTTCATGATACCTAACTACGTAAGGACTACACTCTTCACAATGACCTTAAAATCACTATTTTCTACATCAAACATGTCAAACACGCGGCCCACTACTTATTTGTATGTGGCCCCAGCCACATTGAAAAAATGTAAAAATATTTAATTGCTTATAGAATTATTTTATTTTTTTTTTTACTGCCCGCAAAATGTTTTTTATAGATGTTTTAGACCAAGTAATATTTTTAATTTGATATGTCTGCTCTAAATAATTAACTCAAACTATCTATACTTGTTTCAATTACTTTGAAAAGTTTCATTTTAACATTATATATCACCCTAATTCACTAATATCTAATCTTTCTCTATTAATTTCCCGGATAACCCTCCTCGTCACTTAAAACAAAATTTTAGAATGTCACGCAACCTCTTAACAGTTAAAAATATAGTTATATCCTATACATATATATTAATACAACATAATCAGTTAAGCTGGAGTAGTACCATTAAACGTCCCCTTCTATCATTCCATCTAGTATTTTGTAATTCTACATTAAATTTATTCAATATTTTTAATTTAAAAAAATGTAAATTACAATTTTAATTTACTTACAATTTATTTAATAAGCATTTTGAGTGAAGAGCGATGAATATAATGATTTTACACTTTTGTAATAGTGTGTGTACTTAATTTATTTATTTTTGAGTTTGACAACACTTTTTGGAACAGTTAATAATTTGGGTAGGTTTTCTAAACCGAATTGGATCTAGTTAGTACTTTAGGAAGTTAAAAGTAAAACCAGAGCGCAAGAATAGTTTACAACAAAATCGATTTTGTCAATATTCAGAGAATATAAGCTGTAGAAACTTGAACCACACCGTATTAGTTAAATTATCATTTTCTAAACACAATAAAATGATCTAAATATTTAGATTAATTTTAAGTGTTGATAAAAATAATAAGTCAGTAAAAAAGCTTTAAAATGTTATATAAGATCCCACATATGTTGTTTTTATAATAATTTAAACAAGCACAATATATTTTTGAAATATTTGAAAATGTATGACAAAATTCTTGAAAATTCCGAATTGCGTATGTTATATTGTAGTAAAAAATAATACAATTTTAAAATTTAATAGCTAAGGATTATAAAAAATTGCTTAAAAAGTTCCTTATAAATTGTTCTTTAAGATACTCTCTTTCTATGGTAAAATCTCAGTCTTTCGATGTATTTTTTTTTCGTGAGTATAATTAAGTAGTTAAATTCATAATTAGAATTCAGAATATAAATGGTTTTCTATAATTTGCTATTTCTTTAGTACTAGAAGTAATAATCAAAAATAAATTACCTCTAAGCTTATAAACGTTAATTATTTTAATTTTTTTTTTTTTTTTACCATAAATATAAAAAATTAAAAATAATAAAATACAACAATAATATTCTAATTTCCAACTAAGTTTTAATGTCAAGGCTAACTAATATTATTATGACATCGCGGAATTTCAATTGAGTCTTAATAATGATGGTTACAATCAAATAATAGTATATTCATTAAATATTTAAAAAAAAAAAATTTTTCTATAAGAATATTTTAAAGAATTATTACAATAATATTACTATTTAGTATTTACCATGACGTATAATTTATATATGTCTTATGTTTTTCTAAATAATAAGTAAAATGCAATGGTATGCTATATAGTATATAACAACTATCTTCATTTGATCACTTTCACTTGAAATCATTATTCATTATTTTATATAGTTGTTTAACAGCACGTACCGTTTCACCTACCTTCTACAAACCGTAGTTGTTGTAGTTTGTAAATAAATATTACATAATTAATCCATGTATTTTCTACTATCACCTCATATTGTATAAACCATTTTTTTAATTTATACGCAAGAAAATTGTTAAAAATACGAAACAACATTTAAATTGCATTTAAATAAATATATATATTTATATATATATAATATTATTTGAATTGTATTAAAAAATACTTACCATTGGGAAATGGCCTTGAAATATAATCGTATTAGAAATCAAAATCAAATCACTAGTAACATTATGTAAAGATTACCTATGTACTTATGTTGTTGATGAACCTTTCAAGAAACGCTTGTATGCATACTCATATACTATGGATTTATGTACACACACTTACAAATTTTGAATTAATGATCATTTTTTAAAAACTATTGTAAACAGACTAAGTATTTTTAACCTTAAATACGACCTTAATTTTCAAAATATTTATTTACATTTTTTTTAATTAAAAAACAATACAATAAAAACTTAATTATGTTTAGTTTACATTAAGAAGTATACGTATAATATAATTCATATCATTAAGTGGGAATATAAAGAGAAAGTTTTGGTAACTAAAAATATTTTAAATAGGTTTTTTAACAGTTGATAAGAAATATGAATGGGTAGATGAGATATAAAATAAATCTTACATGATATCAGTTGTTTTTAAAAATATATAGACAAAGTGAATAACGAAATTTTTTTTGTAATATTCTCAAAAATATAATAAGCGAGATAAAACCAATTGACGGTTATCATATTATGTAGATACTTATAGATATTATAGTTTGAAGTCGAAAAAAACATTAGACTCAAATTGTCTTTATTCTTTAATGAATTTTAAATGCACAAACACAATTATTGTACCCTTAAACATGATTAGGTAGTTACTAAATACGTAAGAAAGGTGAAATTTGTGACTAAATAATAAGATATAATTGTATACAACTGAATATTGGAAATAACTAATTTATAACTTCTCAATTTATTTAAAATAAGATTAATATTTAATTATGTTTTGTAATTTTTAGCACACAATTGTTTATGAATTGGCATACTTTTTAAGTTATATGTAAATGATCTTATAAATTTATCATAGTTTTATTATACATTGATACAATGCGCATAACATAAGTAATTAATATATTTTGATAAATTTAAGATGCAATTTACCATCCAATGTTTTAGTCTCTTTTTATATAAATAATAATAAACACACATATATATAATACATATCTACATTGTACAAATTTACTATGTAGTACGAGTATATTGACTAGGTAGTAGGTACCTATTTTAATTTACTATTATTATTATAATTTTCTTTAAAAAATAATTATTTCTAGAATTCTGCATATTATGATCTATATTGGATATTTACATAAATATAAACGTATATGTTAAATGCTAATGTGTTGAAGTTATTACTTACTATTTTATTATGTATATACCTAACATAATATATATACATATATTTAATAAGTTAAAACATTTCATATAACCACTATGCATGAAATTGTTTTATTTGCAAATTTTAGTCTATATTTTTAAATATGTAGTTATAAAAATAACTATTAAACATTTTCAATAAAATAAGACAAATATAGGTACCTACTAATTTCTTCCGTTCAAAAAAAAAATAAAAAAATTGCAATATTTCTATACGGGGTAATTAATTTAAGACACTCATTATTTTTATATTTTTAGAAAACATTCACGATTTTGTAAATATTTCTATTGCATAATTTTAAACCCTTATCATGTTTGAAGTTCAATATATCTTTTGCGGCACAATTTATTTTTTTAATGTTATATTCCTAAATAAAATGTTACTTGGAATATTTTGATCAACAAAAATCAAATTTAAAACGAATTGTTTATTATTTTTAAGAATTTAAATTTATTATGAGCAGTGTAATATATTAACGTTAAGCGGGATTGTCTCTGTACCGCTTTACTCGTCAAAATTTTAAATACTTACCTCATAACTAGTCACCCAAAATTCAATTTTTATTTATCGAAGTACTCCAAAAAATATTTAGTTATGAAATAAGAAATCTAAAATGCATATTATCCTATTTTTTTTTTTATGATAACAATAAAAATAGTAAAAACATATTTTTTAGAAAAATTATACAAAAAATATTTTCATAAATGTTAATAATTTTTTAAATAATGAATATCTTACGTGATACGGATCATCCGGTACTTATATACACATATACACTCAATATATACACAACATATGCATATAGATATTTAAATCAGTGAAAACACGATACATCAAATCTCATATTATATATTCAATTTTAAGCGTGAAATGTTTATTTTACATTTATTTTCTATACCTATATGACTATATCTTAATCTATATACAAAAATATTAGTTTAAGCGTGTACACGATAATCGAATTTCTTAAGTACTCTTTCGAAGGGATACGATGACGTTTAGTTTTGTTTTTTAGTTTTTAAATTACATCATTTGATTTTTTGATTTAGATGTCGAATAATATTTCGGAAATCTTAAGTTTTTCATGCAAAAAATACGAAGATTAAATAATGTTCATTGCTTGGTGAAGTGTATATAAATAAATTATTATTATCGTCCTTGTCAAATTATTTATAAATTCCTAGGCATTTGGCTTATGATAAATTCATTATATCAAAATGTCTGAAAATTTTTGAACAGTTGATAAATTCTATAATTTTATTAGTAAAATATTTTATAGTAATATATATCATTTTAACATTATGTACCTAGATTATAAGTATTATTTCTTTGAATTAGAATTATTTATTTAATTACGTAAGATAATAATTTTAAATTATAAAATAATAACATATATTTATACTATAGCAAGGATTTTAATACCTAATATATTTATTTAAACATAATGATGCACTACGTTGTAGGGACTGTTCAATTATTAAAGTAGCTACCTTATTTTGTTATGATGTGTCTATTTAACAATCAAGGACTAAATTCATATGGCTGTGACCTGTAAATTATACAGAGTGATTTGATTGTTTATCAATAATTTATGTAGAAAAAACTAATGTCAAACACCTAATTATAGTTCAATATGATACTTTTTATTGGCAAGTACAGTGTACACTAAACTTCTAGGTATATTATAATTTATTACGTTTATGTATTAGATAATATGTAAATAATTAATATAATTAATTTCACCAAAGTAAATTATTTAAGTTATATTTTAATTTTTACTTCTAGACAATAAAAATAGTTGTAACTTACATGATTAATTATATACTTTTTACGTTAGAATAGAAATACTGCAGAAGAAAAAATAAATGTTTTATGTAAAAATATCATAGATAGTCCTTCATGTTTTATTTAGGGAACACAACAGCAGTTTAAAATGTGCATACCCACTTTAAAGGCCTTTAAAACTTTTAAGTTCTAAATTCTACTTATTTCTAATTATGGAATGATTTTATATTGGACTGCGACTTTGTCTGAACCAAATTTGTACTACATTTGAAAGGGAGCCGAGAACACTACTTAAGAGTTTTATTTATATTTTATATGCCAATAACAATTTCTCACTTCATAATAATTACAATGCTGCTTCTTAAAAGCTACTTTATAGTTTATATTCTAATAGTAAATCAAGCTTTGACAATTTTTATACAGTAATAATTACTTATTTGAGTACATAGTTGTAGAAACTGATTATTTCACTTAATTATTTAAAAGTACTATAACAATACACATTAAACTATATTTAAATTGATAGGTAGTTTGAATAGATAAAATTGTGAGTAAGTTAATGTAAACTTTATAATATGGCTATCCTAAAAGGCGATATAGGAAGGCGAAGATACTGAGAAGTGTATGATTGGACACCTAGGCTAAATGCCTAGCCTAATCTAACTATGTTGAAATCAATTTGTAAAAAAAACAATTCTTGAGAATAAAAACTGATGTCACCTACGTTAGTGTCAAGCAATATAATCATTATAATCTATCATGAAGCTATGCATTTAACTAAGTAAAAAACACTGTATGTCTACACAGATCTAACATACAACATTATTAAGAACTGAAACTCCAAATAATTGTATTAAAAAAAAAACCAATATTTACGCGTATACATTTAAACATGTGATTTTCATATTGTATGGTTAACTTCAGATCGATACGAAATATTGGTCAGTCAATGGTATAAAATGTATTTTAAATGTTGATATCATAATTATTTAAATATTTTAATACCATAGTGAATTGTTTTATTCAAAGAACGATTACAAGCTGAGCTTGGTTGACTATAATATTAGGTACCTATTAAATAACTATGTACCTAAACCTAATACCTATATTTAAATGTAGTTTTTTGCAATTTGTTGTTAATTTTCCTTTATGTTTTGAGAATTGGAAACTAATAAGAAAATAATCGTGATTCAAAACACATCCAAAATATTAAATGAAAAAATTCAAACTCGATAGATACATAGAATAATTATAAAATAAAACGTCATAAATACAAACATGCCATTATAGAGCTAAAAGATAACTCGCTATATTTTAACAATTGTTTTCATAAAAATACAAAACTATGATCATATATTCAGTTTGGTTTACTTGGTAAAAAAAAAAATAATAGTTTCATTATTTATTTATTTAATTTTAAATATTTAGGTAGAAACTATAAATTAAAATATCAAGATTCATAAAAGAACTTCTGCAAAATAAATGCGCCTAATCAATTATGTATCTACTCCTATTTATATTTTGATGTGTTTGTTAATTTTATTTATATGAAATGAACAATATTTATTTTAAATTTTTGCCAATTATATATCCATAGTTATACAAATCATTAATGCAAATCAATTATAAAGAAATAAATTTATAAATATAAAATATTATACCTATCTCATTAATATTACTAATAACAATAATGACCATTAGATTTCATATATTTTGACAAAATAGTCACTTAAATTAATTTTTAACATAATTCAATTTACCTAGTTATGAAAATATTAATAGTGTTTATTATTAAACAATTTCTAGGAATTTAAACTGATTATTATAATAAAATTAATAACACTTTAAAAAAATTTACCTAGTTAGATTATTAATAATGTTATGTCTCATTTAGTGAGAAGATAGAACTAAACACAAGTCTTCAATTTTAGTCGATAATGAACTAATGAATAAATAATATTATAATATTATTATAATATAATAAGGCAAAGGTTTCCAAACTTTTTTGACTCGCTGCACTCTAAAGTATTTTCTAAAAATCCAAAAGTACCATATAATAGTATATCCTGTAATTATGTTTACATTTATAAAAAAATTAATTGATTAATGCATTAATCATGTATAATTTCATAAAATCATTTTTTTTAATTGTGAAAAATATGTATGATTGTTTTACATTTGAAATAATTTTATAACCCCTCCCTATCCCACTCTGGTTGAGAACCTTTGAATTAAGGGATAGTATTATAGTAGATATGAATAAAAATATGTTTTATTTTTTTCAGATTAATCAAAGATTATTCAATGTATTTTATCAAAATAAGAATATGGAATTTATTGGGATGTGACACTTATGCTAAAATTTTTAAAAGAAATGTTGAAAAACATCCTAACAAAATAGCATTTAAACACGAAAATTCTTTGTGGAGATATATTGAAGTAAATATAATTATGATTACAAAAATTTAAGTTTGTAAATTATAATAAATAACAATGCCTATCTATGTATTTTAGTATATAATATGTGTACTTAGTACTAATCGCATAATATGTAATGGATATAAATACTAAATCCATTAAATACCAATATTAAATATAATTGGATGTATCTATTATAAAATGTAATTTTTTCTTTAATTTAGTAATATGACCAACATTAATTTAAAGTAATTAAATATCAAGTCCAATCTACTAAAAAAAAAAATAACTAATATGAATCACATGAAATAAGTAGTATTATGTCCCAAATTGTCAATTCATTCATCAATACAGAAATAAAAACATGATGTATTAAGAGTAGAAAAACCTTTATTTAATGTTAATTTGGAATACAAAAATGCAATACGTAAAACACAAAATGGTAAGCATTGTTGAGACCCAACTCCAAAATATTATTATCTAAGACCATGAGTGGTGTTATGACCTGCCTCTGAACGTTGGCAATTACTGCACGAAGAGTCTTGTAAATAATTTAGTATACGTCTTGTTAATATGTATCCTTATCTATGGAACATCGAGTTTTAACTTTTTCAAGAAGAGACATGTGAATAAACTTTAATGATTAAATTAAAATAATAAAATTTTCATACTCTTTGTCCTGACCTCAACTTGCTTGTGTTATTAATTAACTTATAAAATGTGCCATTCTTAGTACAATATTTGTGTTACTAATTGATTTCTATATGTCATAGGGTTTGTAACTGTAGTTTAAATTTTATTTTTAATATTTGTTTACTGTTCATAAATATCATAGCTCATTTAAAGAAATTTATATGAATTAACACTAACACATTTTATTATTATTTAATGAACTAAACCGGCTTAACTTGTCTTAATATAATGCACTATGTTCTAGTTTAAAAAAAAATTAAAATATTAATTTATACATAACAGTTGATTATTTTAATGACTAATATTTTTTGAAAATTATATTTTGTATCAGTGATTAATAGATAAATAAACCAATGATAATTACTTACACAAAAAAAAAAATCTAGTTATCAATATTACATATCTATATTTTTTTACTTAAAATCCTTAAAATTTCCTTGTGTACATGCTTGTATTTTTGTATTTAATATTTCAGATTATAAAAGAGAACTTATTGCTATATCTATTGATTAATACTTCTTTAAAATATTATAATTACTCTTAGTGAAACTCATGTTTATTTACAAGTTAAACTTTCAGGAGTAAAATAAATTTTAAAAAGTTTAAATACCTACCTAACATTAATTATTAGATTGGATCTAAATGAGTTAATAAATAAATAAATAATAATTGATATGATTAGTACAGAACTTTTTTTTTCATACACAAAAGAATATGGGATTTTTATAATTCTGCCAACTACCAGTCACCAATATATCAAAATATTTTAAGATTATTTTTGGTACTATAACTTTATTAGGTTCCATATTATTTGTTATATATATGTTAAATTTAAAATAGATGGGAAATCCTTTATCAATAGGTATACACTTTCCCAAAATATACAACTTTTTTTTTTTATACCTTTATAATTTATAGTAATGCATTAAATACACAATAATATATATAATTTACAAAATAAATATTAATTTAATATTAATATATGTATTTAAAGAAAATTATAAATAAAATGTAATTAAAGTTTAAATACTTACAATTTTTTTTAGGTAGAAGAGCTTAGCAACCAAATTGCCAATTATTTCAAAGAGCAAGGACTTAAGCGAGGTGATATTGTTGCTTTGTACATGGAAAGTTGTCCAGAATATGTATGCATTTGGCTTGGTTTGTCTAAAATTGGTGTTATAGTAGCTTTAATTAATAATAATCTACGTGCTGACACATTGGCACATTCTATAAAAGTGTCAAATTGTTCTGCAGTCATAATCGGCAAGGCACAAATCGATGGTAAGTAAACATTGTCATAATTTTCTATATTTTATGTTGGTAAGCAATAAAATAAAAGAATGAGAAATTAAAAATAACTTTAAGATTAATCTGTCTGTATATCAAGAAAAGTATGAGTTCAAATTTTAAATATAATTATTGAAATCAAATTTTTAGTGTAAAAAGGTATCTAGTATATGATAAAAATCCTTACTTGCAACTAAACAAATAAAATTAAATTGAATGGATATTTTCAACACTATTTTTAGTTTATTTTAGTTTAGTTTGTGAATAAGTTCTCTATGAATTAACATGCACAGCACGATCAGCACTCGGCAGGTCAAAACTGTGGTCGGTACTCGCTACTCACTAGATTACATTATTACACTACTCACTACTCAGTGTCAGACGTCAGTACTATCAAACCACATGTAAATAAATTATGAATACGTGATATCAGAATATAAGAATGGCGCCAATTTATTATCATTTATACTTAATTTTTGATAAGAAAAATGGTTATAGAATATAGGTTAACTAAGATAAAATAAATCAAAAAAATAAAAAAATTTCGATGTTATACTATTATAGTCATCTAGTCATCACTCATCAAGATTTAAGAATCAAGACGTTAAGTAGTGAGTAGTGACTAGTGAGGTCTTTAATACTACATTACACTATCAAAAGTCACTACTCACTACTCAAGTGCTCGGTTTCGAACTAGTCAAACTGTCATCTAATAACCTCTGTCGATATTCGACCATAGTTATCATATATTATGTAACGACGTTATATTTAAATAGTTACGACATTATAGTTAATAGTAATAACTTATAAGTTATAATTGACTAATGAGATGTTTAGTAGATTATTTAACAATGACGAACCTTATAATTGGATATTTACATTAACAGTTATACAATATTTCAGTATAGTTTTGGTGTGAATACGATTTTTGTTTTTTTGTTCAAACAATAATAGATATCAAAATGATCAAACATTTTTCAAACAAAATTCACCCCTAGCTATTTGCGGAACACGATAAATTGAAGAGCTCAGTTTTAGTTTATTGAAAAACAAATTTGAAAATAAAAGTTTCACTATTATAATGCTTACTTGACTATTTGTTATTATTAGGTAGGTAGTAGTTACCTATTTCAGTAGGTATTTGAGAATTTTATAGCCTTTGTATCCAAATAGTATAGTAGTATGATTATATAATATAAATAATTTTAAAATACATTAAGAAATAGGATAAAATCGATTTTTTTGTTTATTTCTAACTTCCTATACCCCGAAAGAAATATATTTATTATTATTTATTATTATTTTTACAGCATTAGCAGAAATTATTAATACAACTACAGATGATAAATTGAATGAACTGTTCACTAAATCGAATGTATACATAAAAAATTACAATGAAGACACTGCATTGATTAACACGCCAATAAGTAAAGCTATTAATCTCGATTATAAACTAAGGAAAGTATCAAAAAGTGCCCCTGAAAAAGATATTTCTGAAGGTAGTTCAAAAGATCAAATGCTATACATTTATACATCAGGAACGACGGGTATGCCAAAGGCTGCTATTATGACTCAATCAAGGTAACTACCCAAAAATAAATTATAGTTTAATGTTAAATGAACTTTTATTAATTTAAATAATACTATATATTAATATTATTACTCTTGAAAATATCTCATTTTTACCAAACTCATCAGAGCTATCTACATGGCAATGGGCACTAAATACGTAGCTGGAATAACTGAACATGACGTCGTGTATACTCCGTTACCATTGTATCACACTGCTGGCGGCATACTGGGTGTTAGTTCTGTACTTTTAGGAGGTTCAACGTGTGTCATAAGGTCCAAATTTTCAGCATCTAACTATTGGACTGATTGCTTTAAATATGAATGTACAGTAAGTAGAGATATACTTTGATTTATTAAAGTGTCTACACTCATTATTTCAAACTTTAAAAAAAATATTATTTATCTTAATTGTATGCATTTTTTACTTTTTTTACATCATATATTTTAGATTCTGAGCGAAGGGTTGAATGTATTGATTTTACAATGATATGTATTTTTTTTGTAGACAAGTACACGAATAAGTTGTCGAAAAAATGGGGTTGGTTTTGTATGTAAAATTGGATCTAGTTTGTATTTTAAAGAGGTTAAACTTGAAAATTTTAAGTACTTATTTTTATATCAGGGAAAACAAACAAAAATTAAGGAAAAAGATAAATTTTCGACAAAATAGATTTTATTTTATTTTTTGTAACTCGAAAACGAATAACCATAGATAGGTACCTACCTAATTTAAATTTTCGTTATCTATTAACCATAACATTTTCAATTTATTTAAATTAGTTTTGGATTATTTATAGGAATAACATTTTTTTTATGTTGTTTTTTTATAAATGTCAATATAAACATTTTCATTGAACCAAAATTCTTAGAAATATAATACAAGATCCCATAAAAGTTATTCTTATATTTGATTACAAATATTAAAAATGTTATTATCTATTATTTATAGGTGTACCTATTATGAATCTATTTTTATTGTTTTATGATACTTATTTACACAAAGATGTCTTCACATTTTAAGTTATATAAGTTGATATAATATTATGTTATAAATATGCTTTATTAAAAAAAAAATAAACACTAATAATATAATAAATGCAATATTTTTGGAAAAAAAATAATATTATCCTATTATAAAACCAATAGTAAAATAAATGATTTTAATAGCTACATAAAAAAAACATATTAGGTACCTACTTGATAATTATATATAGGCTGATAGATTGTTTCTGCTCAGAATCTTTTTTGTATAGGACATATCATATACTATATAGGTACAATTATTATGTATCTCTGAATTCAGATTTAACACAACTATAATAATCACCCATTTTATGTCTAAATTACAGAAGTAGGTAGGTAGTAGGGTACATATCTTAGGTATCTGCTTATCTTTTTAATTTCGTATTCCAAAATAGAATATTTTTGGGAATATTTCAATTTAAAAAAATTGAATTTCTAACGAGTACCCATTTAGTTTGTTTTAGTTCAAGCTATGTTTAGACGCATAACGTAGGTATCTACCTATATAGATATATTTTATGTAGCTAGTAGTTATTTAGAGAGTCTAGATGTACTTGTGAAAGTATAGATTTATTACGTATTCATATTTTTGTTATTAACTAATTATTTTCAATAAATGGATCAAATTAATACTAAGTTATTGGCCAAATCAAATAAATATTATAATATGTGGTAGGTACCTACTACTATAAGTAGGTACATACATGTATCGCTGTATCGGTAGGTAGGTATATAAAATACTATATACCTAATCGAATGTGTGGATAACTCCTGTGCTGTTCAATAAAACTGTTTAGAGAATCTAGACACCAACAATGGCTAGAATAATTAATTATGGATTAACATTTCCGGAGGTGTGACAAAAAATAAATAAATAATGTGGCAGTGGTTTTATGTGGCAAGGCAATTTTAGTCTTGTGTCACAAACATACCTAGATCCCGACTTAAATAGCCAAATTCCCGCCATTGGAACACGACAGTATACTATTCAAACATTTGAATTTTAATTCTTATGAAATAAAATGTCAATTAAAGTTGAATTTCAATGAAATAATGTGTGTACACTTAAATCAATTACTTTTGTGTTCAACAATCACACTTTTAATATGTTATAATTTTAATATTTTACAATAAATATTATTATCCAAGCGGTATACATTCTAATTCAATATTTTATTAAAGGTTGCACAGTATATTGGTGAGATGTGTCGTTATTGTTTGGCTTCACCTCCATCTGAGACTGACAAAACTCATCAGGTCAGATTGATTTTGGGAAATGGACTACGACCTCAGATATGGAACGATTTTGTTAAACGATTTAATATAAAAAAAGTAGCAGAATTCTATGGAGCCACAGAGGGAAATGCTAATATGAGTAAATACAATATTTAACTTAGAGCTTTTATTTGAAAAATATAAGAATTGTCTGAAAAACTACTATTGGGAAGGTAGATAGGTACCTACTTGATAAGCAATCACTTGTCATTTTTAACCTAAATAATATTATTTTAAATTTTAATGATAATGATTTTAGATAGGTACCTACATAAAAATTCATCTTAAAATTTGACATCATATTTTTAAACTGAAAACAAGGTTCAGGGATTATTAATTTTATGGTTCTAAGATTCTGAGCTGTTATGAATTTATTGATTTTTTTAATGGTTTTTCTTCTTTAATTCATTTTTTTAATAATATTTTTGGGTTATACTGCTATCAGTGCTATATATAGACTAAAAACCATAGTACTTCAAAAGTTTCTCATAGTTTCATATAGTATATATTAAAAATTTTAACAGATACCTTCTACTAAGATATAATGATACATTTACTTTCCCTAACTCCTAAGTATAAGCAGAAATTACAGAACATATTAATTTAAATAATTTAATTCAAATTTAAGTTCTTTTCAGTAAATATTGATATTAAAATCCAATAATTTATTGTTTTTAATTGTATTATTACAATCCAAAGGTGTGACATACCTATATGAAGCACCCTCTTTCTCCAACTTCTATAATAGCTTTATTTTATTTTTTTATTTTAATGTCAATTCAATAGTAAAAATTAATTTAAATAGTCTGTCAAAAATATTTTTGGCCTTAGATTAGTAAAGAAAAGATCTTTTCTAATTAATAAATGTTTCCAACATTAAAGTTTATAAGATATAATATTTGTTGTTTTTTAGTAAACGCTACAAATAAAGTCGGTGCTGTAGGATTCATCCCATTTATCGGGGAACCATTCTATCCTGTCACGTTGATTCGTGTTGACCCAGATACTAATGAGCCTATTCGAGGAGAAAATAATCTTTGTATTAAGTGTAAAATTGGTAAGATTTTGATTTTATTTAATTGTATATCATCAAAAGCATAAGAAATAGTTTTATTATATTTCTTACAATATACTTAAGCATTTAAACTATATTTGAACACAATTTACTTAACTATATAGGAGAGCCTGGATTATTGGTTGGAAAAATAATAAGAACAACTGAGAATTCGTTTAGTGGTTATGTAGAAAAATCAGCTTCTGAGAAAAAAATCATCAAAGATGTTTTTAGTAAAGGAGACAGAGTATTCAATTCTGGTAATTTTTTAGTACTCATTTTAATTAAAAACAAAGATTAATTAAAAAAATTAAAAACATGTTAACAATATATTTAAATAGGTATTTATTTATTTAAAATATAGGTGATGTGCTTATACGGGATGAACATAATTTTTTTTACTTTAAAGACCGCACAGGAGATACTTTCAGGTAAATTTAATGGTATTAATTAGTTAAAAAACTTCTAGATGACCAAATTGGGATTAGAAAAAAAAAAAAAAAATCATAATTCACAGTGTCAAAATATTGTCATTTATTGAAAGATTTATTAACTAAATATAATTATTGATAGGTAAATAAAAATAGTTTAAGTATATACTATGCATGATCTACGTTTCTGAGTTTTGCCATTATGTATTTATGTACTATGCTATATGTTATGTGTGCATGCTCAAATAATGTAGGATCGATGATATTTTAAGAATGGTTAATTAAAATATGGTTAAAATTTTACTCCTTTTATGTGTTTTAAAAATTTCAACAATCTAAATAAATTGTGATTTTAGATTTAGTAGAAAAATTTTAATAGATAATATGCTTTTATTTCAAATTATCTATTTCATTATACACGTTAAAGTGAAAGAACAAAATAAATTGCAACCAATATTTTCCTAAATTCTGGAATTAAATAGAAAAAAAAAGAAAGAGTCTTATCTTATTATTAATATGTCGTCAAAATGTTTACATTATTCCAATATCAACATTTATTCATGATAGATCTTTCTCAGCCTTAAGAGGATGCTAAACCTGCATGTGTTGTCTCCATCTTTCACACAATTAATCACTGCTTATGTTCTTTTTGTATTTAATTTTTAATAGTTTAAAATTTTAAGTATT
This sequence comes from Melanaphis sacchari, assembly GCF_002803265.2. NCBI lineage: Eukaryota > Metazoa > Arthropoda > Insecta > Hemiptera > Aphididae > Melanaphis > Melanaphis sacchari. The sequence continues at coordinate 107,418 of NW_020271531.1, read as the reverse complement.
ATTTAATCGATTAAGATTAAATTAATAGGTGGAAAGGTGAAAATGTTTCTACGTCAGAAGTGGAAGCTGCTATTAGTAATATAGCTACATTAAAAGATTGCATAGTTTATGGAGTAGAGGTAATTAAATAAATTAAAAAAATACTCCATATTTTGATTTAAATTGTTGTACTACCAATTTGTATAGATACCACACACAGAAGGAAAAGCTGGAATGGTTGCTATTGTAGATGAATCTAATGACTTAGATTTGGATGAATTATCTGCTGGAATTAACAAATCATTGCCAGCCTATGCACAACCGCTATTTTTACGAATTATTAAGACACCTATGTCGCTGACGGGTTAGCTTATTTTTTATTTAGCCTTTTAGTAAATTTAATTGTACTATTTTATAAATTTGTAGGTACGTTCAAGATGAAAAAAAATGATATCCAAAATGATGGATTTGATCTTACCAAAGTTGCTGAGGATCCTATATATTTTAAAGAGGGAAGGAAGTTTGTGCCACTCACCCAAGAGTTACATGACAGCATTGTTAACGGAGTAAAGAGATTATAAATTGTTTTTAAACTATTGTACATTAAGTATTGGTTTGAAAGGGATTTACATTTGTGTTTTTAGTAGTATGTATGATCGATTGTTATTTTCCTAATTTAATTTGTGATTTGTATCATATAATTCTAAGAAACAAAACCAAAGACTTAACATTTATTAGGGTAAAAGCTGTGATTATTTTTTTGTGCATCAACTATACAATAAGTTTGGTTTGTTACAATATTTGATCATTATGTATTTTTTAAAAGTTAATTATTATAATAATTTGAATTAAATTGCTGGTATTAGTCTAACATTAGATCTATTCATGTATAGATTTACTGAATAAAATTTTACTGATATTAATATGTTACTATTAAGATACTATATATGTTTCAATATAGGTTATAATAGTGTAAATAGTACTTATAAAAGTTTTAGCTGAGTGAAAATAAGAAATTTTACTTAATACGTTAAGATTGGATCAAATTATTAGGTATATATTTTTGTAAATTTTTCTTGTTTTAAGGTGCTAACACTTTTGAATATATAGTAAATTAAAAAGTAATAAATAGTACCTAACTGCTTAATGGCTTGTTTTATCAGTGCCAAATTACTTAATAAAATTATCTGTATGAAAAATATCAAATTACAAATTTTTGCTAAATGTTAAATATAAAGTATAGACATATAAGCTATATGTTAAGTCCTTGATTTTAATAGCCATGAATATTATTATATTAATTTAAAACTACTGAATAATTCAAACTTAATATTACATAATATATTATTATTGTCTATTTGAGTAAACTAAAATTCGGAAAAATGAATAGTCAAAAGTAAATTATTATAATTTATAAATAATAAATCCATACAATTATTAAAATTTTATTTTATAAATTTTGTTTATATTTATTTATAATTACAACATGGTCATTAGTTATTTTTTTATTTAATACAATAATATTTAAGATAAGTAAGTCTCACCCTTAAATCATAATTTATAAGTTATGTGATCTAAATATTAAAATCTCCCAGGTATTTAAGTTATAATAAAAAACACATTTGAATCAAAAACATTTATATTTTAAATTAGTTAAACATACATTGATCATTACATTTAAATGCAATTTTATTTTAAATTAACAGCTAATATTATATTTTTCGCTATCTTCTTGCAAAAGAATTTGTTGACATAATTTAACTAATTTTTGTATTGCAATTTGCTTATTTTAAATATTAAAATAAAGTATAACAAACAAAATTTGATGAAAGATGTATGTTTAGATTTTATAACAAAATATATGTATTAAGTGTTTTTAGATTTATTTAATAAACAAAATCAAAAGATCACAAAATATGTATTTTTTGTAATATTAAAAAAAAAAACTTATAATATAAATCACTTATGATTGATTTACATAGATACGACTCATATATTATGTATGTTGAGAAATAGTAAATTTATTAAATAATTAAACTGTTTTATTGAAATATTTGTAAGTTGTACATTTAAAAAATCAAAAAGGTTTTAATTATTTAATTATTATATAATATTATAAATTTCAGTAGGTTTCAAAATAAAATTAATAATAATTGTTTATGACTATAAAAAAGTTAATGAAGAAATAAAAATTGATTTAAAAATTCAAATTAAACAAACTTGCACCGATTATTCAAACCTAAACCGAACCAGGCTATTCAAATTTTATATTTAACCAGAATCATACTCTAAAAAATCCTTTATTTGTTAATAATTATTATATTTAATTTTTTTAGTGCTTTCCATTATTTTATTGGTACAAAGTTTTATACTCAAAAAGACACACACACACATTGCCAGGGTGGTGATAAAATATGTTTTATTTGCGGTGCAAGTAAATTATGTTAAGCTGCATTTTACCACAACAATGACATTGTACCAAACCTAAAAGCTTTTGAATTTAGTTAAAATATTTAACCTTTTCAGATTGATTTTTGAACAGTTTATAAAATAATTAATCATTGATAAACACCATAATTAAATCAATATATGTAATTAAAAAAAAAATCTATATTTATTATTAATTTTTTTAAAGCATACAATTTTATTAAAATATTAATAAATTTATATTTAATGAAACAGTTATTGTATTTGTTTAATTAAATAATCCCAAGTTACTGCAACTATGCAACAATAAAATTGCACAATTAAATGATGTGTCACTTTAACAAATCATAATTTTTGAATTTATAATAACATAGTTATTGTCGAGACTATTTCCTTAATCTAAGTATACATATACAATACATAAATACATATTTTATAAATTGATTTGTTATAAAAAGTCATTATTTTAAACAAAAATTAATAAATTACTAAATTCGTAAAAAAAAAATCCAATAATTAAGACATATACTAGGTACTTACAAGTAACACAAACTTGAACACTTGTCTGTATATATTAAAATAATAAAAAAAATAATTGAAATGTATAAATTATAACTTATTAAGTATAGGTAGTAAACACGTAATTTATAATAATGCCTTCATAATAAGTAAATAAAAACAATATCTAATTTTACCAAAACACTATATTTTAGTCACTTACATAAAGTAATTTTATTAAAAGGTTTGTTTTTCATATATTGCAATAATAATAATAATAATTAAAAAAAAAATAATATTTTTAACCATATAAAATTATAATAAATTAGTACATACAATTTTAAGTTATAAAAGACACTTTTGTTAATGACCATACAACTATAATAAGTAAAAAAGAACTTAGGGGCAGATACATGGCATACTAGACAACTGCCTGGGATGCACATAATATTTTAAGGATTATAAATACATATAAAATTATGTATAACATATATTTTGAAATATTATATACCACCACTATATCTTTATTATAAGTAAGGCCATATTAAGGTCTAGAGAGATAGCTTAAAATGCTTTTGGGCACCGCTGTATTAAATCTGCCCCTGGATAAAATAGCATATAAAATGAACACAAATGGGTAATAAACAAAAAAAAAAAAAAAAACAACAAAATAATGAAAAGTAAAACCTACTATGGTACCTAATAATTTATTAAATACATTCAAGTTTAGAAAATTAATTTACATTATGTGAAAATTAATGATTGTAACCTAGCATTACTAGGCATTCATTTTTAGATAATATCTTTATTAATAATACAATTGTCTTCATTTAAAAGAAAAAAAAATCTCAAGTTATTTTTTAAATATTTATTAATGAGAAACACAATTTAACATCAACTATAATATTAAACATAAAGTGAATTGTACATTTGAGACACATGAATTATTAAAATAATAATTAAGTTTAACATTTTTAGCTTATTTAATGATATGTTTCATAAGTTATTTCGAAAATATATGAAACAATGACAATTTATTATTTTTATGATTTGTAAATTATATTTAGATTCAATTATACCTACTTTAGGTACATATTTATAATATTATACAAAATTACTAATTCATTATTAAAATACCTATACATTTTTTTCTGTAAATCACAAGTCATAGTATGGTGAGTATACAAGTGATGAAAAAAATCCAGACAAACAAAAGTCACATGTCTAAGTATGCTGTAGAAAAGTAATGATATATTTTATGTTAATGAATAAAAAATTAAAGACACGCGAAAAAAATTAAATATGTTTTAAAATTTAAACTGATTTAATTATTTAGTTTTGACTTATTTATTTATTAATTTTAAACGTAGGTATAGCAATAAATAATATTAATAATAAACCTAGATATATATATATATATTTTTTTTTATGTAAATAGTTATTTTAAATGAATAACAAATGTAAGTGAATATTAAAACTCACAGAAATATAAACAAAATTCATTATTAAACAAATATTATTCTCATAGTTATAATTTTACAGAATATGTGAGATATATGCATGTACTCAAGTCTTATTAAAAAACTAAGATACTCAGTAATAAAAATAAATATCTTTAAATTGTATTTTCAGGCTGATTACTTAACAAATGTTGTCAACTAAATGATACAAGTATTGGATTTTTTTTTAAATAATCAGAAATACATATACATATATATATATTCTCACCATAAATCGATTCACACATTAGTTATCTCTCCAGAATGCACAGTTGATTAATTTCTATTTTATTTACATTCATATTTTAATTAGTTTGTTAGGAGTAAGTCATAAATAGAAAAACATTTCATTATTTTTCATGGATACTAATTCACAAAAATGTATGTGCTTTACACATTTGTTGATATTGTTACATTAATTCCTAAATTTCCATTATCTGCAAAGAGTTGTGCTGTACTTGTATCAAATACCAAACAATCTGAATTCAAAATTGCTGTTGAAACTCCTTCATGTATACTTCTTGGTGTAGCTTCCCATGCTAAACGTCTTCGATGACCATTAAGTTCTAGCCTATAAGCAAAATTTTCACATTGCTTTCGGCTACCAATCAATTGCACAATAGCAAAGAATTGTTGGTGCCCTTCATATTTTTCTTGCTTTTCAAGTACAAGCATAAAATGATGGCCAAAACATGATTGCATCATGACCCAATCTACTGCACCAGGAAGATTTATGTCTGTTGCTAAAAATACAATATCTTCTCCTTGTAAAGTTGTAATAGATTTATGTGCAACCATTAAGTGTTCCATGACTTGCTCTAATCCACCTTGCCATTTACAGGAAGCACCTGGACATGGACAAGTGTATGGGCGACATTCACATAATTCTTCATGCTCAACTTTTTCAGAATGTAATAATGATACAGGGCAACCTGATGACGAATATTTACAAGGAAACATGACTGTTGATGCTACTTTTTCCATGGCTAAATTGCGTATGTTTCCAAGTGGACCACGGCATGTTGGACAACAGTTCAGTTTTGGTCGACATGTACTACAAACTAAATGTCCGCTTTGGCATTGCAATATTGGAGGTAACACATAATCAAAACAAACAGGACATTCAAAAAGTGATGCTAAATCAGCAGATATAGATGCAGAATTTGAAGCAGATCCACCATTGTGAGAGCTATTATTACCTACAGCACTTCTTCGTTTTGTCCCACCACCACTTGGCAATAAAACACTGACAGTGCCAACATTAGCAGTTGGATTACCAATTGATGTTCCACCACTATTTGATCCACCAGATCCACTCATCCTTGTTTCTTGATCAGTGACTAAATGGTGGTTAAATTCCACAATACCACTGTTATTGGAAATGGAGGTGTTTTCTGCCATGTAAAGTTAACAAATAATCATGAGTGTATTTAATCAAGTCTTCGGTAATGAGACACATGAGAACTGGACCAATGCAAACCAAATTAATTGTTTGGTATTGAACACGAGTTGTCAGAAAACAAATAAAAATTTACAAGACGAAACAACCGAGGATGCGGCGAACTTCCTAATGTTGTCCATTTTTTAATTAAGTCTAATTATATACAAATTAAGCTAAAACCATGTAAGTACCTCGCGTGCACTTTGGATGTTTTTTTTTTGATTCGTTGTCAATCATGAACTGCAGTCCTTTGAACGATCATGTCCAAATAGGTAAGTATAAGTAATTTGGATGTCCAGCGTCGGGCGAATAAAACCAATTTGAGCACACTCTATAAGAATAATAACGTTTGATTACACTTACAGTGTTAGGTTAGTACGCGAATCAATAGTTATTTCACTTGTGGTATTGAAAAATAAACGGACATATCTGAAACGCGTGAAAACCATAGGAAAAAAAACAAACTATAGTAGTAAACCTACACTTATAAAACACTATTGCCATAGAACATTACCCTGCTATTCATATGACAATCATTTTATCTATTCATCTTCATATTGATACGATAACGACATTGTAGCATTGTACAAGGAGATTACATGATTACAGTGTAGCCAAACTGACATTGTTTGTATAGTGCAATAAAAATAAATAAATTTAATAACAATAATGATATTGTAAAAACAACCAAAATTTAGTAAATTTTCTAGTCGAATAATTTTTTGTTATAATATTATAACAATATGACACAGATATGTTATGATAACTTATGGTCACTCGGCATTCAAAAACGCTGTAAGTAGATATAAAAGTAATAAAATACGGTACATGTGGTATAATTGATATGCTACAAGCTACAAATAAAAAATTTTCCCGGCAAATAATTTCGAATTAGTGGACAGTGGTGGGTTTAATAAACTATTTATATAGGTAAATAAATATGGGCGGAAATTCATTAAGATGTCAATGGGAGCGAGGTCAAACATTTTTGGTGTTTATATAAATAACTTTTTTTTTTCGTGGAGGGAAGGTTAATTAAATATTTGAGGAGCTCAGTTCCCCCTACGCTCCTCCGGCCCACCACCAGCGTAAATACATCAAAAAATTTCCAACTCGATGTCAAACACGAGATTTAATTATATTTATTAGGTTATAATATGATTATAATAGGTATAATAAATATTAAAATTATTAGAGAGCCGTTTATTTTTAAAGTAAAAATGTATGTGACATCTGTGCACGATTTTTTTTTTAAAATTATTATTAATTATACATGTATATAATTTATGTACTTAGTCAAAATTTCTATTTTAAAAAATTATTAATATTAAAATTCTATGCTACCCGTAATCCCATTAGTTCAAAGAACACCACAATATGAGAGGACAATTTACAATACCTTTAAAAAAGTATAGTACCTACATTGTTGTAAATGTGTGTAAACAATATTTTCTACACCGCGACCGTTTTGAATCACAGTATATCCCATTTACTTATTGAACTATTTATTTATGATTTTATGTAGTAATGGTAAGTTTCTTATTTTAAAATAAAATAAAAACCCCTTACTTTGTTTAGTTCATGATATTTATGCATATATGTACATACGATCAATCTTCTACATATTGCTATAAAGTGTAAAAAATTACAAATTGCATCAACAGGAATCCAAAGAAATATATTTAACGAATTTGTTTATATGATGCAGTATATTTAGATATTATGATATAAATTATATATTTTTTTTAAATGATAATTTCAAGCATTTAATTTAAAAAATTTAAGCTTATGACTTATATTATGGATAGGTGTTTGCTTGGTTTCTATAGTTTCAAATGTGATTAAACAATAACAGTAATTTAACAACACATTTTCTTCCTTTCTAATATCAACAGTAAATTAAAATTATTAAATTTACACTACTTTTTAATCTAGCTTTGTAAATTGTAGATAAATATAAGAAATAACAAACACAAACACAATGGAAAACGATGTAAAAAGAAATTTATAAAATGAGTTATTTACCTAATAAATAATGTTGATTTGTGTAATAGCTAAATGATCTAATGCGATTGGCTAGATATGATCTTAAACAAAAACAAACTAAAAACTGGATAAATGTCAAAAGTCAGTCAAAACACTCGTGTCAGTCTGAACTATATGAAGAGGAAAAAAAATTAATGTTTACAAGAGTTAATAATTTTATGACTAAGCTCATAATTGATAAGGATCGTTTGAATGATTCTAGTAAGTATAGTAGGTAACAAAAATTCTCATTTTTAAAATTAATACTATCAATAAAATAATATTACAATCATATAATTATATTAAGAAGTTTACAGATCCGTTTCCAAGGAAATGATGATTTTGGATGATTTTAATGAGCGCATAAAGTCAGTTCATGACATTATTAATCAATTAAATGGTTTGATACAAATAGAAAAATCTGCTTGGTTAATATCAAATAATAATACACCCAAAGACAAACAAAGTAAATTATTTTGGTACATAATTTTCCATGACATTAGCATCTCAAATTATTTCAAAATGAAAAATGTAAAATATGTTGTTTAAACAATTAATTAATATGAATTTATGTTTTTATTAAATAATATTATATGATATAATAACTTAATAACATATGATCTGTATATGTTACCGATTTAACAAAAACTAAGAAAAAAAATTCATATTATATTACTTTTAATTTTATAACCTACTATTAATATCAAAAAATATTTTGAAATTCATAAAATGAATAAATAATATTACAGTAGATCTCTCTAATCCGTCACCTTCGGAACTGGGGGTGTGGTCGGAACGCGAAAAAGGTCGTATTATCAGAATATAGAGAACATTTTTTATTTACATATTACATACAAGATTATATCAGAAATTAATTATATTTTACATTACTTAGAAAAAAGTCAGTTATAGATTTTTGTTTAGCAAATTACATTCTAGACTTAACTGCAATATTTCAAAATACGCACACCGATAGAAACGATACGAGAGAGGTCGGAGTACTAAAGCGGACAAGCGATAAGAGAAATATTAAATTAGCAATTTATTTTATATAATATCTTCTATAAAGTAGAAAATCCAAATTATATTTTTAAATTACATAGTATTCATATCGATTATACTATGGTTGGATCAACCGGAGCGGCGGACTAGTCGAGGGCGGATGGGAGGGGTTCTACTGTAGATATAATTAATGTTTTCAGCATTAATATTATTAGGTATTTTATTATAGAATTAAATGAATTAAAAATGAAAATAAATTGGATGGAGAAATCAATAGATTTAGCTGTTAAAAGATATAATGAAATAAGAATATTTTTAAATCTTCCAATGGACGATTTGTATTCAGAAATAAAAAATCAAACGAAACCATTTAAATTAGATTATATGTCTAAAAAAAAAAGACAAGAAATAGTATGAATAAAATACTGTCAAATTACCTAGTTTAAATACAATTATTATTTCTGTTGTTAAGGAACATAAATTTAAATTCAAAGAAACCGAACTCATTTTATCTGATTTGAGATCACCAATGGAATTGTTAAAAAACAGAATTGTAGATCACGGGATCACTCCAACATATCGGTTCCTTAGAAGAAATACATCGGGTCAACAATTTATTTACAACTACTCGTGTTCATTGTTCGGGATGTATGGTAAGTGAATAATGTAATTAATTATGTTTTTATAAAGAGTATCTTAAGTTGAAGGAAGTGGTACTAGCAAGTATGAGGCAAAAGTAAACACAGCTGCTGAAATGTTGCGTTCAATTATAAGAAAACAGAAAAACCGAACTCTTTCTTCGCATATAAGAGCTTTTAACGACAAAGAGTAAAAAAATTATATTAAATATATTTGTTGTGCATTTGAAAGTACATATTACATACATTTCTGTATAGATTAAAAGCCATCAGTCCTTTAATTAAGTTTAAAGCAAACTATGTGGAGGAATTGCATAATGAATGCGTTAAAAATTTGTATCAAACACCAATATATACACTTTTATCACAACCTAAAAATGATTACAAACTGGTAAATCATTATTCAATCCAGTGCAATGCAATGGACTTAGTTGCAATAGGTATATAGTTAAAGATAATTTTCCTAAATTATTATTTGATCAATTTATCGAAAATAATATTCACTCACAGGACACAGTAACAAACGATCAGCAGCCAAGCAAACAGCAGCACGAAATATTATGAGCTTATGGGAAAAATCAAATTTAAAAAGCATACTCTCTAAGTAAAATAAAGATGATTAAATTTAAAAATATAAGATTATACAACTGTACTTACAGGCTTACAAGTCTATTTTCATGATATTTTCAAATCAACTTCACAAGAATTGATGTTTCTTTTACTATTATGATGATCTCTGCCCTACCCAAGTGCGCTCTCTGCTCTGGCGAACATCCATAAAATTAAAAAGGATGCAGCAGACCAACCTACCTCTCCAACAACATCTGTAGCTGAATTTGTGGATGATAAGGCAATTATATCAGTACACGAAGACCCACACATTGTTTCTCTAAATCTTCAAAACCACCTTGACCTAATGTCTGTTTGGTATGAAAAATGGCTAGTTCAAGTCAACCAATCAAAATCCATTCACACTATGTTCACTCTTCGTCTCCCTCCCTGCCTAGAAGTCTCCCTTAGTAACATATCAATCCCTTCATCCCAATCGGTTAAGTACTTAGGCCTAACCTTTGACCGTTGCCTCACCTGGGGACTTCATATCAGAACAAAAAAACTCGCCCTAAACGAACGATTTCACTCAATTAAAACACTAATATATAATAAGCATACTAAACTAAACACCAAATTTCTCATATATAAATCATTAATCAAGTCCATGTGGACTTATGGCCTACAGCTATGGGGTAATGCAAAAATAAATTAATATAAATAAAATCCAAACCGTTCAAAATAAAATCTTAAGATTAATCACTAACGCCCCTCCATATGTCTCCAACTACACTCTGCATACATATTTAAATATTAAAACAGTTCACGATGAAGTAATAATATATTACAAAAGATTCCATAACAGACTTCCATATCATCCTAATCCCCCTATATCCAATTTAGCTTCTCGCACAATTCCAGGCAATCCCACACGACGACTGAAAAGAAAATGGTCTCTAGATTTACTAAATGAATAAATTAAAATTATATAAAATAAAAAAATAAAAAAATATTAATAAACAAATAGTTAGTGCTTTCACTGGATGACTTCTTCCCTCACGTTTTCATGTTAAAAAAAAAAAAAATAAAATAAATATTATATCACATATTCTTATTGTGCCCAAGGGTACAGACAAATATTAATAATAAAAAAAAAAAATGTTGATCTAATACAAAATTATAATTTTAAAATACAATTTTATATGTTGTTAGTTAATTTTTTAATTAATAACTTACCTAGTTGTCATTGTAATAAGTAAAAACTAATAACAGTAATAACTTTTCTTATTTAATTTGAAAAATAACCTTCTAAATCAATATTAAAAATAATTGATTATTGTAAACTAAAATAAAAATGTTATTACGAAAATATAGGAAAAAAAACGTTTACAAATTATAGTTTGTCCGCTATGAAGTTAATTAAAAAAAAAAAATGTCGAAAACGTTTATATATAATACACAAGGAGATTAATCAAGCATACTCTTCTTCTTTTCTTTAATAATTTCAGATTCTTGTAATTTGTTTTACATTATTAAGAATTAAGAAGTGTCCTGTAGAGATACAAACTTCTGTTTTTTAAATGGCAACAACATGAACAATAATTTATTTACCGGTTAATTTTTCTGGAAACTTTGATGCATAAAATTCTAAATTCAAATGACTAATTTTGAGTTATTTAACTCTATGTACTAAGGATAATAAGGTTATGATAATGGGTTGAGATTTTATAATAATATCATGGTGATTTCAGATTTGAATATTTTAGTAATTAGTATTAATCTATTAACATTTATAATTTGTAAAAATAATTTTAATATGAAATTATCAAATTCAATAGGCATTACATTTATTTTTATATTTTTGTTAAATAATTTTTAAAAACTATTATTTTAATTTTAAATATTTCAATAACTGAGAAATAACTACTCGTTTGAATTTTGAACTAAGTACATTACAATTTAAAAAAATATATCCACTCAATAGTTTATAATAAAATTGGTTTTTATTTGAAAAATAAAAGTTTGTATTACAACAGAATAATCCATAAGTAGTATACAAAATGTCAAGAATTTTATTAATTAGGTCTTTAAGTATCTTTAAAAATTTCAGTAGTTAGAATCTGAATAAATACATTATTATTAAAGGAAAAAATTGGAGTGAGAATACTTAGTAAATCACTCTGTACAGGTATTCAAATTTAAATTATATAAGATTTGAATAATTATTGAAGTTTTTCTCTGGAATCAATAAATAAATAATATTTTGTAAGTCCTAATATATTCTGAAGTAAAACGAATACTGGAAATTGCATGCTGCAATGTGCTAATGAGTATAAGAATTTTAGGTAAATATTTATATTGTTAGTAGCCATAAGTACCAATTCATAACCGAATAATATAGTAATATAATCGGTGATTTGATGGTTACGAGATAAAGGAGAACATGGTTGTAAACTACATCACATAGTTGCAACCAAAGTTATGAGCTGAAAGTTAAATAAAATACCAAAATTATGTATACGTAATCGTCATCTAGTGAGAAAAGTAGGTTGGTTGGTTGATGAAGTTCTTCCCATAATTGTTGAAAAGTTCAAAGCGACGATTTTAGAAGATGTGGTTGTTTTAACAAATATTTGGTCAATTTGACTTCGTTTTATAGTTAATAAATAATATTTATGTGTTGGTAAGTGGTAAGGTGTACTGCTTTATTAGTTTTATTATTCTATTGAGCCTTGTGAATTACTTTTTATCGAATTATTGTTTGAAACACAAGCCAGACGTTATAGACTTATTAAAAATGATAATAGATACCTAATAATAAATGATGTTTAATCATTTTAATGTAGCAAGTATTTATATTTGCGATAGTTCATAGATTTATAGTGGGAATTTAAGTAATGCACAAAATTTCACTTTAAAAAGTGATTTTTTAATAGTCTCATGTAAACCATGTTCATGTATATATTATATTACATATATTTTTTTCTTTAATTTTTAGTTATTGTCGCCGCACTCGACTTTAATATTTAACGTTATATTAAGGTGCCTTTACGGCAGGAAGCCAGGCCACCCAAAGTGCTGCACTGTCAACCAAAAAATAATTAATATAATATAATAATAATAATCTCAGGCCTCACAATGGCTCAGGTGTTATAAAAATGCACAATGAATGAAATAATAATATAATAATATGTAATAGTAATAATATGTAATAATGTATAATAATATGTGGAATAATAATATATGCAATAATAATAACGACTATGAACCCGTTGGTGCTACAAAAAGAATACAAATATTTGGTCGACCAATACTCACATGTGGCTATGTCAGGTAATGCGAGCACCGGTTACCTAATAATGAATTAATACAATAAAAAATGACAGCCGCGTGCGCGATTAGCTGGTCACAGCCACCAACGATGAATTCAACAACAACAGTACGGACGTGTATACAGCAGTAAATGACGAATATGAAAACTTCGACTCACAATGATTGCAACAATAATGACCACCCTAGACTGGGGAAATAAATATGAGAAACGTTGACAATAACAATTTTGTTCGAACGATATTTACCAAACAACCAATTCACGATAGACAACGGGGTTTTCTATTGCACACAATGAATAATATGAATATGGACGGAGATCCTCCAAACCGCAACGACAAGCGAAAAAAGAATAATGAACACGAAAAACGAGCCGGTCCGACACAACGGTTTTGACGAACCGAACTCGACGACATGAAGTAAGGATAAACGAATTTGAGCTTAATCCCTGCATGCATAAAGATGAAGTTACCATCTATGTGACGTCTGGTTTTACTTTCAAAAGTGACGGCACAACCTTCAAATGGAAGTAAGAGAAAAAAAATTAAATTGCGACACCACTCTGTAACTTCCTACCGTGGTGGTATATGAGATGACCATTAAATAATATCACATAGAAGTTATTTTTGAGAAGTTATAATGATTGATGGTATGTAACATAACAGAGATGTTACAAAATTACGTAAATAAAAAGAGTATATATTATTATTATACACCCGATTATAGTTTTAACTATTTTTAGATATATAAACTAAATAGTCAATAGATAATGTTTTTGCATAGACATAACATATAAATACAGCAATGTTTAATTATTAAACTGATCAATATTGTATATACATACTATATACTATACTATACTATAAAGTAATAAAAATATTTAAAAAAAATAAATAAAAAAAAAAATTATATATTATTTAATATAATATATAGTATAATAAAAGCGTTATTCTATTAATATAGTATAATCATATTTTATTATCCCAGTCGCCTTTTGAATGTATTTATTTTTGTACGATGGGAACAGACAATAGTCAAATATCAAATACTAATGATTATCGTGATACTGATATAATATTTCTAATTTTAATCATTATTGGCTATTCATTTTTTAATTTTTTACTGTTGAGTTTTGTTGTTTTAAACACACACCACCAGTAATAACTAATAACATTAAAACAGTGAACTCTGTACAGTGAGTATCTACTTTAACGTCCAGATAATCCTTTACTTCTTTCTACTACAATAATCCGAAAATTATTTATAAAATGTCTTCAAAACAGGTAAATAAAACATTTTTTTATTCATATTAGTTTACTTTTAGCAGAAATTTCATCATTGTGATTGCATTATAACACGTTTGTTATGATATATAGATATACAGTCTACCAAACTAGTTAGTATTTGATAAAGAAGCTAAATAAACCATATAATACGTAGTTTCATATATTGGTAGGTAGTCCCAGTAGGTTAGGCGTAGGGTTCTTTAGATTAGGAGTGTCAGGTTCTCAAAAATCGTGGACGACGAATTACTATTTAAACGATATAAAAAAAAAAAAATGATTTTTTATTGCTGGAAAATTCTCTATGGGAACTTTATGTGAACTCTATGTGATGAAAATGAATGATCGAACATGGAAGTTACAATGTGACGGAACATAGACCATTGTTTTGCGACATCGCATGCACTAACTTCACAATACCGGGCATTAAGCGTCACGGTAATGTCTCAGAGAAGTATCTGAATCAAAATTATAAACTTCACATGTCTCAATATGACTACTATGTAATATCTATGAGAACATATTTTGCACACAGGGATAGGTATATAAATATTTATAATAACAATACATAATTTAGATGAGTTATTTAATATAATAAATTAACAACTAATATTAACAAATCGACAAGTATGGAACGAAGGTTCCTTATTGATTGGTCTCTCATGCAGGCAGTGGATTCGTTTTGAATATAATTAGCCAAGCGAATTGGAATAAAAATTGAAGTAAGTTTTAAGTGCGCCAAACGGGTAACTTAAAATTAATTTTAGCAATTAGAAAAGGGTAGTCAATGTAACTACAAAAGAGCTTATTTAAGGAAATAATTATGGCGGGCGTGCTGACAGTTTGCTACGAATCTAAATTAAAAATATGTAGTAGGTACACGCGTGAAATTTTGAGAAGAGGAGCCAATATTTAGAGCGTATTTTGCAAAGTTTTTGAACTTTCGCTGGACCTTCTTAACTTGTATACCGTCTTCAGCAGTATGAGTATCCCAAATGACGGCACCATACTCAACAATGGGTCTGACTAGAACACAATAAACTTCTATCAAATAGGAAGAAAACTTGAAACTCACCAGATACACTCCAAACAATTCCAAGTTGATTGATGATTTTTTTTTTTTATTTGATTGTGTACCTCATGTATTTATTATATTTATCGTTGTTGTTTGTTGCAATTTTTACAGAGAATGATAAATGTCGAAAGAAACCATAAAGAAGTTTAAAATAACTAATAAGTCATTTAAATTTACTGAAAGTTTAAGAAGAATTATTTTATCAGTTAGGTAAACGGAATTATTCGCTCCAGATTGATTTAAATACCTAATAAAATAAATAAATTTTAAATATTAAAAAAAAAAAAAAAAAAAAACAAAACAAAAAAAACGCTAATTTTTCAATAAATAATAAGCATCTAAGTTTCATTGATTTGATTAGGATCAGATACATAAGTTCCATAAATGTCAATATTATACAGTTTTTGACTTTTGTTCAATTATTATTTATGAAAAAAACGATTACTTATAACATTGCAGTGATATTGTTTAAATGGCGCCTCTTAAAAATATGATAATATATTGATATTATATAAGATACATAAATTTCGAAAAATATTTAGACGATCGGACGGTAAACGCATAAGAAATTTGTACAGGTATCCAAATGCGTAGATTCATGACATTTTTATGCTAGTAGCCAGTATACAGCATGCGATCCTGGTACTATTGCGATACGGAAAACCTTAACCTGACTATGAATTCATACAATTAATCACAAATTTAATTAAATATATATGATTTGGGTTGTCGAACGTGCACTGGATTTCGTGAATTTAATCCAAAACTCCGCATTTAATGTCCAATTTTGATATTCCGCAACTTGTTTCAACAATGACTCGAAAATAGCCGTAAACCATTGTACGATAAGACCGTCAAAAGTCAAAAGGCACACAATATAAAATGTATTCTACGTAACGAGAGATTGAGCGCGATAAACGGTTGTTCCCTTTTGGCCAACTATTGAACGTGTAGACGTACGTACATCAAAGAGTTACGCTGGCCGTATTTCGATTTCTTCTCATTTCGACCTTTTTTTTACCTTCTTTATGCTCCGCCGATTGCTATCTGTTTGTAACAGCTAGGCCGTAAAATGGAGCATATATTCCGATTGCATCCCAAACGCAACAAAACGAAAAATATAAGTGTTCGACTGTGTATTGATTTCTAAAAATGTTGTTGATTCGAATGTAAAGAACAGTGTTAACGAAATATTACGTGTCAAAAAATGATTTTACTACAAAATTATACCCATATTGTGATACTGAATACGCACGCAGCCATAATGTTTATAAGTTATAACTGTTACACAATTCTCAGCAGTATTTAATAGTACATCTAATATAGTCATAGATGTTCGCAGATCGAAATTTCGGGAAGGAGGGGGGGTGCCTACAATATTTTTGAGCCTTCTCTTAGCAAGACATGTACCCACATTAATGTACGAATAAACATCACTTAAAATTTTTCTTTTCGTTGTCAACTGTAGCAAGAATATAATATCATTAATAATAATAATAATAATAATATTAAAAACGTTAATTTGAGATTATGATCTATATTGATTTTTATTTATGTTTTGTATAATAGAAAATAATATAATAAAATAAAGACTCAGTGCTTAGTAGTGTTAACAGTACGTATATTGCAACTACTAGTTTTTACTTGATCATTTATTGTTTTAATTATCATTATACTGTTTTTTTTTTGTGTTGTTTTTAAATTATATATTTTGTTCATGATTTAAATGATTTAGATTGTTTATTCATTTTTTTAATTAAGTATGTAAGTAACTTTTAAATTTAATAATAATAAATAATGTAAAATGGTAGAGAGAAATAACAATAAATATATTTTATTTTATTTTTATATTCATCACTTAATATTTATATTACTTTATACTTAACGTTACTTTATTACGAGTTGTTTTGGTTAGAGTAAATTCTTCAAAAGAATTTCTTATTTGCTTCAATTGCAAATTGTTTTTTAACTTTTTCTTTCCGTTTTTAGTTGACATGATTTTAATTAAGAAAAAAAAAAAAAAATTCAACAATGTTGGCTCAGTGAACGTTGTAGTCGTTGTAGAATGACTTGTGATTATTATTTTGGAAAATAGTAAACAGCCAACTTATAATAGTTCCATTTTTATGATCATTACAAATAACAAATATCATTTTGTTGTGTTTATTTTCCACTACACAAAATGAAAAATAACTTTATAACCCATATAATAATAGTCTTTAATCGTATCACAGGATTATATCACAATATATTAGTCAGTGATATATAATTACTAGTACCAAATTATATATTTCTTTGAATCTAATATATTATATTCTAAGATAACTGCAATATTTATTTATTATTTGTATTTTAGAAGCCAATAATAAAATAAAGCTGTTATAATCATAATAAGTTATTTCTACAAAAATTTAAAATATTTTACGTTTTGTTATTTTTTTTACCACAAAAAAAAAAAAAAATTATATTTTAATTTTAGTGACATCAGTTAAAATATGGGCTAATGTATATATATTATATGCTACAGGACTAAAATTTTAGGACCACAAATACATGTTGGGATGCTCAGGCGTTCTTAGCACCTACCGCACACACACCTATAATATGAGTATATTCGTATTTTTTTAATGATAATAATATATTAAGCAAAAACAATTCATTAAATATTGTATTCATTTATTAAAATTTAATACCTAATAAAATATTAAACTCACAATATTATCTAAGTTATTATAATTAATATTGTTTAACTTACTTTAAACTCTAATGAACACTTTTTAAAACACTTAATTGTAATTAACATAATAATATATATTTATATACGTAAATAATTATTTAAATAAAAAAATTAATTTCAACAATTGTTCTTCTCGTGGTGTAAGACTAATTTTAATGATTGCCTCAATAATAGTCATTTATATTATTGAGTTTAAATCAAATATTTTACAAATTTAACTAAGTTGTCTGATCTATAGAGCGTTGAATAAGTTGATAAATGAATAACTGCTATTCAACATAATATGTGACAATATAATTATAAGTCTATAGCGTGTGCATGAGCGTTGTAAGATGTAATGACATTTTTCTCTAACTTTTTATAAACTTTTAACTTAGGAACACGTATACATAGGAGATAAGATGAAAAATTGGTTGATGTTTCCATAAATTTTCAAAATTAACAGCTGGTTTATAAAACTGTTTCCGGACACCTACATTAGTCATTTAATATTTCATACGAATACATATACGTTTTATTTATTAATTACTTACCTACCGAGATACATTTTATTATAATTGCGAAACCCTTTTTGATTTAAATGAGTTCACGTGTTTAAAAAAAGAAATGTAAATTTAGAAGTAGCTATGTTGTTATTAAATTTTAGTGTCAATGTAAAAAAGCATACAAATGAAACTAAACGATTCCCAACTATGATATAATTGGGGCTCTAGACACCACTGTGCTCTGGATTCCGTTTATTCGACGGAAAATTTTCACTTTATACCGTAGGTACTACTGCTAAAATAAATATTTATTTAATAACATCAAGTCATGTTATATCCATCTGTGCAATTGGGTAACAAAGGTTCTTTGTTCAATGGCACCAAAATGTCTTCAACTGGTTTCATTCCATCTTCTTTCCATTCGTCTCTAACCTAAAAAATAAGTTAATCTGTTTAGTAAGTTATATAATAGTGTATTAATTAATTATTAATACCTTCTCTACTTTGGAAAAGACTCTTAGTAAATTGTTGCCAGCAAGTTTTTTTATTTGATCCTCAGTCCATGAATGGTTACTCATTAACGATGTTAATAGTTGAGGATAATGTGATACGTCTTCAAGTCCTTTTGTAGTACTGAAATAATTTTGGTAGTATAATACAACATACTGTTATTAAAAAGTAGTTTTTAATTAATTGTGATATAATGTTTAAAAAATATATTTTTTATATGATTTTAATATTTGGTTTGTTTTTTTTGATTAATTACCATGTATGTTTATAGTAATAATGTATTAAAAAATAAAATTATATTTTGTAATTTAACTAGGCTTTGATTAGGTAAGTTAGGTTAGATGATTAAGATGACGTCTAGTAAAAATATGATTTCAAACAATATTTTTAAAAGTATATTTTTTTTAAAGCTTATCTATTTACATTTAGATAAGCACCAAAATCTTAATTCCAGTTTCATATTTATATATATTATTTAAACGTACAATATTCATTGTAGTATCGTATTATAATATTGTATACCGGTTAGATATATTACAAAATATGATATTTTTCAAATATCAATGATGATAACATGGGCGTCCCCAGACATTTTTTTAGGGGAGGGGGGGCAAAATTAATTGAAAAAATAAATAAAGATTTTTTTTATACATTTTATTTATAGTACATTACCATGTTTTGTCATTATTACAATTATAGGTATTATTATTATACATTTTATTTATAGAACATTATTATGTTTGGTCAGCATAACATTAAACTATTACAATTAGAAAACAAATTTAAAATTCTAGGGGGGGCAAGTGCCCCGTCTTGCCTTGGATGATAACACATGAGACATAATAATTATAAGTATAGGTACCTAGTAATATCTGCAGTTTAATACATTTATGTGTAGCCTATTGCCTATATTATGTTACATTTTACTATTTTAGTGTCTGAATTATTGAAATTATTATAAATCAGTTCAACAGATTTGAACTTGATAATCCCACAGTTGCTGCATTAACTACACACATTATATTGTCACCACAATTCACGATTGAACAAACTAAATACTGTGTTGGATTATATAATATTATTGTACTAGAAACATATTGCACGCTACAGTTTAAACATACATAGCTGACAAATTAATTTTATATTTTGTTTAATTAAATATTAATAACCAACAGTGCAATATCGTGATGGGTACGTAACGAATAGCCTGATAATATTTATAATTCAGTACTTGAATGATGATATAGGAATACGCGTTGCACACACAATACACGCTCGTATATTAAATATAACAACATAGGTAATATAATATGTAACAACGTAACTTAACCAAGCACCGGCTGAATGCAAGGATGCTAATAGTTATCTATAAATAGACAAATAGTTAATAGAGGTTTAGTTTTAGCATTTTGATATTTCATTATACAGTTATTGCATACTTATTTTCGAACGATTTTAATATTCGTACTTAGGTAAACATAAAAAACAGTAGAAAAAAAAACCACCGAAGTTTCTTTGATTTAAGGACAACTAACATATGTGTAATAGGTACCTACTTTTATACTATTGTATATACATAATTTTAAAAATAACAATTCTAACCCATTGCTAAGAAATGTATGTTAAAAATGTATTTTATAAAAATCGTTTTATATTTTAGTATTAAAATTAATTCTAATCAATCATTATTCTTACTGATTAATTCCGTCGAAACCAGCACCTAGGCCGACATGGTCCTCTCCAGCTACGTTTTTAATGTGGTTAATATGAGCTGAAATGTGCACGAAAAGAATACAATCAATACAATTTTATTTTAATACATTTAAAACTAGCAACAAATATTTAGCATACTATAATATTAAATGCATACCAATAACTTGTTCCAAAGTTGATGTAGAATTACAGCTTATAAAATAGGAATAGAAGCTCACCATAACTATACCGTCGTTTAAGGCCTAAAATTAAAATAATATATTTAGTATTATATTAATAATATGTACTTATTCAATTTAAAATATGATAAAATTGGTATGTACCACTAGTTTGAGCACGTGATCAGGAACATTTCTCAACGAGGTGCATAATGAGTATGCACATGAATGTGAGAAAATTACAGGTGCTAAAGTATAGTTAAGTGCGTCTTCCATTGTTTTGACAGACGTATGACTAAGGTCAACCATCATTCCAAGTCGATTCAATTCTCTTAGTACTAGCTAAAAAATAATAGCACATTGATTAAAATATCTTTGCTAGGTGATAGGAGTAATATTATAATAATTGTAAATATGTAATATTTTATAATATGAATAGCCGTTACAATAATTTAACACTTCGTTAATTTTGTGTAAATAAAACCTTCCACACTTGTCGAAAACTTCATTGGGATTTATTATGTATTACGAAAAAATTGTAATCAAATAATTACATTATAATAGAATAAATGTATTTTTAAGTTATCAATATAAAGTAAATAAAATATCATATATTTGTTGTTTATACTTACTGTAAACTTAATATCATAAAATGTATTTATAGTTAAACTTAAACGGTTATATTACTAGAGTATAGTTCACTTATCTTTAATTACTGTCAACCCTTTTCACGATAATTTTTTACTTATATATGTTTATTGGACACTTTTAAACGTATCAAAATACATCTATGTCATTCGTAAAAACGAATAATTAATGTTACGAATTTGTACGTCATCTATTCCGCTGAAAGACGTTAACTCAAACGACGAGTTTTAGGAAACTATAACGAAATATTATTTAATATCTATACAGACTAAAAATATACATGTATTAGCTTTCAAATTCTATAGGATAGATGCTATTTATATACCTATTTATAAGTTATACATTTATTATTATAGAATATATGTTTAAAAATAGTCCCGTTTAAAATTTTTCCAATTTCGTATGAAATATTTTTTTTAGTTAATATTGTATTAGGTCCCTGATTAGCTTGATAATTATTTATTTCAACTATGAATTAAGTAAACTTTTTATTTTAACCATAAAATGAAATGATATTTGCAAATATAACATATTTGTAGTGGCCTATAATTGGTTTGCTTAGTTCCAAAAATCCGATTTGAAGAACTTACAAGAACTTACATAGTTGCGTACAATGAATACATACTTGGTATGTGTTTATTGACACGTTAGCTCACTAACAGATTATGTATATGATGCATTGCAGTATTTCAATACGTGAAATAAATATAGGATTGTACTCTCTATTAATATTAGTGCGTATAACTCGCAGTGGCACAATTATATGATCGATTTTAATTAGAAGTAGAAAGGTATATGTATGTATTAAGTGAAATTTAGTACAATAGTTGATTATATTTCTTTTATAAAATTGCGCTGTTAAATTTTCTTGTACATCAAACGATAGTGAAGAAACAGCATTAATGGTTTAAATAATTAAATTCAAATAATAATATAGTATTAATAATAATAATAATTAAACGTAATAATTGATGATATGGTTAGTGTCTTTGATACTTTATAAGTTTATAACATTTACTGTGTAGTGAAAATTTATACAACTTGAATAATGAAACTTTCGAATACGTGTATGTTTTTGCAGTTTTCAACGTTAAATTAAAATATACTAATATATATAAAGTTATATTCTTTACGGTGACTTATATAGGTTAGATCTGTTTATTATCAATGTTAATACACCACCGATCAAATGACCAGTAGGTTATGGAGAGAATCAAGTCTGTAACTAGTATATACCAATACTTTAGATTTAAAAGAAACATTATAATAGTATGAATACGGTTTGTTTTATGTTCAATATTATGTTTAATATCGAAATATTCTTGTTTTTAATGTATATTATAATATATAATACATAATATGTTATACATACATATATATATATACAATATGCATTATGTGTACTTACCAAACCAAATGGAGATAACCCTTGATGTTCATTCTCTGGCGAATCTAAGCCGGAACAACAGCCAGCCCTATTAAAAATAATATAATATATAAGGTAAATTATTACTTCCATTACCTATCTAACAGACATTTTTTGTTAACGTTATAAAAAAAGTAATATCATAAATAATAATTTATAGAATTATTGAGATACAAAATTAGTTTACTCCCAAAGACCAAAACTGTCAAACGTACTGACAAGCATTCTAATTTATATATTGTCGGGTCAATGATGCAGTACATATAAAATCGTAGAGGTGGGCAAGGATAGTATACATATTGTTTGATGCTATGACCTGTTACTAAATAAACATTTATTCATCAATAAATCGTCTTACCGATTCTTGGATGTATAGATAGTTACTAGTTTTTGATACTTAGAAATCATGTAAGACACTGTTGAAAAGTACGTTTTACGATGAAAATATGAAATGAGATGAAAAAATAAAAGTAAAAGCTTTAAATTGACCTTTTCCGGTATTCTATCAGACGCATCAAATACAATATAATAATATTACTAGTATGCGTGAAACCCATATACTATTTACATAAACATGATATGATTGAAGCACTCGTTTGTTTGAAATGAATATGATACAATAACTATTTATACCTTTAAATCAAATCAGTTATTGACTGTATATAGTGATGATGAAAAATTGAATCCTTGGCCAACCAGTAGTTATTTAAGTGATTTTAAGTTTAAAAGATACAACATGTTATATAGAACTATAATTAAGCACAAAAACATATAAAACCAGCTCAATGTATCGCCTTTCTTGTGATAATATATTCATTAAAATTAAACGACAAAAACTTGCACTCGAGAATCCATACACTGTTGTTACTAAACAAAACCCACTCATTGACTAAGTATTATATTAATGTATACTTACTTAAACAAACTAAATAGTTGTACTCCAAATATTTATATACATACAATCTAACTTAAGAAATATACTTATGCTGTATAAATGTATTTAAATAATTAAATAGTTCAGAATATAAAATAATGAACTCCAACATGAAATGGGTAAACTTTAGTATAATATTAATAACAAAAAATAATATCATATTATGTTATATCTATAAAAATAATATTTATTAAGTGAAAGTTTTTTTTTTTTTGAAAAATGGAAGAAAATAGAAAT
This sequence comes from Melanaphis sacchari, assembly GCF_002803265.2. Taxonomy (NCBI): domain Eukaryota; kingdom Metazoa; phylum Arthropoda; class Insecta; order Hemiptera; family Aphididae; genus Melanaphis; species Melanaphis sacchari. Next base: position 82,824 of record NW_020271531.1, on the reverse strand, counting down.
AACGTATTAAAACAATAATATTTTAATACCTACATTACCTATATATAAAGATACGTGTAGTTATTTTTTAATACACAGAATGGTTTATTCGCGTGTAGATTAATTTTAACTGTGTATAATACAAAAAATATATTTATGACATAGAAAATCAGTTTTGGTACCCGTTCAAAAAATATTTACCTACTTTGTTTTCAGACCTACAAATGAACTGCAGACTCTTTAGTACAGCATAGCAGTAAAACGACTAATAAACAATTTAAAAAGAAAAAAAAGTTTGAAAAGACTTGTGCAGACGCCACAAGGTTAGGTAAATAATAAATTTACATCATATTTTGTATTGAATGACATCGTCTAAATACGTCAATGGGCAACAACAATAGGCGTATGCCAACGACGCGGCGAAACGTTTTTAAAAACACGGCAAAAGCTCGTGTATTATATTATATTTTAAAGGTATATAGGCTAACCTAACCTTCCGCATCCGCAGCCAAGAAAGTGCGAGCGTACTACCTTTTATTACCGACCGTTATAAAATCGTAAATAAAAACTGAACGAGAAATATTCGTTCTCGATTAAACCCAAAACGGTCGCAGAGAAATACAGCTAATATTATTATTACGATTACCAGCGCATTTGTTTTCAATTTCGTCTACTGTGTTCAGCCATCGTGTAGTGCGCGGCGACAATACCTTACACACAACATAATAATATATTACTTTCATGGTCAGAGTCAATAAAGTTTATGTAGGACATGACCCGCGCGCGTATTCGATTAGACCATTGAAACCACTCGAATGTGCTTTGCTGCAGAACACTTAACGACTGTGTGTGTGACGAAATTCAATCAATTCGGACCTTTTTTCCTCTGTCTCCGCTGTTCATTCTCTCGCACCGTGTCCGTTTCTTTTGCATCCTTTCCAAACGTTTGGCTCGTGTGCGTGTGCGGATTGATAAGAAACCAATGAGCCGAATTAAGAAAAAAAAAAGTATTATTATTTCTAAACACTCTCAAAGTGGCTAGGTGATTTATCTTGTTTTTATCTTCTGCTCTTAGATTTATAGATTGTGTCACAGTCTCTAGTGTTTTTTTTTTCCGAACATTCGCTAAAAACGCATGCCCTCATTTTGTTACTAAACAGAAATAAAAAGCCCTAAGATTGTATCGATGTTTTTCTGAAAGAATACCACTTATTATTACATCCATTAACTAGGAACAAAAGATCGCGAATAAATGAAACAGTATAATATTATTGTTTAAGAGTTTCATTATTTGCATACATAAATATAATATTATATATATATATATATTTATATATGCGAATACAATATAAGCTTACTTCAAGCAACTAATATAGAACATACAAGTCATAATTTGAGTTGAACACGTACATTTGTCGTAGTTAGCTTTATTCAAATTAACGAAATTTGATAAAGTTAATTATGAAAGTTGTTTGATATATTAAGTGGATTTCACAAATATAACTTATTGGCATAATAATTAAGAAGACCGAGAGGTTTAATCAGATTCTGTTTCATATATTATTATGTAATTTGTGGGACGTGGCGTGTAAGGTATACTACTGTAAAACGTCATTAGATATTTCAAATATTTTGTCATAAAGTGCCATAGAAGATTAATCGTATATGGAAATATTAAATTGACAATAAAGTACGTTGTATTAACAGTTAATAACCATTATATTGTCGAAATTAATAAACTTTGATTTATTTATATTTTTGATTTTCTAATTGGAAAAATTGAAAATATATAAGCACAATTCTGTCATTTTAATTTAATTTTTATTATTTTACATTAATTTTTGTTGGTGAATCTATACTGTGACATTTTTGTTTTTAAAATGACTACCAAAAATATGAATTAATAAATTATATTTTTCATTTTATAGTTTTTTATTTATTGGCATTTCATTTGAAAGAATGTTTAAGATAAATGAAGTCAAATGGTCATTCTGAACGATTTGTGGTGCATTTATTCTTTAGCTTAAATAAGCTTTAAATAATTATCAATGAAAATAAATTTTCGTTCAATATTTTTTATACATCAGCAGTATTTAAAACTAATTTTCACAAGCTTGGTCTTAAAATTATAAAGGTTTATAGGTTATTTTCAAAAATCCAAAATTGATAAAGGTTTATCAACATGAGGATAAAAATTTAAATATAAAATGTTTGAATGTATTTGCGCTTTAACTGTTCATTCAATTAAAAATTAATTATATTCAAATTGTTCAAGATGAAAAATATGTATGTTAATTTTAAGTAGTTAATTCTAAATTTAATGATATAAAAACATAGCTAAATTAGTCTATGACTTTTTTGATTTAGCGTTTGTCAAAATTGTAATAAAGTATCGTGCGTTTATAATAACTTAATATTTTCTAAGGATTTTAATTAGCATAAAAATAGGCAACAATTTTTTGTATTCTTACCACAATGTATCGCAAGTATGCGTTAAGGTTAAATATCGGGCACCAAGGCTATGAAAAATCCTGAGCACTGCTAGTGAATTACCCAGTGAATGACCACCTTCAACGCCAATTAGACTAGCAATTTTTCTTACTTTGTGTGCTTCTCGTATTCCTGATTAAGCGATATAGATATATGCAATTAGAAAAAGATATATAATATATTTATGATTTACGTCGTACCTTTTACTGATGTTACAAGCTGTAAATCACTGGAATAGGTTTCAGCCAACCTCCTAATGACGTCAATTTGTTCCATTGTAGTTTGGACACCATCCAGGTGCTTTTTGCCACAGGGTACATATGCTGACCAAAACTGTCAACAACGTAAGTACACAATAAATTAAAAAAAAAAAAAAAAACATTATTTCATGTACTCGATCATGGATAAACGTTATAATTATCTTTAAAACGTCATGTTGGTATATCATACTACGGTTATTATTTTGGAATTTTAATGGAATGTGTTAAGTTATTTTTCTGGTAGAAACCAAATTTTTAAGTTAATATTTTTAAGTTATATGTATATTAATATTTAATCAATTTGTTCTCATTATTTTAAAAATCCATGATTTTGTGATTTTAAAAATATGAAAAATGACTTAAATTTATTTTGATTCAAATTCATAAAACGGCTACATGAATTTTAAATATTTCAATGAAGATTCAAAAATAGTAAGTTTATTTTGAATGTGTAATTTTGAGTGTATGCGAATTGGTAATGTATTTGAAAATGAAAAATATGATTAATTCATTTTAGTATAATTAATAAAGTATAAAATACATAAAATATATCTATATAATAAGCGATATAAAAATGTTTAAATATATCGAACAAATACTTTTTTTTTATTTAATAAATAATAATTTTGAACAATCATACTTCATAGTATTATACACTGTACAGTGTACACAGAATGTTAAGTAAGTTTGGAAACGTAGATATATAGTATATACGACGGATGCATTAATAACCAGTATTAAACATTTCTAAATTGTCAATCAAATTCAATAATATCATTTAGTTAACACGATATGATGGGATTACGAGAGCAATGTATTTAATCGATTCCATTAAAATATATTGATTTGATTAACTATGGATACATTTTAAAATGATTGACATATTATTAAAGATATGCATAATTCAACTAAAATACTGTGTAATATACAAGGTATGTGCTATTAATAGTTGCATTTACGATATACTTAATATAGGTATTTAACGGATAGGTAATTAAACTCTAAAACATAATATAATCAATACCTACTTATTTGTGGGTATTATATATATTTAATTTACATAATCATTTTTTCATAATAATAATGATAATGATAATTATAATAATAATAGAAAAGTTATATAATATATAGAATGAAATAGTCAATAGGAATTTAAAACAAGTTTAAAAATTTAAATTAGTTTCTGATTGTGGAAATAAACATAATTTAAAAAATAATATTAACATCATAAGGTAATGTCAAATAAAACAATAAATAAAATAAAATTGAATTATATGTGTAGTGTAGCATTATAACATAAATTTAATTTGGTAGTATGATAACAATTCATAACTGGGTATGACGATAAAGGAAATGTTTTTTTTTTTTTACTTAATTCGTAACTGTCATCGTCTGATTTAGTAGATATCAACAACTCGTACATTTTTAGGAATGAAAATAATTCTTTCATCTAATAAGAATGATAAGAAAATATTATTTGTCATTCCTTTTTAGTAGTTGTTTTTTGTTTCTGGTGTTTCCTGTTATACCTACCGGTATAATTTGTTCAAAGCGCTAAATAAGGATTACAAAAACCATATTGTGCTAAAACATTATAATTCTTTGAATACTTTAACGAATAAAACAAGTTAATTAAGCTCGGTATATTTATAAATAAATACCTAAATTATAAACTTCAACGACTGTAATTAAGACTTATTAGATAAGAGAAGTTTAAATTATATATCAGAAAAAAAAATATAAGCAACCATGTTAAACAAATTTTTAACTGAAAAATTGATTTTTCTTACATTTCTTATAAATACGTTTTTTAAATTTGAATGGATTTAATTATTTATACTGTACAGTAAATGATACTTTTAAAATACAATTCTGTAAATACATACTAATGCTTACTTAAAATTTAGATTCATCTTTTCGACGAATATAATTGTTATATAATCTATGTGCAATAAATACTTTAGCGATTTATTTTCCAAAAGGTAAAGAAATTGTCGATATATTTTCACAAATAAACAGATATAGGTAGGCAAGTTCATTCAAGAGGATTGAAAACCGATGAATATTTACGAATATCGCGTAAGCTATTCGTTCCATAAATTATTTTGCAACATTTCAATCCGTGAAAGGCAAATAGTCATTAATATAGATACGTTTTTCCTTTATATTATATGCACTGGACAATGTTGTATCTAATCTGCACAATTATAGCATTTTCTATAAACCTACCTTAAATATAGAAGCTTATAACCTAATATCATGTATTTAAATCTAAAATGATTAAAATTATTAAAAATGATTATTGTTGGTGTAATTAGAATTTTAAGAATATTTCGTTTGAATTTATGAGCCTTAATTCCAAAAAAAGTAAAAAATATCTATAGGTACTTATTAACACAAAACGTAGTATTGAGTTATAGTTAACATTTTGTTTAAAAGGTATAAGCATTTGTGCTTTTAATGTGTAAGTATGCAAATTATGAAAGTTGCTTTTTTTAATTTTAACGAATTATTTGCAAAATATTAGGCCTAGGTTTAAGATCTATAGAACAAAGTAATAGTGTCAAATTTACACACATACGTTTTAAATTATAATAATACTATCACAGGTTCAATCAAAGCATTTTATAATTTGTATCATTAATCGGTATAAAGTAAATTATATATTATTTATCATTTCTATCGATATTCAATTTGTGTATATAATATAATATAATACTATAACTTGTAAATATGACAAATGACATTTTAATTTTGTATATTTTACATAACTACTGTTATGTAAAATAATCTATTTTTAATTGGTTAGGTATTTATGAATTATTTCTCTGAGTCGGGCATTAAGATATTATTCTAATCGAGTAATTTTAATAAAACGACATTTTTAATAATCCAAAATAAAAAAATTTCTTTGTTGTCTTGAAATATTTAACAGGAATCACAAAATAGATAAAAAGAAAACTGATTATTATTTAAATAAAATATTGTTAGTTTAATAAAAATAAAAATATATTGCTCAATTATACCGACACTGATGTAGAGTATAACTTGTTAAAATAAACTGATATCATTTAAAAAAATACATTCGATAAAAACTTGTTAAATAATGTTATTAGACCTATTTAAATTAGGTAAATTATTATACACAAATGAAATCGTATAACTTCGTTAGTAGAGGTACACTTTACAATATACATATATGAATGTTGAATATATGAAATTGTCTTTACAAATTTAAAAACACTTTTATTGCACAATCTTTAACTATTCATTATGGTTATAAAATACAAAATACGTATTTTAATTTAATATATATTAAAATATGCATTTTGCAGTCCAAATGTAGTAAACTTCAATGGATATTTTTGAAAATTAAGTAAATTAAATATTTGACCTAACTAAATTTACAGCAAGGTTATGGTTAATTTAGTTTTAATACATTTCAATTTTCCAAAAAAATATAATAAGAATATTCCAACTTAAACAAATTCAAAGTAGATACCAACTTTTTTACATAGTTACAAGTTAAAAAGTTAAAATTGATGACATGTGTTACACATCATTTTCAGAACACGTTTCCTACTTTAGCAAAGTTAAATATAATATACATAATTGTATAATTAATAACTTTTTTTTTTTATTTTGTAAAGTATAGAACTTGCAATTAAAATAATAAATATAAAAAACCAATAAAATTAAAAAAATTATTGTATTTTTGTGAGAATACTTAATAGTTCTGATTAAAATATATATACTTATTACCCTATAGATTTGTTAAAAATGTTTGAAATATATTATGTTAGATACTAAAAAAATAAATAAATAAAAAGACAATTTTAAACATAAATCAATAATTGCTAATAAATATAAAATATAATGATAAATTATATTTAAATGTTTTTGCAGGTAAGATTTTATCCGGTATCAAATCTATTTAACTTTAAGGTCTATAAATTATTTTTATAACATTGAATAGTTTTCGCTCTACTGATTTAACAGGAATTTCACGAAGTAGAAAATATTATACGATATTTTTATATTTTGAATATGATTTGTGATTTTAAAATTGGATTAAAATATTAGTGATTTGAAACATTTTTTATAAAAAAAGTTTTTGAAATATTTGAACTTTTTTCATTATTTTATATGTTGATATAATTACTTAAATTCAATGTTTATGAGCATACACCACAACAGAGTATAGTAACAATATTACTTTCAATTATGATACATATTTATGAAGTATTTTATAAGTTAAAAAATTAAAACAATCAAATAAACAAATCAATATCACATATAAGAAATGATAATGATAATTTTTATTTTTAATAAAATATAATTTTAAATACTTTTATATCAACCCACTAAAGTATTGTAGTATTGTGGTTCAATCGTACAATTGAAAAATCTATGCTTACAAAAAGAAAAAGAATATTTACATTATCTTGAAATATTGTATAAAGTACTTAATTAAAGTAATAAATAATTTTGTAGTTGGTTTCAAATAGAATTGCGCTAGTATTGTAGGTAGGTACTTAATATTCAATAAGCCAAAAATAACTTATATCATCATGTTATACAGTTATTGTTTCGGATGTATTTTACTAAAGTAATAACCTTATATAATTTGCGTTGAGAGCTTAGGTGCTAATTTCATTTTTTTTTTTTTTTGCTAGAACTAACTAAGTTTAAAGAATTAAAATAAAGTTTTTTTAGAAAATGTAAAATGCACAAATTAATACCAATATAGCTAAATATACAATGTAAATATGTAAAAATGTTATATAGGTGAGTATCAAGTTTAATTATTCCACATTAAGACGATTAGCACTAATAAATTTAAATATGATCTGATTTTTTCTTTAACGACTTTTAAACAACATTATTCTTTTTTTTTTTTTTAAATCATATATTTAGTGTTTTTCTTTTAGTTTTTTTAATGATTTGAAGAATAAAAAATAACAGTTAATTAATTTCAGAGTTCTATAATTTACGGGAGAATGAAAATTTTGATAATAACAAAATTATACAAAAAATAAAACATAATTAAATAATATTGCTGACATAAATTACAAGTGCAAATAAATTAATTTATACATTAAAATTGTATGTATTTTTAAACTGGTTTTAATCATTGTTATAATAATAAATGAATATTGTAACTGAATTAATTAAACTCTGATATTTTAGGAAAATTGTATTTACTTGAAAAACTGGTTAATTTTTTTTGTTGATATATCTTGTTATTAATTTAAAACCTTAAAATATTAGTAAACTGTGTTTTTTTTTTAAATGCTATTTTTCAATCAGTTATTGAAATAATTTCTTTAGACTAAGACTTTTACATTTAAAAAGCTATGCATTAAATCTACAATATTATATAAGTTCATAAAATATTTATAATGATATCACGGTCGTGAATTTAAATGTTTAAAATAATATTATAATTTTATTGTTATCGTCTAAATACCAAATTTAATATTGTTTTCCAAAATTTAAAAAAATATATGTTTTTAATTATATTGAGTGAATTCATACAAATTAACAAAAAAAATTAATGTTTTTATTTGAATCTAGATTAAATAAATAATACGGAATACCTATAATAATAATTGTGCTCAAATATGAAGTACAATTTTCATAAATTGAAATAAACTTCTTTCTCTTAATAAAATAATTCAAAATTAGAACTTTTACATTGATGATCATTTTTTTTTTAAGGGTATTTACGATATAAATAATTTTTTTTTTCTATGTATGAAAATATTAAAATACTCATATACTCGTATATAATATGTTCACTACTATACAAATGAAAAATTATTAATTTTATTTTGTTATTGTTCAAAAATTGTGAAAGTTTAATAACATTTAAAAAATATTTTCTTAGAGATCTATTTTTCCTCTCGTAAATATTGTATAAGATTCAAAGCATAGTATTTCGATATTTGAGGGCCATAAACGCTGACCAACCTTGATATCAATATTAAATTTGAATATTAAATGTACTCAATTCTATAAAATAGGGCCAGTTACTATTAGAATACATTTTACCCACCATTAGGTACAAAACTATAGAAGTGAATGTTAATATGATAGATCCTACAGAGATTGGTAAAATTATGTATTTTAAAGCACGTGGATTATTTATAAAACTGCAAACAAATATTCCTGCATATAATATGATATGTGTAATTCATTATTTTTAATTTCTATAAAAAATTAAATTATTAAAATTAATATAGGTATATGAATAATATATTATACTTATTGTACATATAATTTGGAAAGATACTTATTTCATTGTAAAATCTATTTATGATATATTTTTAGTTTTATATCGAAAGATAATTGAGGATTTTAATCTTATAGATAATTAGTAATTTTTGAAGACTGCTTCGTAAACTTAAATTTTAATTTAAAAAAAAAAAACATTGACATAGTTTAAATAAGAATATGAGTTTAGTTTTCAGTTATAAACAAAATATCGCACTACTCAAAGTAATAATAACTAAGTTTTTTTTTAATGATAAGTTTATATAACATGTTTATTTATGTTACCTTTAATATAAAATTTAAATAAGGAATTCACAGTAGTTATCTTCTTTTTTATATTTTATAAGTATTTTAAATAAATAAGGGAACATTTTTAAAGGTAGCTTTGTATATGTAACAAATGGTTATTATTTTTAAGTGGTATATATTTTCTTTTATGGTGTTGACATGAAACAAATATTTTGTATTGACTTCAACCAATAAGCTCAAAACTTTAGAAATGGCGTAGTAAGATGTAAAGATTATGAATTAAATGTCATGGAAGTTATTGAATAGGTATAATAGGTTTATATAATATTATATGTTTTATATTCATGAGAAGATTTTACTACAAAGGTTTTTAGTCTACATGAACTTAATATCCAAAAAAAAATATATTATTATAAATTACATATTTATAAATATGGTTACAACATATTTGGAAAATTTATAATTTTTGACTGAAGTTCATCATATGGAAAAAATGTACAGTGTGCTGCTATAGGTAGTGTTTTCTTCATTGATGGCTTAATATTGTGAAGGTGGGTCATTTAGGATTTTGGGGATTTCAGTGAATTTGAATGAGTTTATCACTATAATAATATGATTTATTGCATTTCATGTATCACATACTGATAATGATTTTTAACTAATAATGTAGGCGTGAGTTAAGTGGGTGTGATCAATTTTTATTCGAGTGATTGCTTTAGTTATTATGTTAAATTTTACATTTATAAGTTTGCTAGAGAGAGATATTAATCCAACGTTTCTGCAATTCTTCCATTATCTTTTATTTGGATAATATTGAGTGTTTAAGATGAAGTTGTAGTTATTTATGTGGAAAGTAAATTATATGTGATGATAGGTGGATTCGTAGACTGCCGAGTCTACATTTTAATTTTCAGTATCCCGACATGTGAGGGGTCCCACATGAAAGATACAATAAAGCCTCGATTATCAGCACTAATTATGACCAAAGGAAGTGTGGATAATTAAATAATGATTAAAAATAAAATTTTAAAAATAATGAACTGTACCTATGTATAACGTATAATACGATATTGTATACTCGTACGTATTGTTAAAAGTACATAGTATAATTAATTTAAATTGAAAAATATAATAGACATACATGATATAAAATACAAATTTATAGATTTTTGTAATTATTTAAAATAATAATCAATTTTTTTTGGACGTTTACGAACCAATTAAATATACATTCTATATTAAAATGATCCGTAGTAGATAATAAAATAATATCGCATTTTATAATTTGCACATAAATAACACAATAAAACGAACATAACGAATGACAAAATTAAATTATATTAAACTAAAAATAAATGTGTTCAACAATTTTGTAGTGCAAATAATTGACTGGTCAGATAATTGACGTGTCGATAATCGACGCTCCACTGTATTGGTTATAAGTAGGTACAACATATTAATAACAAAAATTCTTGTATGTGTTGACAAGTTCATTTTATAGATTTGGAATTGATGAGAAGGTGTTCAACGAGTCATTGATCATGATGTTGCAATTTTCTATGTTTGGAGATGAGGATTTTTAAGATTCATAAATAGCACAAGTTTCTGCTGTAATATCATGATAAGGAAGGACGATATTTAGGAAAATATAATTTTCTGGTCTGTGCGTCGCAAAAACCCACGCCATTAGTAAGCATCAGTTTGTATGTATATTCGGTCGTATTCCGAGTATTGTAATTTAGTATTAATGAATATTATATGCTATATTATAATTTATACTGTCTTAAAGAATGGAATATCAAATATCATGTAATGAAAATTTACTAGAGGCCGGAGATCGTTGTATATATATTGTATTTGCGGTAAAATTATAATACTAACATATAGCAGTGGCGGGAAAAAATTACAATATTGCTGAGCTTGTTGACACTTGAACAATATATTGCATTCTAAATTATGGATTTCCATTGGAATGATTAAATACAAAATGCTTGCAGTTTATACGTGTCTTTGATATATTTGAGATGGAAATTATAGGCACTTCTGGGTATATGTATAAATACAGAGGTCTACTTCTGGAGATTTTCAAAATAATAAATTGTAAATTTATAAAACAATACCAAAACCCCGTATTATAACGAATACCTGAAAATTGTGCAAATTGTTGGGTGTATGAATTTTGCTAATACAGAGACGACGAGTTGAGAATAAAATCGAAAAATTACAAGAGCAAGGAAACCATTGTTCGCATCCAGAAAAGAATATAAAAACGGTTTTAACATTTAACACAATAAGCGAGCTTAATAATGGACAGCTTGTAATAAGCGACTCGTTTGGAGAGTTAATTTTTTCAGAGTGCAACACGCGTGTAAACTTTGTATTCAGCTTGAGTTTGACGGAAAATATTAAAGTAAACCCTTCATCCACAATAGAGATTTTTCGTATACATATATTATTTAAACTTACTTGAGCGCCAACCATGCCCTTCTTGAGCCGTGGTAAATCGGTTTGCGACCAATTACTCTTCGACCACGGTTCCACGGTCGTCAAATCCGCAGAGAAATTGAAATACATCAGCTGATTGTGTACGAACTTTCGAATATTCCACGGAAGATCGTTGTGCCTATAAAACAAACGCACTTTTAACGAAAATCGCGAGTTAAAATATTGTTTTTCACACCCATAGGGCGGTAAAAATATGTTTTAAAACGTCACGCCTATAATAATAATTTTTTTTTATTTTTTACCAAAAACTAAACGATATGTATTTTTTTTACATATGTTTGATGATTAGTTATTGAAAATTTTATTCTGATCACGTGGTTAGGGTTAGGTTGTAAAGTTTTCAGGTTAATTTGCAAGTCAATTTATAAACTAATTAAATATTTTTATGATCATAATTTTGAGTAGATAGTTTATTATTTCACAAATTTCCACTAAATATATCAGTAAAAAACTAAAAAGATAATATATTTAATAATATTTTACTGTTTTGCATTTCATTCCGGCGCACTATAGCTGATATATTTATTCCTATAACCGATGTATAATTTATAATAAGTTTAAATCTGTTTACAATCAATATTAAAATTACCGAAGTTAATGCGGAACTACTCGTTGTATTGATAGTGACGAAAATATATGAACGATCGTATAAATAAAGAAAAACGTCAGATAAAAAAATATGTTATTGTTTATATACTAAGTACCTTAGTATAATATATCAAGTATGATGAAAGTATTTTGAGTACTAATATAAATTTCAGAGTTTTGACTGTTCTAAAGAAATACGCTGAATAAGGTTTTGGACAGGGTCGTTCAACTTTTGAATAATAAAAGACAAGTAGCGTTTAAAAAAGAAATAAATAAAAAAATACAACTAGTAACTATAAACCTCTTTATAATAATATTTTTTCAAAACTCCAGACTGCTTCTATTAAGTAGTATTATTTTAGATTTTCTAAAGTTAAAAGTTGTAATATATATAATATATATTTATATAAGTAATCTTGTAATTATCTAAAATTACTTTTAGTAAGTGTTAAAACATATTTGTAAATAATTATATCTGACATAATATATCTACATGAATAGCATCTTTATTTTTAAATAATATGTATAAGTACTTGATTTAAATTCTTTATATTCTATTTAATTTTATTATAATATATGTTATTCTAAATAATCATAAATTTGCGATACCCTTCAATTAAAAATTTAAAACAAAATTATTTTACTATTATAATATTACTAACAGTAAAGTAAATTTATACATATGTTTAACTGTATATATATTATTTTTATGTGATATAGAGTAGGAGTTACCTAAGTATATGTTATACGTTTATATGAATTTGTATGATATGTACACAGATACAGAAATAATAAAAATTTCAGTACCAGTTTATGTCAGTTTATTATTATTATTTCAAAAATAGGTCAATGTTTAGGTTAGGTTATATATGACTGTTATTTGAATTAGTTTTATATTTTCGTATTAAAACTAGGTATATTTGTTTGGTCGAAAAAAATGAAAGTATTTATTTGAATTAATGTATTAAAATAAAAATATTTTAAATCCGTGGTTTAGCGCATTATATTAATATTATGTTTATTTGTAGTATAGTTGCTATTTATTTAATAAAGTAAATTGCATATTTCAATATTTGTTATTATTACAAAAGAAAAAATACATACGCAAATATTTAACATTTATTTATTATTGTTACACGTTTTTCTACATGGTATCCCCATTCCCTACTCTTTCACTGTTAAATATCTTAGTATAACACTTGATTAAAGATTAGCTTGGACTCGTTTTATTAGAATTTAACGAATAGCTTTAAATAATTACTTATTCATATTAAAAGGTTTATTATACAATAATAAATACAACTTCGTGGAGATTAAAGTTTTTATACATAAAACTCTACTAAAACAATATAGAAATACAGACTGTAGTTGTGGGATAATTTGAAAACAATTGAATATTGATGAAATTTAAACCTTAAAAATTTAACCCTAAGAAAATTAACAAATGCGCCTCCTCACGTCTCAAAACTCAAATTATAAATTGAATTCAAATTTAAAATTAATGACAATACACGATGAAGTTAAATGGTTTTATAAATAATGCCTATAACTATTTAAGTACTCATAAACATTTTGTAAAAATGTCACCTTCATTATAATACCTAGATAACTCCCACTACCTACTCTACTATCATAAAAAATGTTTATTGAACGCGTTCAAGTTGGGTGGAGTTAGAAGGAGTATAATAAGGATCCAATAGCATAAATCGTTTTACTAGAAATAATTAAAACGTGCGGGCTCGGACTAAGGCTTCTAGATTATTTGAAACCAAGAGCGACCATAACATTAGTAAAGCAAAGAATATTTGAACCAGAAGTATAATAATCCCATTGTACAGGTCAAAGAAGAACGAGATCTAGTGAAGGTCATGAATCGGCATTTAGAAGTATTGATTTTAAGACCTAGGTATTGTTTTACACTATTCAGTTAAACAATAAATGTAGACTTAAATAATCCCCAAATGAATTTATTTCCATAGAGTTTTATGTGGTCTATGAAACATAATAGGTAGTTTACATAAAGACATGAAATTGTGCAGAAAATCGTCTATGGGTTAGGTATATAATGTAATAGGTAATATTGTAAAATGTAATTATTATTAATCGCATTTTTTTTTTTCAGTTTCAATTGTATAAAATATTCATTATACAGATAATTGTATTGTGGATGTTTTCCATTTATATAATGAATTATTAGTTTATTGTTAATACAGCGGTAACTGATTGGTGTACCTATAACTAAAGATACACTTACCAATCAAATTAATATTAAACAGGTAATAGTACGGCTATTTTGAAAAATTAAACATATTTATATGGCATCAATATCTGAGTATAATTATTTACCTAACCTACATATTGTTTCATTTAAATACATTGAATATTATAGTGTTAGATAAATAATTCAAAATATATAATATTGTATTATATTCATTGAATAAATTACTTTCAATAATATAAAACGTACAATAATTATGAAATACCTGGTTAAACTCAATATTTATTTCTATAATAAAATCTTTACTTAGTTAATTAATTGCCTGATCTAATGGGTAATTTATCTTCTAGACGAATAAAAGTACTGTCAAATTGAAATGAAAATTAACATCACACGATAGAAAAGGAAACCATTACAAAAATAATGAAATTTTAATTGCTGTATTTATATTTTAATAATTTACACAATAATATTGTATTGTATAAATGTCATCATTATGACTGATTATTTTAAAGATCGTAATATAATTTACACTAGAAGCTTAAAGTGAATAAAATAATTTTAATAATTAATAATTTCAAGTTATTGAAAAGTATAAGTGTTATGAAAATTTAAAGATTTTTTTTCGAGATAGGTATCCAGAATTTAATATCATCAATGTTTGAGATAATCTAACCTTTGTGAATCAACTGTTAAGGTTATTATTATATTCTCTATTATATTTTTATTATAGATTCTAAATAAAACAATAGATGTATTGGATATTTGTTTTTACTTTTTGTGTGTGTCATCACTTTTTATAGTAGTAAAGTTGTGAAATACAATTTTTAAAGACATTTCAAGTTTAAAATTTTAACAAAGTAATAATTTAAACGAAATATAACGATTTCAGCGATTGTGCTGTAATTGTAATTCTTAAAATGTTATTTATCATAGGGACTTAAAACTTTTTATTATTACGAGTATGTAGGTTTATTATTATCGTTTATACACAATGCAATTTTCAACATATTTAAAAATATATATTATGTTAAAATATTTAAATCATGATTATTCTTATCATTCTATAGGGTATGTCAATATCGATTTATAAACTAATAATAATAATTGAATGTGATATTATATCTTATGTCTCATTTTTTCGCAGATTAGTTCAGCCATGTCTCTTACCCTATTATCTGTACTTTATAGTATAATATAAATAAACGATGAAATATCTTTAGAAGTAGATGTGAACACATCATCTCTTTTCAAAATTCTTTTATGTATACAATAATTTTCAAATTTAATGTACTCATTGCAATAACCTACTCAATAATGAGGTGCACTTAAAACTTAAAATACAGCAAGGTTTTTTCTTTGTTTTTTTTTTTTTTTTTAACAAAGTACTTATTTAAATTTAAATAACGGGTTGGTGATGAAAAAATAGTCGTATCCTACATAGGATTATTTTTTCAATTTTTTATAAGTGTGTAATTATATTTTATAATAATTTTTAATTTTTATAATATTATAAAGATAAATGTATAATCAAAAATAATGATTTAAAAAACGTATACATGGTTTTCAGTTGTCTTTGATGTAAAAATTAACATATGTATTATAAATTAATTTGTTTCACATGAATATTTTTTGAATGCAAGAAAAATTTATAATTAAGTTAGGTACAAGATCAAAAACTGATCATGACAAATATGTCGGGATTAAAAAATAACAGTATGCAACAGTTGATTTAGAGTTACAGCATGGTTTGAATAAAGTAATAATTGTGTGTTTTACTCTTCAGACATAATATTATTATATATATAAACGTGTATGAATTGTAATATTTTATAAGACTGTGTTTTTTGAGGAAGAGAAGTATAGTACTCCAAATAGAATATTGAAGCTTTAATCCGATCGATATATTACATTTTCGTGAATAACAAACGAATTTTTAAGAATTAATTTATCGAAAATGTCTTTTGTCTGACATCAGATTGAATAAATCCCACAGAAAAATAAAAAATTGATTAGAACCGGGACATTCATATATAATATTGAGAGGATACATTTCCACCTCGGTTTGTTCAGAACGAGAATTTAGTTTTGTGAAAATTGGGGTTTGAGCAGGACAATAGCCTCATTCAAAAATTGTTCGAGTTGATAGGAATTGTGACCATAAATGTACCTGAAGACTTTTTTTTTAATAAATAATAATAAACAAAATATAATAGATAAATATTAAAACAAATATTTAATAATGAATGTTTCGAAATGTTTGCTGTATATCAGTCTATATTAAATATGTATTTAATCACTGACGAAGGAGTAATTATGTATATTCAAATATAATGGTTTGAAAAAAATTTTAATTTCCTTAATATATGAACAAGAAAAATCAATAATATATGTTTTTATATTATCTAAAAAATAACAATAGTTCTTGTTTTTTATTAATAGTTAATAAGCTATATAATTACATATATTATAAAGTAGTAATAGTTTTAGATGACGGGTAATTGATTATTAGTATTAAAAATTAATTAGATAAGAAATTTAAAGTAACTGAAATTATTTAATAAAACAATATAAAAATAGATAAAAATACTCTATTACTTACACTACAATAATAATATTTATATAATTATAATGGTAAAGAAATAAATGTACATATTATTGTATTTTCAAATAAAATATAAATAAATAAAATAGTTCCAAGGTATTTCAGGTATTTCAAGGTCATAGATTATGAAAACATTTTATGTTAAGTATTTTATATTATACATATGTAGTATATAAGAAAATAAAGGGTAGTAAATCAATGTGAAATTGTCATTGTTTTTAAAATAAAAGACATTCACTAACATACATTGTGTTTTTTTTTTTAAATGTTAATGGGATATTTACATATAAATTGTACACTAGTAGTAGTACAATTACATTATATAATAAGTAGTACCTACATAAAAATATAGTAAGAGAACAAATTAAGTATACTAGTTTTTTATTTTAATTTAAAAGTTTCAGCATAGAGATACAAATAGTGTTTGATTTAGACAGCGTCATTTAGATTGATACATAAAAAATATATATTCATTTTTTTGAAAACTTAAAGATTATCCAAAAGAATTAAGGAGGGTAGATGTGAATAATATACAAAAGTAATCAAAAGGAGAGAAATCAAAATTCGAAATCAATTTTTTTACACTTCTAATAGCTTTGATAAATGTTATCATTTTATTGTATTTTATAAAAATGGATAAGTATGTGTTGTATAGTATATATTATTATTGTTTATTTGGTACCTATTTTACAATAGAAAACAAAATTAAACACTTAATTCACATTTACATATAATCATATAAATAATTGTATACCATTTTCATAATGTTCAAAATTATAGTTTTCCTATTTCTTATATGGTACATAAACCATTTGGTCATGGATTTTACTATCTAGTTTCCAGGTCAAAAGAAAAGTAGTTTTTATTTAACTTCAGCGGGATTCGTGTAACCAACTGAAAAACCCCTGCAAACACTTTTAATATTTTCACTAGATTATCCACAAACTTCAAAGCCTAACGCCCTAGCTAAACCTTTACGTTTCGTGTTTATTAACTAGTAAACATAACACGTTAAGTTTTACTGTGAATTTTTAAAAATATACTAAAAGAGATTTGGGAAATTGAAAAATTTCTCTATTTTTAAAATATTAAATAATAAAGTTAATTTTTTTTTCGAGTATACGAAAACACAATAATATGGTGTTATATTCGAAGTAGTTTTGTATGATACTTAAATTTTTGCTATAATATTAAATCCAATATGAATATTGATTTCTCAAAGATTTCAGACAATATAAATAGATTATATTTAATATGATTTAAGATGTTAGATAATCTATAGTAATAAACACAACATAAATAATATATTACAACATGAAATTTAGCAAAGATTTATTAAAAAAAAAAAAAACAAAAACCAAACAGTAAGTATCTAAAAAATTATTGCTCTTAAAATATTATCTAATGACGATCAACTGAAAACGAGAGGGTATATTGCAAAGAAAGGATACTAAATAATGTCCAAAAAGTTGATTTTTATTCAATTTTTTTTTAAATTTCTGCATATATATTTGGCATAATAACACATTTAAAGTAGATGTTCGTTATGCAATCAACTTTTTTCAAAATCCCTTAAAAGGTTCAAGAGCTGAAGTTCAGGTAAAATCAGGTATGAATGGAAGAAAACTAATGAATATATTTGTTTAAAACTATTACGAATTTAACGTTTTAATACTTGTAAGTCGCTTATTGTGTATAATTTTGTTTAAACAAAAACAGATATTATTACATTTAATATTGGTTAAATTATGCACGTGCGTTGTAAATTTATAAAATAATTATGGTAATACATTCCTGGTATACATAGACATGCGCAAACTCCAAAACTAGGTAGTGCTGATATCATATCATTATTGACCCTCTATATTCTAACTATTAGACTTTTTTTAAACTTATGTGATTTTAATATACATATAAAATAAAAATATGAGTTGCACACAACAACTTATCGTTTCCGAGAAAGTATTTGTAGCAGTTTAAAATTAAAGTTAAAATACAATCAACAAGGAAAAAGTAGTATGTAATGTTATAAATAATAGATAATTACAATTAAAATATTGAACAATTGGTTTCTCATTACGATATTATATTTAACGTATGATAAAATTTAATATAATATAATACTATTCATTATACGCACCTCTATACGTTAAACTGTATACAGACATTCAACAGTAGAGTGCACTCAGTGAATTATCATAATTTTTCAAATTTGCTTTAAAAATTTAAACAAAAATTGATTTTAGTAATCGAAGTAAATTTATTGCAATTTTATTCAAACGTGGGACACTTCGGCCCATGAAATATCACAGGGCGTGCTTGGGCACAACCTATATGTTTTGTGCGCATGCCTATGCTGATATAGTTATAGGTATATTAGTATACATTATTTTACAGTTGTAATGAATACAATTTACTAATACATAACTTTTTAGACTATAATTTTAATATCTAATTCAAGCAAGATAGCTACGATAATTTTTACTAATGATTAACACGATTAAAATGTATTTATTTTAAATTATTGCAACGCATTATCAAATCTTGTACCTACAATTATTATATAATATACATATAGTAATATGGAAGCTATTTAATCAAACCTTGTTGGCTTATTAAATTACAAAATTCTACATATACTTACGTGTTAAGTTTTTACGATAAAGGAAGTTGATACCTTGCAACTATTTAATTTAAATGTTCATATCTATTTAATTTAAAGTCTTAAATATTCTCTATTAGAAAGCATTTTGTATTGTAGACGTGTCCTAGTTTACAAAAAAAGAAAAAAAAGAATGATTTAATTTGTGAGAAGACTGGATATTGCAAGTACCTACCAGAAATAATTGAGTTTCCTCAGACACTCATTCTCAATTGAGTTCCATAACTTCAATATAAGTGAAATGCAAATGAATAATATGCGAATATGCGCTGTGTTAAGTATACAAATTACTTTCACTTAATGAAACAATTTTATAAAATATTTCAAGTAAATTTAATTATAAAAATAGGATGCTTTTTTTTATTATTTTATACCTTATAATTTTGTGTGATTTCGAGGTTTGTAGAAAAAGAAACTTAGCATCTGTTTCACAAAGGACAGAATAAAGTTCAATGTAATACGTTTGATTTACGATCTTTTAATGGAAAACACAAAAAGAGTAAGTTTTTCTATAGCTAGCGAAGACATCTGGTCTAAAGATGTATAAGAATATATAATATATTATTTTAAAAATAAGAAACTGGTTTATAAAATACCGAATAAATTAAATTAAAAGTTTAGTTTTAAATTGTTTTAGACAAATTATTACGGAATCTATCGGGAATTATATGCAAAATACATTATAGAAAAAAAAAAAATAATAGGTATTTTTTTCTTTAATAGACAAGTGATAAAATTCGATTATTTACAATTGTAAATATATGTAGGATGTAATTTACAAGGAGAATTATAAAAGACATAAATCAAGCAGTCCACGTGTTCTAAAAAATTTTGAGTAAAAAATTTCTATGTTATTGCCATTTTAGTAGAGTGCATTTACCATTTGAAGTTTATTTTTCATACAACCCGAAGTACTAGTAATAAATTTCTCTTACGAATATACTTAAATATAGTATAGGGGACAACGAATAGAAAATATAATATCATATAGCGCATTGGAGCATATATTATTGTAACGTATCAATTAGGCGTAATTGTTATTTATTATTCAAATAACTTTACATCTAACATTTATGTAAAAATTGTATTCAACTTAATTTTTTCGGAATAATAAAAAGTATATTTGAGTGAGTCAAAACATATTTTTCTTTATTACTAGTTTTTATATACAATTTATATAATATTTTGTTATGTAAATAGACGTAAGCTGTTTTTATCCATTAATGCTATTTATATATATATATATATATATATATATATAAAAAGAATCAGGCAAATATATATTTTTATTGTGATTAAAAGAATAATTTTAAAGTTTTATTTAAGGTTATAAATTATGTCATAAGTTGATCTATTATTTAGTTATTTTATTCGAATTATAGCAAAAATATTTTTAATTTTTTTTCATTATTTAAATCATTAACTTTATGATTATTATTTATTATGCAATAATTATAAATAAAAATATATTTCACATGAATTAGCAAAATAGTTATGTTGCATTGTATAAAGGTTATTCAAATCAGATGTAAGTTAAAATTAAGCAATACAATAAAAAAGTGTTTGTATTAAAACAGTTTGTATTGAATATTAGTAATAAACCTATTTAATTACATTAAATCGAATACAATTAAAATTATATAAATTATTTTTTATAGTTCTAATTATATAAATAATTTTTATTATTATCACACATATTCAGTTATTATTATTATAATTAAATAAACATTTAAATAAAATTAAGGAATTGCAGCCTTTTCCCAAGTTCCAACTAATTACCGTGACCATTACCGAGTAATTTCCATAATATATTTATTTTTTTAGATGTTACCAAACAAATATATATATATAGGATAAAAAATGAAAAGTATTCTATTCTTATAAATTTAATACAAAAATCTACACTATGTAGGTACTTACTAATTATTTATTTTTGTTTATAAGAATATACTCTTGTATACGGTCCTCTCTCATTTCAGCGCAAATATACATTTTATTTTTAATTTAAAAATAAATAGAATTTCGATGTGGAAGATATTTATATTTTTTCTTAATAATTCAATATGAAACTAGATTAACTACCATGGATTTCCTTTATACTATGTAAGATTAATACACAACACTTTATTTATTTTTATTAGTGTTTTTGGTATTTTTTATTTTTAAAATGCATTTAAAAAAACATTATTTACAATAATACTATTTTGTTTTATTGAATACATCATATCTACCTATTTGTAGTATTTGAAATGTAAATATTTACTTTTATAGGATACCATGTCTACGGAAATGGTTCAAAATAGTTTTACCTTGAAATGTTTAATTTATCGATATGGTACAATTGATACAGATAAGAAAATACATGCTGTAGACATTTAGTAGGTATACCTTTTAAAAGTATTTTGTTGTTTAGTCGTTATATTCTATTGCTAACAATTTTTAGTTTATGAAATATAATTTGACATTATTATTTATTTTGTTTGTTGGAAAAATGCTAAAAGTAAAATGTTTTTATTCCCTATGGGTACTTGATTTAGTTAAGGAATTCGGGAATAAACATGTACATCGTAAGTGTTTATCTTTTAAGAATTTTCAGTGTATTATCGCTGTTTTAATTTTATACGGTACTTCAACAACCGAACTTGACTAATAAATATTTAATATTGTTATTATTTATATGATATCATTATATCATGAAATAAAATCAAATCTAAAAATTGTATTATCATAAAATTGTAATTGATAATAGTAAGTTTTAATTTAAAACAATAAAAATGTATATTTTAATATGTAGTGAGCTTAAAGCTGTCATTATTTTTTTTTTTTATGATCATAGTAATTTATTATTTTTTAACACAAAGTTCCTTATATTTTTTTAAAAATGTGTTATATGTAACTAAAATCCAACTTCATATAAAACTTTTCAAGTATTTGCATTAAAAAAAGTGTTAACGGAAGTATGTATCAAAAAAAGCACTTCAATGTTGATTACTAGAAACAAAAGATTTCTTGCTTGACTTGATCACTCTGCAGACTCTAAAATGCATTACAAACAAAAAATTGTATCGCAATATACATGATAAAATGGAACTACAAACATTTGTTAAGTATACGTAAAATCATTTTTCCAATACATTGTATTGTATTGTGCATATGGTATTATAGCTAAAATATCTAAAATGTCTAAAAATGTTTTACTGTTGTTAACACTCTATTATACAGGTCGGTAAAGGGAGTTTAAATAATTTTAACATAGTATTGGCGAATATTTAAGTATTTATTTAAAAAAAAATACTTTTAAGTTTAAATACAATAAAACAATTAATAGTATTGTGATAGCTAAGAGTTGATACTAGTTTTGTGATACTGCGACTGACAAAACCCTGTCGGTCTGGGAACCAGCTACCTTAGTAGAAACTATAGAGAGTGCTTATCCCTACTATGATTAATATAAATAACTATATTATATGGTCGGTGGATATATTCCCAGGCTATTTCTAATACTATATATATTGATGGTACGTGGACGCATGTACCGGATATCCCTTCATGGTCATTCTACGCGTTGTCGCGAATCTAATGAAAAACTATACTATTCTAGATCGTGTTGAACGACAGTGTTAAAAATATAAAATAATATAATTATTATTTGCGCCTACTCTTAAGTAAAGGATATTTTATTGGCTTATAGTCCTTTTTATGTTATTATTAATGCGTTTGCTTACTAAATGGATGTTATACATATAAATCATGTAATACTTGTATACGTTATTAACGCTAGTGCAGATGAGGACCATATTTGTATATTAAACTTAGTAGTTACAAATAAAAAATAACTGTTGGAGAAAAATGTATGATAAATACTTAAGTACTATAGTCAATAAAATTTAATTGTGAACACATTGTTTTAAATTTTTATTACAACAAATTAAAAATAATTATTAGTCATGTAAAATATTCAAATCTATAAATATGGATAAAAATTTGATTCAAATCTGGATTTGAATATCAAGATATTCGAATAATTCTTGTAATCAGATTTCATGCTCACTATTAATCATAATTCGCTATAATAATAAGTTGAATAGAAATAAATTAACACAAAAATTACGCAATTATAAACACATTTAAAACGAAGCATTAAATATAAATACATATTATTCTATGAAAAAAAAAAAACAGCTATATATTATACCTCTACTATGGAGTCTGTCAGGTATTAAATCTTAATAATCGTCCCAAATATACAAATCACAGCCATTAAACCAAAATCATAATTTAAGAAATATAGATACGCCGTCTTCGGTCGACATTACTCTTAATGCTCAACAGCTCTCTAAGCTCCTTTATCCCACATTTTCCGGATACACGGCTTACATAAAATGAATTGTCTTCAACATATTTTATTGCCAGAGAATCGCAATTGTGTATATACAACGCGAGAATATTAAAATTCGAAAATACCTTATAATAGTAGACCACCAGTCACGACGCATATAGTCAGTGTAATAAATATTATAATACTATACGTATTTCCTTAAACAACTGTACCCTGACGATAGACAGATATCCAATCACCCTAACGCAATACTATTGTTTAACGTATTGTTCTAAAATATCAAACACTCATCTCGTTTCTTTTATTATAAACATTTTAGTTTGTGTGGAGAACGATGACAATTTTGCGGTTAACAATGATAGTATGATCTTCCTATGTTATGCATCTACACGATGGATACTTAATAACGCAAGTGAGTTTTAATTTATTTACACGTATTAAATATATAAAATTATGACTGTAGGTTAGCAAATATCAGACGAGCGTAATACAATCTGAAAAGTTTATTCGAATAAAGTGATGAATGTATTGATTTTATTATGATCCTTTTTTTTTTTTATTATTATTATTGTAGATGAGTACACGATAAATTATTATTGATAAAATGCTTCGAAGTTTCAAAAATGGGTGTGGTTTTGGATATAAAATTAGATTTATTTTGTTCTTCAAACAGGATAAATTCAAAAATTCCCAGTACTTATTTTTACAATTGGGAAAAACAAACAAAAAAAAAAAAGGAAAACAGGAATTTTTATGTAAATTCAATTTTTAACAAAATCGATTTTATTTTTTTCGATGTAATTTGAAAAACAAATAACCGGAGATACTTGAAATTTATATCAAATATTTATATTATTGTTTTCTATTTAAAATAATATATTTCAACTATTTTTGAGGTATTTATAGGCATAACAATTTTTCAATTTTTTTTTAGTTTGCTTTAATTATTTATTGGGTAGAAATGCTTGAAAAATTAATGCAAAGCGCTTTTGTAAATTGTTATTAATTTCTCAATTAAAATTTATCAAAAATCTATTCTCATAATATTTTTTATAAGTGTTCAAAGTTAGAATTTAAATAAAATTTATTTGTATGCAATAATGTTTTGGTTTATTTTAAAATATTATCTATTTTTAGATACTATGAATCTATTTTTATTGTTTAACGGCGTTCATAAAAATTTTGAATTAAAGTTATGTAAGTTGATATAATCGGGCATAGATATTTAAATAATTAAACACTAATAACACAATAAATGCAATATTTACGGAAAAATATATTAACCTACTATGATATTAAATATAAAATAAATGACTTAATAGCTATATGAAAAAAAAAACACATCATTTGATGATATAGGTTGATAGACAATATCGACTCAAAATCGTTTTTCGTATACAATGATATATCATTGAATTTAAATTTAACACATCTATAATAGTGACCCACTTAACACCTAATGTGTAGCAGATTGGTATCCACTTATTTATTTTTTTCATGTTTATATAATGATTATTTTATAATATATTATGTATATGACAATTACGTATAATATGCAAAATTACGGATTGCTATATTTTTTCAAACACGTTGACAAATCATCAACAGGAAAATCAGCTTTTTAGTTCGTTTGTAAAACATAATTATTTATTATTATAAAAATGCCATCATTCAATCACTTTAAATACCGTTCTTGTTGGAAAATCCTGTAGTCATTTGTCACTGAGGGGTTCTTCGTCATTGGGATAAGCATCGTTATATTATACCTCCATAAGTCTGCGTAGATATTCGTCCGTTTATCATCCGTACATTCAGTATGGCTTTTACAGTTATTTAATACTTTAACAGATAATATTTTATTGAGCCTTCATACTGACCGTGAATGGAAATCTATTTGTAAAAAGATTTTTTAACATTTGTTTTGTATTATAAATAAATAAGACTATTTGACATACAATATACATCTTACAATATCTCATAGAATATTAGCTGTATAAATAAATTCAAGGTTTAAATTGAAATAGTAGGTAGGTACATTTTATAATGTAATATTCGTTACACATTATATACATACATACTATACTATTAACAACAATGCTTGATCAATATAAAAAATACACACTAAAAACTATTTAATACGTCAAAATTATTACTTAATATATTAAAATAACACACGGAGTCAGTTCGACACTAATCATCAACACTGCCGAACTCAGCAATACACTTCCAAGACAGTAATGTATTATTTTAAATATAATAATTTCTGTAAATTTATAAACCAGACGTGTCTTATTATTGATAGAATTCTTATATACAGTGCTCTAATCTCCAAATACGGACAACTTATTTATAATTAATAAAAAATCTTCTATGGGTAATTAATATTTTAATAAGATTCTTCCATTCACGTTACAATTAAATCATAGTAACATATTTTATAAAGAGAAATTATTTATGTTTTATTTGATGACTTAATATTATGCCCATAATAATCATGATAATGAATAACTCAATTGCATTCAATTTGAGATGTAAATTTTTTACATTAAAAAAAGAATAAGTTTCTATCACAATATAGTTATTTATTTTAATTACAAGTATATTCACTTTCAGTAGATATTTTTAGGGATTATTATTAGGTGAAATTAAAAAAAATATGTCCACGATAAACGCCATAATCGAAATCAATATGAAGATATGAGCTCAAAAAAAGACTTTTTGACTATTAAAAAAACAAAAACTTATTTACTTATAACAATACTATTCAAACTCAGAAAACTTAAATAAGTAAAAATTATTTATGAGTTAAATTTAACCTTTTTAATTAAAATAATAGAATAAATCGTTAAATACATTCAATGTACGTCATATTACATAAGTATAGAAAACAACGGTGTAAAATAAAAGTAAGAATTAAAATTATATTATTTTTTCAAACTTTTTTTAAGAATTTCTTTTTAACTTTAAAATTAAAAAATTAAAATATTCAGATAATAGTTATGTACTCGTGGAGGAGTATTATCAATACAATAAATTGTTTTCTTGCATTGCATTATTTTATGAAAACTTAAAGTGAACAGTTTCACGAATTTTTCCACCGAAAAAAATCTCGATAATTATTTTAACTTCTAAGTTCATACTATCAAATGGAATGAAAAACAAATAAATAACAAAATTAAACAAAGTTACATAGGAAATTATTATTTATCATTAAATAAAATTATATAATAATTTCAAACATGGTAATCGGGTTGCCACCCTCTAATTAAATATATCATGAACAAAACGACAATATTTTTTCTTTAGATGACATTTATGCCATCCATAATGTTAGTTAAAATATTTAATGCTTACTCCAATAGTTGGATAATGTCGTTAAATTCATTATCCTGTAACGTACTAGAATAATAATCGTTTATCAATATATCTGTTAGTTTTTTTTTTTATATATCTTAAACATTACTCGATAACATATTATTGTTAGTACTTGCAACTTTCTCATTATTTATTTGGTTATAACTTATAAAATCGAATTTGAATGTCTGTAAAATAGATTTCTACCCATTATGCAGGTTTCTTTTATTGCGTATTCTTTATATCCCGTATATGGCCGTGAGTTATGACTTACGACCTAGTTTTCTTTTAGTCATAAATACATCATTGAAGTGTTTAAGTCCGTAGGTTTAACATTTTTTTATTCTCTCGTTAATACCTGAATGCATTAAAGCATAAGCAGTCCAATCATTTTTTTGCATTATTTTTAATACAACTAGATAATATCTTTATGAGAACAGTAATAAACAAAATCTCTTTATTCAAATTTTTATATCATTAAATCTTTCCGTTACTCTGATTCAGTAACTTGTAGAATATTTTTATGATTTTTGAAAATGTATGAGCTTATATTGATTCGTTTAAGTTATAGTTTTATATTATAAAGGGTTGTAAATGGAAAGGACATAAATCATGTTGTCATTTGGGTATGTGACTAATAAAACGATTAAAAATTAGAAAGTTTTGCGGTCATTATATTGTTGGATTTGAAGTAAACTATACAAATAATATAATCGTGTTAATGATAATTTTGATAAATCTATCTATGGTAAGATTCAGTGTAGTGTAAAAAATATAAAAGAACATAAATAGCATACAATGTCAGATGAATAATCTAATGATAATTGATATACTATTATACTAATATAAACGACAAACTATTAATTCAATATATAAACCTAAATTTTAGATTTTATCAATATTTAAAAGTTTAAAAAGTAAGACAATCATGCCTGATGAAATAATAACGTACCTTTCTTCGATTTTAAATTATATAGTTTATTTTATTTAATGAAGACTATATTTTTTAGTGTCAGCAAAAGTAAAATGCCATTTTTCGATTTTTTTTTTTTAACATTATAATATATTTAAAAAGTTTATTGAAAGTTTTGTTATGTATCAAAATATTTGAAACAAACAAATCGAATGTTTCTTTACTACCTATCATAAATTCATAAAGCATTATAGTGTTTTTATTTATAACATTAGATAGGCTGAATATTTAATGATTATTTATGATAGCTGTAATATTTATTTAGGCAAAAAAGTATAATTTCCTTCCATACATTCGTGTGTTGTGTATTTTATATCAGAACACAGTTATTCAGCTATTATTATTTTTTTTTAATGTTCAGTTGGACTTAAGCATTTAACGAACTATTGTTTATGTTTCATTGTTTTACTATGTGTACTTGAGTACACCTATGTTAGATTTTTTTTGTTACATCATTACAACGGTAAACATTAAAAGAAAAAGAAAATAAGAGCACCAAAAAATATTTATTAAAATTTATATAAATATATTTATTTTTAAAAATTTGAAAAATATATTTATTTTTAAAAATTTGAAAAATATATTATTTAGATTTTGCTAAATGTGTTATAACTTATAACTTATAATTCAATATTACTATGTCATGTTAAAATTTTTCATTATTACAACAATATTTTTTACAGTTTATAATAAATAATTTATATTCCATGCTATGAAGACTTTGCACTAGCCTTTGGGATTAACTATCCTTGAAGTCTGTCTATATATATATATATAAATAACTTATGTAACAAATTATAATAATTTGCTTAATAACACAACATACACACACACACACTACATTTCATATTTTTTAGCAATATACAATTCAGTAGAAGAGCACCCAAATAAATTAGTTATATGATTTTTTAAAATACATTTTTTTCTTGTCACACGGGTTAATGTTTTTGTTTTTGAAGTTTGTAATTTATTTATTCGTTGGATGATTCTTAAAAAAAAAAATTACATCCTTGTAGCATCAGAAAATTAATTGAGTATAACTTTAAAATTTTCAAATTATTATTAATAATATAAAATATTATATTTATATTCTAATGTTATACCTCAAAGCGCCAAAAATGTTTTCTAACCAACTTTTAAATCTATTATTACTTTTTATAACTATATTTACATATCCTAACTTTTTATTTATAAGTGCCGTAATTTTTCAATTATTATAATAATACATTATATAGCTTATTCAAGTGTAATTTATTCTTGAAAATAGATCAAATTTTGTACTACAAAGCTCAATAGATTAGGCAGTATATATTATTATTAAAAAAAACAATATCACTTAAATTATAGAAATTATAATTTAATTTTACAATTTTTACTATTGCGTGATACGTAACTGTGTAAGTAAAATGTTATAATTATTATGTAGTAACTAATAAAAATTAAAATAGAAGTTCTTATATTTTATTATATTTGCTTAAAAAATGTTAACATTTTTGTTATTTTTAATGACTAAGGCTTTTTATTGAATTTCAAGTATAAACATATATTACAGAAATTTACAGATGATTTTCGGTAAACTTGAATTTGTGTCGATTCTAATTTTAAAGATTATTAATTGTGTGACATAAAAAATAAGAAATATACATGTTTATTATTTTAAATTTGTTGGTATGGTATGCTGACGGAATCTTAGTATTTATAATTAATCCATGAAGTAAAATTTTTTGGTTTGAAAAATTATTTTACAATTTATTTTTATTTAAATTGTGATCAAAGATAAATAAAACAATACATTTATACAAAGTTTAATTATATCAAACAATCCTAAAATGCAAATATATATGTTTGTAATGCTTGTATTCACTATATAGGCTTATAACAATATTTGACGTATTAGAGTATAATTTAAATATTAAATTATGGTTTGGATAAACTTAGTCTGTATAGCGCGAGTGGTTTTACTTCAAGACACATACATTTTAGTAGTTTAACCATAGCGATAAACATGAAAATCATTTAATTATTGTTTAAATTATTAGAAGGTGTACCTATCAAAGGTTTAATCCTTTGGTAATTGTAACAAATTTGTATGAAGTGAATAAATTACCTAATCAAAGAATAGGTATGTATTAATTATAAATTATAAGTCATAAATATCTACATAATATAATGCAGTGTTTCTCAAACTGTGAGGCGCAAGCATTGAACAGGGAAAGCACGAGGTAAAAATTGATGTCGTAATTTTACAATATATATAGTACTATACTCAAATAAAATTTTTTATTTCATTCACCAAGGACGATGTGATTATATTTTTTTATTTTTAAGGATGCATGAACCAAAAATGTTTGGAAATCGTTATTTTAATAAATACTAAGTATTGCTATTATTTCAATAATTTTACTACAATATTGCCAATTAATTGAGGATTTTTGAAACTCTTTAAAATGTGAAACAGTAAATGATTTTAATAGCGCTAAAATGAACTCAAGCATTTACGAAAGAATAATTAAATTAAATTTTATTTTAAATATACTTTAAAATTTAACTTTCAACTGTAATAGGAATATAGGATCATAAATTTTTTTGTTAGGTTTTTAATTTAATTGGATTATACAAAAAAATAATTTTAACTTTAATGTTGTGGCAGGTTCATACTTATTATTATTTTACAGTAACAAGAAATCTAAATCTTAAATGTGACTTTGATCTTTTTAAAAAAGAAGTTAGTTTTTATTTTATAATTTATTTACAACAAAATATGCATTTGAGAGAAAACGTAAAATAATAATTTAAAATAGACACCCACCACTTAATAATTAATATTAGAGAATTTGTTTTTATTGCCTTTATTGTGCTTAATGTTCGGAGCTAAAAGGCATAAACCGTGTATCAAGGTTGCACATTGAATTTCAAATCTATTCAACATTTTAATTTAAACCTAAATTGTTTAAATAAAATAACATTTAAATGGTAGAAACTTTATAAATTCATTACACCCATAAGTTAATTGCATTAATGTTAATAAATAAAATTTTTAATTTAAATGTTGAACGTTACGTTATCAACGACGAATAATAAAACGTAAAATATAACACTACTTAAATTTGTTCATTATATTTTTAGCAGATTTTTTGTAGATTTTATGCACATTTCACTGCAGTTCTAGCATAAGTTATTAATAAATTGTTATGTCGAATATATTTACTCATACTTGTAATCACTCATGAAGCTACTCAATTGTTATATAATTTTAAACTCATAGATTATCATACTTCAAAAGCACATTTATCTTTCCTTAATTTTATGTCAATGTTAATAACTTTAATTTTAACGATAGTAATGGAAAATTAATTCAATACAATATTAATATAAGTACTTTTTTTTTTTTTTTATAAATCTGCTATTTTAATTTAAGCATATAATGCATAATGCATCATTACTCTTTCGTTTATTACGTAAAAAGATAGTTGTTAAATAAAAAACAATGATGACACGATTAAACGATAATTAATTTTGATAATTATTTACACTGTAAAGATAAATGTTATCGTCTTCAAATATATATTTGATGTTACATAAAGTCTGTAAATATTTATTTAATTTAAATCATACGAGGAGTGTTTTCATTCTTTTTACATACTTTTTAAAGTTATTTATTCGTATCATGTTTGATTAATTTGTATTTTTAATATGCTGTGGTTTAATAAATAAGCTATTTTTTTACTAAATTGCATTATAATAGCAAAACAA
This sequence comes from Melanaphis sacchari, assembly GCF_002803265.2. Lineage (NCBI taxonomy): Eukaryota > Metazoa > Arthropoda > Insecta > Hemiptera > Aphididae > Melanaphis > Melanaphis sacchari. The sequence continues at coordinate 50,573 of NW_020271531.1, read as the reverse complement.
CTATAAAAGTACATAAATATAAAATCTTAACAATGAATTTAAGTTAGCTACCTAATTTTGTACTATAAATTAATATAATTATTTATAAATTGGTACTTAGTCAATTTCTATGATTTTAAATGTATTGTAGTCACCATAAATTTAATGTTGATTTATAGAGAGAAAAAAACTAGGCAACTTTTTTTTTTCAGAGGTAATATTCAAAGGTATTCTTCAAGTTTAATTAAAATAACAATAACTATAAGATAATAATTTATTTTTATTAACATTATCTTAAAAACATTAAAATAATTTCCAATATTTGTTTGGAAGTGATTTATTTTTAATTTTAATATTTTATAAAACATTATTCGTATTATGTAAAACATATATACTTTCAATAAAGTTTGTATGGATCCTTTATTGAAATGTAGCTTATGTCGTATATGTATAATAAATGATTATATTTTTGGAAAGTTTGGTGGAAAATATCTGAGAAATTGATTTTATGGTGAACTCATAGAATTACATTGACTAAATATAATCACTTATAGAATAGACTTGTTAAATAGAGGAGAGTGGTTTTCGTACCTCAGCACTTTGCCATAGTATTACGTGGGCTGCTCAAAGTGACCTCTCTCCATGTGGTAACCCACGGGTAGGTTTCATACGGGTTGTGTTTATAATTTAAGGTAATTACTGGTTACCTTTTGCCTTATGTTAAGAGGATTTTAAATTGATTTACAAAGTGTCTATATAAAATAGCTATAAAAATTAATTACTAACGCTTTAAATGTTTAGAACTTATTTTATACATCTATCTAATATATATTTCTATAACTATAAGTACTAGGATTATAGTTTGTTTTAATATGATATTATAGGTTCATTATGGTTAGAACACTGAAATTTTTTTCTATCACACAACAATGTTTTGTTTTTTTCCCCTTGTTCATATGTGCATATTGTGCCTTGTCATTAAAAATAGGTCACTGAAATCGGGGTGTTCAATTTGAATTCAATGATATATAATTGTATGACAAAAACGATTTTGAGTGGAAGCGATCTGTCAGCTTAAACATCTAGTTATACGTATTTTACATTATATTATATTACATTACTATCAATGATATATATTTTTAATATTAACAGTACGTTGAACTATTTTTTTCCGAAAATAAATTGCATATAGATATTATATAATATATAAAAATTATTATTACAATATTACTAGTTGCAATTGACTTAGGTATAAGTTAATACTAATGATCCGTATAAGAGCAGGAATGGGATTGTTGTAAAATCAATCTAAATACTTAGAAAATGTAATTAAATATTAAACATAATTATAGTTATATAATATTTAATTAATTTGTTTCAATAAGACACGGAACAATTGACTTAGGTATAAGTTAATACTAATGATCCGTATAAGGGCAGGAATAGGATTGTTGTAAAATCAATCTAAATACTTAGCATATGTAATTAAATATTAAACATAATTATAGTTATATAATATTTAATTAATTTGTTACAATAAGACACGAAACACTACTAGTATTGACTTCTTAGTCATAGTTAAATAACTTTTTAAAATAATTATTTTATTTTTCATAAATAACACAAAAATTATAAAAGAAAGTTAAACATAAAATGCAACAAATTACTGTGTATAATGTTTACGTGTATCATAATCTGTCAGTATTGCAATAGAAATTTATAAATATTAGAAGAACACGATGTATTATTTCTATAAAATGTTTATTTTTAATACATGCAATTGCTCAAAATCCATTAAATTTACAATCATTACAAAATAATAAAGTTTTTATAAAATTATAATAGTAATAAAAATATTTAACATTTATTTTGTTCGTTGTAATGAATATTTAAAGCAATACAGATCGAAGTGAATGAAAAACACGTTAAATAAAACAACGTAGGTATTTCAAGCAAAAAGAATAATAACACTTTTAAATTTAAAAGTTGTGTACCTATATATAGTTTATATAATTCACGAAAGATTTACTGACAAAATGGGATGATGCCGTGCATAATCAATCACTGAAAACTTTAAAAACTAAGATAAGAACGTCTTTGTCATCAATAAAAGAAAACTGTTTTCTTAGTTGTAATCATCTTCTATATACGAAAGTCATTGAGGCTCTTCAACAAGAACAATGTGTCAGCAAAATGAAAATAAAAAAATACAATACTGTCAAATGAAAAATCAATCTAAAAGTTGTAAATAAAAAAGCTGGACAGGACACAAAACCAGGTGTTGGACAATGTGGTTCAAAATTGGTCACCTCAACATAGGATAGACTATTGTATTATATATTGGACATTTGAAAGAAATGATAAATCATTGTATTCGGTAAATGATTTTAAGTGGATCTCGGTTATATGTTACGTAGATAGGATACTGTTATAAATTATAATTTATAATATCAGATTACTTATAAGAATAACATAGTAATAATACAATTATTTATTTATTTATTTAATGATAATAAATTACTATACTGAATTTAGTACAGTTGATACAATTTAAGAACATATATAAGAGTTAAAGCTATTTAACCTACAGAATATAATATGATAAGTAAAAATGTTTAAATATTTAAAAGTTAGTAATAGTTTAATTTATTTAGAGATTTTAATACGAATTTTAATCTGGTTGGGATATTATTGAAAAAAAATCAATATTTTTAAAAAGAATTTTCTGTAGTTTAATAATTAATTAATTGGAGAAAAAAAGACAGTAATTTTCGCGGAAGGTATTTGTATAAAATGTTTGGGTTATATGAGTCTTAAGACAAGAAACATTTAAAAGTTTTTGACTTAGTCGTTTTTAGTTAATACATTTGAGAATTGAATAATTTGTAGAGCCAAATTTGTTTCTCTTTTCTAGTGACTCGATATTAAAATGTTCTACTATAGTTGCTCAAGAGTATAAGTGTATCAGTTTTGTTTGTTTTGTAAGTTAAGTAGTAAATGTTTTTAACAATATAATTATTTCCATTCAATAATTAAAAAACAAACATGAATTTGCTTATTTACTGTTAATTTATGAACTTAATATTTATAAATTTTACCTTTGCATTCAGGTGTTAAGCGCATTTAATTTGCATAAATAAAATTAGAATCAGATAGGTTTAAATTCGATTAATTTATTCGAATTTTTATATTTTTCTATGACTGATATTTAAAAAAAAATTTAAATTACAATTCGTTTCAGTAAGTTTAATCTTAAAAAAGTCATTATAGACTTTTCGATTATATTACTTAAAAAATTACAAGCAAACTCGTTAATATTAAATACCTAATAAGCAATTTGTACAACAGTTTTCGATTTTTAATAAAAATAAAGATGCAAAGTTTATTTTTTGTATATGTATAATATTTGATGCACTTGATAGAATTAACATTGTAATCTTAAAACTTAAGCAAAAATGTTATTTAAATCTAACATCTATTTTTTTTAATCATATTCTATAAAAATGACATAACTCAAAAATAGTTTAACATAAACGTATACTATATTCTGTGTATAAAAGGTGTACTGTTACATGGAAGGCGTGCCTCCAGTAGAAAATATTTATCATTTTTACGGAGTGGAAGAGAATTTGTAGGGTTAAAGTCGTTTAAGATATCTGATAATAGGCCAAAGAAAGAAGGTTTAAATATTAATACGATGGTTTCCGCTATTGTCTCAAGGCGTCGAAATTCGAAAAAGTTTCGCATGATTTATGGGTTATCCCCTGTCAACGAAGCCCTTTGTAATAAACAAGATGGAAGATCTAAGAAGACCAATGGTCATCCATATATGTTTTCGGATCAAGATTGATACATTTTTAGCCAATGATAGTGGTAAAAATTGCTTTTATTAAAAATAAAATATATAATTAAATCTTATGAATAATTAGGTGAAATTCAACAAAAACCACTTATTTGTAATTAAATTTAACTGAAGTTAACTCATTGTTATTAATAATTTATAATATAAATCTATCTAAATCATATCTTTTTAAATAACTTCAGATAGAAATAGCTAGACACTTAGTTTTGTTTTGATGTCTAGTAATATTTCTGATAAAATTGATTTAACTCTACTATATATTTACTAAAAATAAATAAATATTATGTATTTTTAGTTGATATTGAATAATTTGAATATAGATATTTTTACTTATATATCTATCTTATAAATTAATACATTTTAATATTTGGAGGTCTGTAGATACTGTAGATAAAAATTAAACGAATTTAATATAATGTAATGATCAAATTATAAGTAAATATATTACTCACAACATATTTTTTTCCTGATAACGAAAACATTATTTAATATTTATTTTTATGATACCTTTAATACCTAGTATATAAGATTTTTCAATACTTGGAAAATTCAGAATGGTTTTTAAAAAATTATATATTTTCAGTGTTTAGGTATCAAGTACATGTGGTAGATAACATTACGTTCAAATAATTTATGACTCTCTGTCACGTGATTTGCCTAATGGGGTTCATTGAATTTATCCCGATTTATTTTTAAAAAATGAGTATTTTAAGATCAAAAATTATAATAAATTTGTTTTAAAAGTGAAATTTATCATCCTGAAAATAGTTTAACAGTGTTTAAAAGAAAGCCATGATATTCAGAAAAAATATTTTTTGGACATTTAAAACAAAACTTAAATAAAAATACTGTAGTAGAAAATAAGTTAGTGTATTTACAAAAAAATTGTCTTAAAAAAGATGAAACAGTGAATACCATTTTGCTGTATATAGAGGTGCTATTATTTTAAAATATTTTGAAAATTATGCTATACATAGAAAATAATAATAGAAAATGATAATCTAAACACATTTAAAAATAAAAGTTATTGGATTTAAAAAAAAATAAAATAAATAAATCAATTTTATAAAAAATTGGATTTGCGTATAAATTTAGATTTTTCCTTAAATTTTTTTTTCGATTATTGAAAAATTACTGGGAATTTATTTCTTTAATATCCCAAATATATCTAATTCGTTATCAAAAAATATCCCTAAATTTTAAAATCAAAGTATTTTTATTGCTCTCGAAAGTGATGCTGATAAAAAACAAAACATACATCAATGTAAAATGAATACATTTATTGCTCCAAATAAATCTAAAACAAAGTCTCGAAAAAAAAAATTTAAAAGTAAAAGAAATCTTAATTTAATAATGTTTTAATATTTTAAATTTAATATAAAATAATATATTTCTCGTCTAAGATAATAACTATTTATATAAACGCTTATATACTTCGCTTGGAAGCGAAACGTGCTGTTTGAGTTTCATATTTTGTTAAAAACACGTAAAAGTAGACTTTAGTTAAGTACTTTGGTATTTATAATATGTAAATAAAGCTAACTGTTCTCAAATATATTGTATTTTATTTTAAATAATACCATTGAGTATGGATATTTCTATATAATATTATATTAAATATTTATACTCAATGATAATACTTATTTTGTGTTGATAAATAATAAATACTTAGTATATATTCAAAAAAGATCACCCAAGTGTTATACGAAACATTGAATGTTTTGAAGTAGAAGTTTGAACAAAGTGCAGTCTTCCATCATATTACCTCTACAGATAATTTAACGTTCAAACTTTTTTTTTTTTTTGGTTAATTAAATACGGAAGTTTAAAAGAAAAAACTTTCGGTGCCAAAAAAATGACAAAACTTTTTTCAAGAAACAAAATCAAGTACTCAGATATATTTATTTTGACTTAGGTACCTTATTTACAAATGGTATGATTTAACTCGTGGTTAAAAAAATTATATTACATCGGAAATAATAAAAAATATTTACTAAGAGTAAAAATATTAAATAATAAGTGCATTTTAATGTATGATTATAGATAATGTTATAAGGTATTTAAATAATTTATAAATGTGAAGTATCAAAAATAACTTTGAGAGTAATTAACTTTTAAAGACTGATAAAACTTATATTTTTCATGATTTATTTTCATTATATCTTAAGTTTTTATAAGTAAAGGAAAACTTCAAAATGTTTCCTCTTATAAACCACGTAAAATACTAATTATAAAACGGATCTGTTCTATTATTTATATTATAAAATTGATATTTTTTTTTTTAAAGAAATTACAAATTTTAGATAAATACATATTATATAAAACTTATAAAAAAAATAAAAATACTTTAATCTATTAAATTTAGTACAATTTAACCACCTAAAAAAATAACTATACAATAATATTAATGCATCTTAAATTGTTTACTGTTGTAGTAAATTAAAGATTTTTAAAAACGCACTTGACCTATTACATAATTATTATTTCATTATATGAAATACATAACTAACATATTATTATATACGTATAAAAAAATAAAAGACAGTTTTTAATTCATATTTATTCCAATTATTTATACATTCAATAAATATATAGTGATTCGTGATTGAAATAAATTGAATTTAAAAGCTATACCTTAAAAATTCCAAATATTTTATTTTTTTTTTTTAGTTGAAATTAAAAATAATTATTGTATAAAAAATATTTTTTTTGAAATACTACGCTTTTGTTTTTAAAGAATTGTAACGATAGCAGTTTTATTGAATAGAACTATAGTTTATTTTAATAGATATGTAGTAGGTATTCAAAACTTACCCATCTATTAATGGAACTTCTTCAAGAATTCGCCGGACCACTTCAAAAGTTTCTTCTCGGTGAGATGAAAAACTACCAGGCGCCTCGGACGAGCTCGGCAAAGCAATCCATATGAGTAACACGACAAAACCAATTATTACCAATACAATGCCAGCACACGGTCGAACTTGTATTTCATATACAGCTGTAAATAAAAATAATACACATACATGCACACATTATATATATAACTAAATAAAAGTTATAATAATACAGTTTGTTGTTTTGCCATAATAAATCTTTTACCATAACGCGATCAACATCTAAATCATTTTAGTTAAGAATTTGATATAAAATGCAGATAATAATTAAATAATAAAAAGTATCTATGACTTTTCGATTGGCTGAACAAAAATTTAATGGTAAATTTTTATAAGCTAGTCAATTTAATGAATTTCTTTTACTATTTTTACTTTAAAGTTAGTTAATATTGTAAAAAATTATACATAGATTTTTAAAACTTTAAAAATTAAAAGAGTTTATCATAACATTAACTTAAAGATGTTAAAATAAATACCTATGTAATGCCTATATAATAATTGGTAATTACACTCAGTCAGCTAAATTTGTTAACAATTTAAAAATATAGATATGCGTATTTCAATATTAATTTATTATTTTTCAAATACCATCTTAACAAAGCTTGAATTATTTTACTTATTAATTGTTAAAATTAACATTGAACTATGCAATCTTATATTAGAGTGCTGCTTTAAATTAAAGAAAGACAAGGTTTAATTCTTTGTAATAATTAGTACGACAAATGGTATAATATAAGCTTGAATAGTTCTTTGTCTATTTTTGGTGTGAACTTTGGTTAAATCTGATCTAATAGACACACTATTTTAAGTTATAGCATATTAACAGTAATTTAACAAAAAAACATTATTAATTGTTCTTTACCAAAGTGGCAGAGCCATTATATACTTAAAATATATAGTACAATACCAGTTTTTTAAGCAAGACTAAGTAGTATTCAACTTTGAATATTAAATATTATCACGATTAAAACGATTCAAATTTCAATTTGTTAAAAATATATGGTAGTTTAAACAATTATCTCACATTATATTTTCTTTTACAAGACGTAAACGCTGGTGTACAATGTATAAAAATATCCACAAATAGTTTCCAGGTCGTAGACCAAGGACCTTTTGATTTTGGTTCCATATTATAAGCACACACTCAATTATTGACCGTACTTCTACGTACAATTATATAAATAACTTTAGATCAAATGGATCTAAAACACATAAAGCATAATATATATAACTTCCTTAGTATTTTATTGAAGAAATAGTATCGGTTTATCAAGAAAATGCAACGAAAGGATATGAAAAATTATACATAGGTATTTCTTGCAATATATGTATACTCACATAATTACAACATAAAATTAAAAATATTATTTAATACCAATAAGTCCAAGCTAAAGAAAAATCCCTAATACAGAATATACAAACCAAAAATGAGCAACAAATATATAATAATTGTAACACGTTTTTTGTGGTCATTAAAAAATAAATACTGTATGATGATAGTTTGAAGCAAAACATGAGTCTAAAAATGAGTATTAATTTTAGATTCTTAATGAACTATAAATAAATCTCTTAATATGTAGCTACAGTATAAACGCTGTTACCTATTTACTATTATAAGAAAGTTTAAAGTTTAAACGTTGTTTAGGTATTGTTATTTAATTTAAGAATATTGTACAGTTCTATTCTTAAATTATTCAATGACATTCTAGTACGACTGACAGTGACAACTCTAGTTGGTATTGTAGAATATTGAAATAATCAATTCGCCGGGGAAATAAAGGGAATGTTGAATAAGAATAATAGTATAAAATCTACGATCTATAGTTTTAAAAATGTATTACTAAGTAGATACTACAGATTACAAGTAAAAAAAAAAAATAGCTGTTGTAAAATATTTTATAACTTAAATAGTCAAATCGATTGTATGTTATCTGTAAATTCTAGGCAATGAATGCGTACAATATTTTAAACAGTAGTTTTTTTAACACAATATAAATTAAGGGTGACAAACTTGCGGCTCGCGTCATGTTTATAAAATAAAAATTTACTTATTATGATTATAAACATTAATCATTTGTAACTCAATAATGATAATTTTTTTATTAGTTACATTATTATTATAATCTTAACTCAAAAACTTAGAAATATGTTGTTTTATAATCGTTTATATATAAATATAGCATAAATGTTATTACTCTATATAGATACAATATATTATACTAAAATAATCATTTTTAAGCTTTACTTTCAATTATTAATCAATTTATTAGAAAATAAAAACAAAATGATTTTAAGTTTTTGTTTAGGATTTAGTTGATTAATTTTGTTTTTATTATTTTTCTTCCTATTTTATTTTACATTATCTCTGTATTTCATACAGGATGATTTAGAACAAAATTTGCTATAAAATCAACAAATAATATCTTGGTTTTAAAGCTTTTACACCTTGTAACATATTATGAGTATAACCCTTTGAAATTAAAACGTGTTACTTAGCTCTTTTTTATTACTTTTAGAATTATATTTTTTTATTAAATCGTATAGGTAACTTACAAACAAAGAAAAAATGTTCATCAAGCTTTAATAGAAATATATAATTAATAAATAAAACTTCATCAAAATATTTAACGATTTGAAATAAATACAATTTAAAAAAAATGGATAGTTAATATTGGTAACATAATTTCAAAGACTTCTACAGATTTTTAATTTCATTTGTACTCAATTCTAGGTTAAATCAGTGCTTAAAATGTTTAAATAGTTTTATGTGACATCTTTATAGACTGTACATTGTACATAAATTATACAATATTAAATAAAACTCAAAATAAATAAATATTAAATTTTGATCGGTTTACCAGTATATTAAGTCGATATTAAATTTTTGATACACTCCTTCCAAAAAAAAGTTATGTATTATAAGACTATAAAAACAATTTAACTTTTTTCACAAACTAATATTTTCGAGCTACACTTTGAATATTAAATTAATCAGACTTCAGGATAAAAGGTCATACTCACAAAAAACAAACAAGTACCTAAATAAACATTATTTAACAAAAAATTATTTTTGATTTATAAATTAATTTTATAATCATTCAAATATTTTGATTAATGCTGACTATTGATCTCAATTATATAGGTTTTTGGATTTAAATATTTCCTTCGTATTTATATTGAAGCTAACAAGTATATAACTAGGAGTATGTTTGCTAAAATATATATTATATCAGATGAATAACCAAGTTTTAATCGAAATAAATACTCTAGGTCACGAATACAAAAATCAAATCCAATTTAAATTGTAATTAACAATAAAAAAATAACAAGTAAAAAAAAAAAAAAATTAAACTTATAAATTATTCAAAATTAGATACATATACAATACTTGGTATCTGATAATAATATTGATGGTGCACAAAGAACAAATTATTTTAATGTTAAAAAAAAATTAAACTTTGGTAAGTTTTAATATGTACAAAATGTTTTGATAACTCGATATAAATTAGGATTATCTACCTACCAATACAATTTACTAGGTAAGCATAGTTATATAAATATCAAATAATTTGTAATCACCTAACCATTTTTAATAACTTAAATATTAATATTTATTCCAAGTCTTATCTCCAAAAAATATTATTTGATCATTATATATTGTAATTTTAAGAGTAATATTGAATTTTCAATACATAACTATTATAGCGTAAGACACGTACGTGGCATAAAAACTTTTTCGTTTAGTAGAAAATACATTTATCTGCATATTATAATAAATGAGTTTTGTCTTTTGTGCTTATGAACTTCGAAATTCTTAATTTCGTGGCATACACTCAAGAATAACTTTGAATTGAGAATGGTAAGAAACTTATAATACCTACCTGTATTATTTGCATTGAATAACATAAAATACACGTGTTTAATTATTTAAAATGTAGACTTACTATCAGATTAGAAACTTAAAATATTTTAACATCAAAATTATCTTACTTCTTTGTCGGTCTCTATCTGACGCAACTGAACTTTCGGAAGATTCATACTCTCTGCTACTGTGAACCTGTCCGTTACATAATCCTTCTCTTCTGACGTTTCCGGAAGTTGATGGCCTGGACGTTTGATGTGCGTCAGGATATCCAGTCTATAAAACAACGTTAATAATAATGAATAAAAATGTAACGGTCTGATTATAAAATATTTAAAACACGTAGTATAAATAAACTTATATTACTATTATAAGTCTTTTAGGCTATGATATATATATACACACATGTTTATTTTATTTATAATGCATACATAATCATACACTAATAATAATAGACGTCTAAAAAGCATTACTTTGTGTACTTGAAATCAAATATTGAATGTATAAGCGTAGGTATTATATTTATTCGGATTATTCTTGCCAACAGTACACAACCTACGAATACATTGAAGGTAGAAAATAAATATTTAATAACATGTGGTCGGTCAATCTTTTGAAAACGTACACAGAATATAATATAGCTATGAGGTATATAAATATATATATGTACATGACAAAATCTTTGTGAATCTTGAAATTTGTTAGCATCAAAGGCATTAGTAAAAGGTATATTTTGAATAGAACAGCTGTTTGAATAGTATGACAGAACGTATATTTTAAGGAACATGATAAATGACCGTGTTTGTGTATAAATCTACGTGAAACTAATTACATCACATGTACCTACATTATATATAAAATTTATATTAAATACCTACCAATCAATAGTTATCATAGACAATATACCATTCAATGTCACATTTACAATTTTGTAAAGACTTGTAATTTTTAGAAAATAATTATTAAATTGAGTTAGCTAAGTTATAAATTATAAGTTAATAGTTACCTAACAAACATTATAATCAATTTAAAAATTTTAAAGTAAATGTGGGGAAAAGTATTAATTTCACTCAATTAAAAATAAATTAGGTAATTCATATTATTTTAGTTATTACCTTGGACATACATAATGATTTGATATTTGAGCAACTTTAAATTTTTTTTAAACAATAATTAAACATTAACTTAAAAATGCATCCTATTATATCTTCTTATTGTACACTTGGTGATTTAGATATTTTCGCATAATTGCGTAAAAAAAAAAAAACGATTGGTTCATGAAACACATTTTTGTTTATTTTTTATTGAAATCATTGTACACTGCGAGATAAATTGCGTATTATTATAAGTTTTAGAACAACGACTTTGTTCGTCACTTTTTTTTATTTTTAAATTTTTTGACTTAAGATAATATTTTGAAACTCTGCAGTGGCCAGATGTGAGTCACGTCTTGTTCCCGAACTATCGTGAAATTTAAATTCCAAACAATACCACCACCGTATTTCAGCGAAACATAGAGCGTCGTTCGTGGTCTACAGTAATAACGATGTGCGGCTTTTCTGTTACGAACTTCAGACGGCAACTTTTTGCGACGTTTCAGGATCGCTTGGAAACCGACGAAAATCAGTACCTACCAACCCACTACATCACAATATATATTGCATATTGTCTTAAATATGTATTGTACTTCACACTAACTGACACTCACTATGATCATCTTCTTCACTTTGAAATTTTCATCAGGTTTACACTAGAAAGTAGAAATTATGCTAATCATACCTAACCTAACCTAACCTTTCCCTTTGCACATTTTATGACGTTAGTATTTTTTTACGGTAATGTAAAATTAGTTAATTTTTTTTACATATTGTTTTAATGCTATGTTACAACAATAGGATATTTAATAAATAAAACAGTTAAACTATTTTTATTTAATTTAAATATTACATTTTTAAATTGTATAAAATTCAATGATTAGGTAATTTATTTTGATTTGAGTTTGGTTCGATGGATGAGTCCAGGTTTTTAGATATTTCAAGGTAGAATCAATCATAATAGAACTTTATCCTTTGGTCAAGATGTATTTTATTGTTACCCTGATACCATGGGCCTTAAACATGATTGCACCTAACCCTTAGGCAAAATTACAAAATAGTATTTTGGATTAGTATATCTTACTCGCATATGGTTAAAAATTGTTTCATAGTTTTGTAAAAACAAAACAATATAGAATAATTTAAAAAAAAAAAAAAAAAAAATCAAAAAAACATGATATTATATTATATTATAAAATATAATTTAAATTTTTTCACACATTTATGAAAATGTTTATATACTTAATTAAAAATCTCAATGAATAACTTTTCAATTATGTATTGATATATTTATATCAAGAATAACATTCCTTCACATTTTTTGCAAATACATAATTTTATTTTTATCTTCATAGGAAAGTTCTTAAGTAGGTAATACATACATCATAAGAACTTAAAAATATGGTCTTTAAGTATATTTAAGAACTGCAAGAATCAGATATTGAATAGCTACATTATTGGAAAAGAAAGATCATGATCATGTTAGATATTTCAGTCATTCCATGTAAGAATTATTATTTTCATGTTGATAAAGATTTATTTGATTATAAAATATTATTTTATGTTTGTTTATTTAACTCATATTTGTAAAACTAAAGTAAACATTTTTTAAGCTTAGTATACACTTAACACAAATTGGATTATTTATTTTTGATTAAGCCAATCATGTTAAATTGCCAATAAATTAGGATATTAGGATTTATAAAACCGTTATCAAATAAAATAGCAATAAAATCTACACCTATGTGTATAAAAATATATCCTAATTTTTATAAACTGATTTTTATAGTTATAATCAATCTGATTTCCATTATTTGTTAAAAATTAAATAAATTAAAAATTAATCAATAAATTCTTTGTAAGTAATAATTATTATGAGTGTCTTAACTGTTTGAAAAATATTAGATATACACATAAAAATGCATATTATAGAACTATTAAAATTGTAATTAATAACTAATTTCAGTTTACAATAAATACTAATGATAATAATAACAATATATAAAACATTAAAAAAACTTTTAATACTATGAAATAATTAATAACTAGCCACGTTTTTTTTCTAATAAAAATAAGATAACAGTTATTTCAATAATTTAAAATGATTTAATAATAAAAATAAATCTCCACTAAACATCAAGAAAATCTAAAATTTCAATGAAATTACAATCATAATTTTAAGTATATGATTTTTAGAATACGTAGATAAAAATAATATTTTTCTAAAATTTTAAAAAATTAGAAATTTTAAAATTTCTAAATTCACTTAGCAGTTATTCAAATTTATATTTGTATTTTATATGTCCTATTATCCATACTAGATAAACGAGTCATCGTTACTATTGTACTTTTGTATGTTTTATAAAAACTATAATAAATAAAACTGTTGATTGTGCTTCATAATTTTATTTTTTAGACTTTTTTTAATATTAAAAACATTTAGTAAAATGTTTTGCAAATAACGTTAATTTATAATTTATTACATAGAAATAAAATTAATATGTTATTTCCAGCTATTTATTGTATACACTTTATATGAAGCAATATATATATATATTCAATTAGAAAACATGAGAAGAGAATTCCATTTCTATTTAAGTTGAAATTGTCAGCAAGCCAAAGACTAGGATACTAAGATAATTTCTACATAATAAAATAGTATGATAATTCAAATTTTGATATCATAATAATAAATTTATAATATTCATAGATTAAGAATTATTGAATATAGATACGCACATAGGTATTATCTAGACTAAAGCAATAATTCTCATATTTATATTATCAGTTTTGAAAATATTTTTGAACTAAAGAATTAATCAGTGGCATATTTTTAAAATTCCTGCAAGAAGGGGGTAACAGATTCCTTTTTCTTTCGAAAAAACTTTTAATTAATTATTTACAACTAAAGTTTATTTATCTACAGTAAAATAAGTTTAAAATTCATAATACTTAATATTAGCTAATTAAAAAATGAGCATTATATAAAAAAAAAAAAAATAAATAAAAATAAAATTCAGGATAATTTATATTTAACTATAAACAATTATTCAATGTTTTTGCATTAAACCTCAAATACTTCTACCACTGCAAAACACTTCTATAAAATAATTACTCAGCCTTGACGTCTATGATTTAATACACATAGGTGCAAGTATTTTTCTTATGAAAGGATTTATTACTAGAATAATAATTAGATAATTAAAAAAAAAGTTACATAATATTACTTAAAGTAATAGGATTTTCACTCAAAAAAATATATTATTTTCTTATTCACTGTTATAAATAGTTAACATTTTTCAATTACTGTAAAGTATTTTTTTAGAATTACTCCCAAACAATATATCTGTATAATTTCAAAATAATTAATTTTATTTTAATTTTTCACAAAGATTTTTTCAAATTTTCAAATTTTTATGATATTAAACACTTTTATTTGTATTTAAAATTATGTATTAATATAATGAAAACATTTTAATAAAACAAAATAATAATTATTAAACATTAATATTACTGGAGGTATATTTTAACATAAATATTAATTATGAGGAAAAAAATATTACTTTTAAAATAATATACAAAATAATAAAATTATAAGTTTGTACAATTGTCTGCTATAAAAACGGCGATGCCTTAAATCCTTTTAATATTATCTAAACCTTAAATAAGTTAAATAACTTTTAGTCAATTATATTAAGAATGTAAAGTCTGTAAGGAAGAATTATTGTTTAAACAGAATTCATAAAAAGCTTTTTGTAAATAATTTATAAACGGATTTCTCGATTTCTTTATCAAATTTGTATTAATCAATACAAATAACTATTTTAATAATATACTATAAAAATATTTCTTATTTAGTAATTTTACAAATTTTTTATAAACCGGCTGTTTAATGCAATAATTGAAATCAATAAAAAACAGATTTTTAATAATTTTAAATATTATCATAGCTGAAACTAATTTTATATTATCATAAAATAATTATATTCTTCTTTTACAACAAACTGGAATGTAATTTTTAATGGTTAATTTATAAAATGACTGGATAGGTTAAGTATCAATGTGTCAAAACCGTTATTTCCAAATGGAAATTGTGCTCAAGTCTATTAAACAGAGAATAATCTTCAAATTACAGTTTTATTTAAGTTATATAGTTGTTATCTTGGTTATGCATGTTGTAAAAATATTTATATGTATATTGAGTAATTTAAAAACTTAAATAATATAGTAAAAATTTCATAGGTTCAAAATAATTGTTACATATTTTTTTTAAGGAGATTTGATTTTTTTTTTATCATTATTTTTTTTTTTTATCTGATTGTATATCGTTTTCTCAAATTGTGCAAGGAAATATCGAAAAATAGTTTTTTCTGTTTAATTTAATTTAATTTACAATTGCTGGTAAATTACAATAAACTCTAATATTAACTTTGAATTTGTCCACACAATTAAAGTATTGATTTTATTAGAGTGAATTTTTTGATTGTAATTAACGAGTTTCATTCATAAAATGAAATTATTTTATTAATATAAATAAAATTTAACCTAGTAAAAAGTATTTAATTTCTTAATTTATTTAATAGGTGAATTGTGTGAATTTGGTAATATTCATTACATAAATTAAATAATATTGGTTCAAACTACGAAACTAATACAAATATATATCTTTTAGCACGTATTTAAAACTGAAAAACTCTATATTCTCTATAAATACTTTTAGATTAAGTTAAAATTAGAAACAATAGAGTTATGTTTATAACTAGATATTAAATATTTAGGACAAAAACTATTTTTTACAATTAATTTTAGAGAATTCAATTTCGTCAATCTTGAAAAGCTTGAATAGAATTGTTCTTTAAAAGAAACAAGCTGAACGAGATCATCCTTCTAAGTTACCTGTGTTTGTGGCATTTGAAACTAACAATAGAAAAGTAAAAACTATTTTGATTATGTTCAACATAGTATTGTCTGTTGAGAAATGTCCAAACGTCCACTACCCAGTATATAGTTATTACTTGTGTTTTAATAATAATAATAAATCATGTTGCATTTAATCTGACCATTAATAATTTAATAAATTAACTATTATTTTAAACAATAGTGACTATTTCTATGAACAAAATAGTAACATGATAAAACTGTCTTAGATACATATTTATTGCAAAGTTCTTTCTAAACAGTTAAAATAAAATGGCTGTTGTCAAAAGTAAGTCACTAGAGATAGATGATATTGGTATCCAAACCAATAAGAAATGTCAAAAAGTTTTTCTCGACTATATGCGCAACTACAGTTAATACTGGTGAAAATATGTCTCCCATACTAAATTTTAAAAAAGACAATAATTTAACTAGTACAATAATCGACAAAAATCACAGTATAGAGGACAGTGTAACAATATAACGACCTTTTAGAAATTAACTAAGAGTATGCGCTTGTAGTAATAAGAACCCTACACAACTACGAGATATTATTTATATCTCATAAATCTCCATTGTGAAGTGTACAAGTTGTAATGAATAAATGTATTCGTAGTAGATAACTAAAAATGAAACAAATTGTATTGTTAAGTTAATTTTTAAATTCTTATTCAATATAGGTACTTATTTATACCTCATAATCAATATATACTTTTAAATGTATTTAAATTCATTACAGTATAATAATTACAGTTCATTATAATAATCAATGAGTATATTATATAATGCACATTTAAATATAATAAATGTGTATAATATTGCACTCTGATAACAATCAATCAATTAAAATATTATCTTGATGAATGAGCGATAGTCAGAAATGGTTTATGTATACTTGGTTTAAATAGCATTATATATTTGGCCTAGAAACAATATAACACTACATTTTGAAAATATATCAACCGTATCATTAAATAGTAAACTATAAATGTATTATTATATGTACACATACACACTTATCAAATGCATCAAAAGTAACTTTTAGTATTGTTGAGCAGCATAAAAGCGCTATATAACATTTATATTTATTGAAATAAAAATATTCTGACCCCCAACATTATCATATTAAAAAAAAAAAAAAAAACACCACTGAAATTCCATTAAAAATGCAGTTAATATTCCTTTTTATTACACATAATAATTTACTAAACCTTATATTTTACAACATACACAAGAGCGGGAGAATAAAAAAACGTGCACAAGTTAATCAATCCTGTTTATCACAAGTTATTATGCTTTTTCACTAGATACAACGGAACAAATACCTTGGTACAATTTCCGCAACACGGGTAATATTGACCCTTGGAATTTTAGTATATTGAATCAAACTTTAAAAAAAAAAAAAAAACAATAATACTAAAATGTCAAAAATTTAATATTGAAGTGTTTTTTCTACTTTCTTATTTCGACATAACAACTGTGTCAATTTATTAGAAAAAAATGTTTTACTCTAAATTCGTATAACGGCATACCGTAATAGCTAGACGGTATAAATTGTTTTGATATTTAAAATAGTAAAAATGTTTTAAGAACTATACTAGCTTGATTTTATGTTCTATGCAACGTGATTTAAAACATTAAATTAAAGTTAATAGTCAGGTTAACGAATGTAATTAGAACGGTTTTACATTTTGGGAAAATTTAGAGGATTTATGTAATTGTCTTTGACATAGGACCTTACAGAATACATTTATTTGAGACCAATGGTTGAGAAGTGAAAAAAAAAAATTTCAAAAACCTTTTTTACTCTTTGAAGTTATCTACGTTGGTACTTATATAGTTACAATTTTTTTATATTATTATTGAATTATGACTAGCAACTTATAACTTTTGTTAATGATCTTTGTGCCTGAAATATATAGATGAAAAACCTCCTTCAAAAAAAGTTAAACAAAAAACGTAGATTAGGTATTAGAAACTCATTATAATTTATAATGTACAGTTAATATTGTATATGATATTATTATTTTTTAAATTAAACAAGGATTAATGAAAATAGCTATAAAAAAAAAAATTTAAAAAAAAATAATGCTTCTATTAATTCAATATATATTATTATTGATTATATTTAGTACGTTAAGTTTTTAAATAGGTAAATAATACTAATTCGGAATTCGCACATATTGTTATAACTTTAGTAATTTGCTAATTTAATAAAATAATTTGGAGACAACTATCATTTTACGTTTTGTTTTAATTTATTGAGTACTTACAGAATAAGTAAAACTATTAGCTATTATTGAAAAAACACGACAGTGATATTAAAAAAAAAAAAAAAAATTAAAATAACGTTTCCGAATGCTAATAAATAATAATACTATCCAATTATAGTGCAGATGATTTGTTGCTATAGTATACTAAACACTGTAATAAGTATTGTACGAAGTTGTAGTATGTAATGATATGAAATTTATTAATGTTTCAACATTTTGTGATTTTTAATGATATCAGTTATTAATATATTATATTAGTTAAGTCGTATATGATTTATCCATGATAACTTTAATGATATAATATCATTATTAGTATTGCATATTGTGCAGTATAAAATTTAATATATTTTTTATACGTGTCTATTAAACAACAATATAAAACATAAATATATCTGTAGAGGCGTATAAAATAATATAATTATGTTTTATTTTGAATTATGAAAGTAAAAATAATTTATTAAATTTATTCAATAGTACAATAATATAGCTGAGATAAGATTCAAGTGGGCATTGGTTTGGCTGGGGATTCCACTCGTTGTATAGCTAAACATTAGGATTGAGGCGGTGAAGAATGTTACCAGTGGATGGGTACAAGCCAAATTGAACCAGACCTTGTTTCCGGAGGGTGTGTTTGGACCAAGCGAGTTCAAAATCGATGTTACATTTGGCTGAAGTCCCGAGGATAACGATGATATTCACGGTTTTGTGCGTGGCCTAAACGTATACCAAAAAATGTAATAAATCTAATTTTTTTTTTAAATATGTTAGACTCCGTGTAACTGCAGTTAAAATAACTATTTTCCAATTACATTAATCGTCATATTTAAAATTAATTTGTTTTTTAATATATTAAAAATAACATTAAGTAAATACTTATAATTTTTCTTAGTAAACTGTATACATAAGAATAAATAATATTAATAATTTATATACGATTCACACAATATTATGATTAATATGTAAACTTATGAAATAAAGAATATAATATATATTTTAATTGAAAGTTATAACTGTCTTAGATTTATATTAAAGAGTATATCTGGTTAATTCAAATCCATATAATTAGTTTAAATAATTAAATATTATAGATACATATACATATATATATTTGTAAAGATTTTACATTTAAAAGTTCTTAATTTATTTTTTTTATTAAATAAATAATTAAAAAATGTAAAAACTCGAGGTTTGTAAACATTTCGGATTTATGAAATTTAAATTTGAATATTATGTAAAAAAAAAAAAAATATCAATAAATTTGTAATTATATTGTATTATTAAAAATATTCTGTCATCTGTGAGAAAGAAAATTACGTTTACAATTTATAACAAATAATATGAAGGAATCAAAAATGTATTAATTTATAACATTTTAATCACGTCTTGTTAAGTTTTATAAATAATATTTTTTATAGTAATTTACTCAGAATATTTTTGGGTTCAAATTAAATTAATTAAAGTCTATTGTACAAAAACTAATAACATAGAAAAAATTATATTACATATCTAGAAGCTGTTACTATGTAATCATTTTTATCATCATTAATTTCTGTTATTCAAAATAATATTAATAATCTGTTAACTGTTTTTTATTATTATATTATTATTATTATTACTATTATTATCCACCAATTTTAATTTTCAAATAAATTTATGAATAAACTACTATTTTATTATATAATTATTTTAAATAAAATGTGTCTGATTTAACTCATATAGTTTTAGGTTTAGTTTTATTATTATTATTATCATTAATATTTTTTAAACCAAACAACGTTTATTTAAAAATGTCCATTTGACAATAACAAAGTTTGAACATCGTAAATTATTATAATATATAGTTTGAACGAGAACAAATCAATTAGGTATGTTACTAATTATCCAGATTAAAATTATTGTCAAAATATTAAATTCAAATACCAATTATTGTAATTTAAATTATCAAAATATATACAGTATAAATGTATTATTACCTTTAAATGTATAATTTTTACATTAACATACAATAGTGTACTTAATATATGCAATAATACAATATTAATAACAATATTAATCATCGTCATGATAAAATAACATGTAACTACTTTTATTACACGATATTCATACTTTTTGATGGTTATTAACACAAATTAAAATTACACCTGTAGTTCTATAATATCGATATTCGATAGCGCACTTGAAATTTGTATCAAACAATACAAAATCAGTTTAATATTATTGATTTTGTATCTATCGTACGGTTTTACTTTGAAACGTGACGATTGTGAGGGCCGAGGGCTACAACACATCATCACAATATTATACTATGTATATAAATTTGTTGCGGTTAGTTTCGATATATTTTAATAGGTTTGCATCGTTATGGAAAACCATAATAATGGATGTCCGTAGTTTTGAATTTCGGGCTGACGAATAAACAATTAAAATGATCAATATTAATATCATACCAATAAATATATACGTTTAAAGTTTTACATTATAAACATGCAATGTTTAACATTCTAAGGTCGATTTTGTAAACAAACGCCAGTGCACTTTTTTTTCTACCTTTGTCAGTTATGGATTTATTTTTCATATTTTCTACTTCTCTTTCTTTTTTCTACTTAGACATACCTATACGTAATATAATATTATGATGGAACATTCAACAACTATCATGTAATGTGGGTAAGATCTCGTGTTTGATAATCTTTCACAGTTTCAACCGTCAGTATACTGTTGGTGTTCCAGACACGGCTATATCGATTGGTGTCAGGGTGGATTTGCTTCTACGAAGGGCTCTTTTTTTTGTGAAAAACCATTGTTTTCCACGTATTCTCATTTCATTTTTCTTTTTTCGATGTATTTTGATAAACATTAATACAGGAAAATGACTGTATAATAAGTAAGACATATTATATTCAGGTATTATACATTTAGGTGTGTATAATATTGTATAATGTTCATTCTATCTACTCATACATGTACGATTTCATGATAATTCTATTTAAAGTTGTATGGGTAATGTACTCCCATTAAACATGAAAGCGTTGAGAGTGATCGATTTTAATAATATCCGATAATATCATAATAATTGGTAACCATAAACTAAACATAGATTATTATAATAATTAACTATTATCATGTAAAAAAAAAGGATACAATATTTTACACACGAATTGTTTTCTATGTTTAACATATATTATCTTTAGTAGCTATTATGTATTTACGTTATCATCTATTGAAACCATTACCCCGAACTCTCGAGATAATAATGCTCAGTTTTTCAATTTAAATACCTACATCATATATTTAAATTAATACAGTTTTTTTTATTAGAGACATATATAACATGATATTATATTTTAATGTCTTTCTTTATTTATACTATAACAATTTTTGTTTCAAAGACAAATAGTTTCACACGCTAAAACAAGAAAACAAACTATGCTACAGATTAGATTTATATAAAATCCCTACTAAATGCCTATATATATCTTAATAAAATACAATACTTAAAACAATGGAATAATTTCACTTTTTAAAGAAAAAGTTTTAAATTAAGTTCCATACTATAAAATCATTATTTAAGTACCTAAAAATAATATGTAGTATGGGTTAACAAATTTAAAAAAGTAAGGCATACACTTATCGTGATGGTTAGACCTCTTTTGTGCTTTTGTAAATAGGCCACACTAGAATGATATATGTTAGAGTTTGCAGTATCTTAATTAAATTTACAAACGTTATTCCTTTACATTATTCTAAGGATTTTTCCTTACATATAAAGAAAAATTATGCATTATCAAATATTTCCATTTATCAAAAAAAAAAAAAAAAAAAATAGAAAAACTTCTAAGTCACTTCATTGTAGAGTTTTAACTAAATCAACTTGTCGAGTTAACATACATTTTATATATAAAATTAAGTTCACTTTTTTTTTTAGATATCTATGTTTATCTTTAAAATTAAAAACTAATTATAATATATATATATTAATCATACTTACAACGATTTTAAACAAAATATGAATCATATTAGTATTTGTTATTTTGATAATAGTTTGGTAATTTTATATTTTAACATGTTATAATACATGATGCAGTGCATATTATAAAATTACTTTTTAATAAAATGATTAATATCTTTAAACATTTATATCACATCACAAGTTGTACTGAATCGATTTATAAAATTATTTATTTATTTATTTTTTTGAACATGAATGTTCAGTGAACTATCTAATGAGCTCATTAAAAAATGTTATGGAAATTTAACAAAAAAAAAGGTAGGAAAGTGGATACTACTTTGGTATCGATTGAGTTACTATTATGAGTATGTTAGATTTGAATTCGCCACAATACATCACTGTAAAATCACTAAGTATATTTCATTTTTTAATTTTTTTTTTTTTATTATTATTAAAAGAATTTATTTTAATTTTAGAAGTATTATAGGTTGATATATTTTTTCCAAATAATAATTTATATTTATATTTATATCATGATATATCAACTTGTATAACTCTAAATGTAATAACAACTTTCTGTAAATATCGTAGAACAATAAAAATAGATTTATAATATCTAAAAATGAATAATACCTATAATATAATATAATAATATAATATTTATACACAAATATGGGAATATTTTTTTTAGATCTAGTATTATATTTTTAAAAATTTTGTACCAGAAAATAAATTTTATCAAAATGTATATCCCAATTTTTAAAAATCGGAGCATTTTTTCAACAACTTATCGTGTATTTATCCATAAAAAAAAAAATAATACACTTCATTATAAAATCAATAAATTCATCTCTTTGCTCAGAATCTAAAATTAAGAATTTGTAAAAGAAATGTATGGAATGAATCACTAAATGTTATATTGAAATTAAATTGAAGTATGGTACAGATCAATACACAAATTTGACGATTTTTTTTCTATCGATTTCATGCAGGATATTGGTTAACGTTATGAGATTTTAAAAATAAGTTGTTCTGTTTAAAATTTAAAATTAATATTATACTATACTTATTTTATTTTATAGTTGTTTTTTTTTTTAATATGATATTACTTTTTTTTTTATATAAACATTTTAATGATTTGTCGATGGGCAATTTAATAATAGTTTGTATTTTTAATAACCGTTTTATATAGTTTGTTGAACATAATATGTGGTAGTTCACAAGTTATTTACGGTAGATGTTTTTTGTGTCATAGATCTTATATTGTAAAATTATCAAAAATGAAGCATTTTTTATGCTGTAAGTTTTTTAAAATTACTCGAGTTAAAAAAAAATACTCTGCTTTGAATCTAAATACATAACTTTAATTAATTTTTAATTTATATTTAAGATTTAAGCATTGACTGTATTACGATATTACCGTATCATATTTAAATCATGGTTTAAATATACAGTATTATTATTTATAAATTTATATTATTCATACTATTAAGTATAAAAAAACAAATTCCAAAAACGTTTGAGTTTTCTGAGCTAATAAGACTTGTACATTTAAAAGAATCTCTAGTGTAATAACAGTGTCATGGCTGCGGACCTGCTGCAGTTGCGTCGACCGCAGTGACTGTGTCAATGCGGAGCTACTCTACATCCATGTTCGATATTTTCATTTCAAAATAGATCCGCAGTGGATCGTCCCCCGGTCATAGTTCTTATCGACCATTTAATATCGGACACTCGAGTTCACATTATTCAAGTTTATCGATAATGTTATGTTATCAATACTGTGATGGTATCAAAATCGAAATAACTATCATCTCCATTACCGTAGTTGGATAACGACTTCGAAAAATATACTATAATAAATACTACTGACAACGTTTCATATTTCACCGAGTTAACACGACCGATACGATAAAATACAATATTATAGTGTGACTGCATTGCTATACCTACTACCGAATAACGAAATTAGACGAACGCAATGGTTACTGTTATAGCCTATAGGGGTCTCGAGGGTGCGTGTAGCCGCAGTCAGTACCGCGGCGTAACGTTTCCAAAAATTAGCGACCAGCTCATAAACATTTTACTCGTCCGACCGCAAACGTACTATACAAGACGAGGACGATGACGACGACGCTATAATAACATCGTTGAAACGTGTTTATGCCTGTCGCGAGTCCGGTTACGACCGCCCTATTCATACTTTTCGGTTACCGCGGTCCGCGATATACATGTTTAGGAGGTCTGAGGTATAGGTGCTCGTATTATATATTATATTACGACGCGCGACGTGTGGCGGTCAACGATTATAATAATATTATTATTATATCACAATAATATTGTTATTTATTATTATCGCGGATTACGATCAATACAACGATGACAGCCGCAGTGAGCATAATAATACAGTAGCCGACCGTTGACCGATTTTCCGGACGCAAAGGTCGCGCGAACCTCCGTCAACCGCATGTCACCGATATTATATTATATACCTAAGACCTAAGTGCACAGCGACGACGTGCCGTTGCTATAAACACGCAGCCTCGGACCGAATACTGTCACGCGCCACCGCGGCGATGTGTTGTACTCGCAGCTTCGCCGGAAAGCGCACCTATAAATAATGCATATGTGTAGGTACGCGTAATTTTATATTTCACAGCATAATAAATAATAATATAATATAATGTTTTAGACATTCACTGCCTATAATACAACGCGTAACACACCGACACCGAAACATAATATTATGATATTAGTTATTACTATTTGTTTCGGACGTAATATTATGTATTCACCAGGGGTGGTAAATGGGCTTCAACGGTTCATAACGAGCTTGCACTGTCCCACTCTAACGAAAAAATAATAATAAAATCTAAAACTGCGATATACAAGCGTTAATAACGCGACAGACACACCTGATTAAAATCCTAACGAAATTATGTTAAACGTGATTACTATATAATATGTACGTACCTACGTGGTATAGCAATATTAAATTTAGGACACGAATTTCTAAAAACTGTCAAAACATCTTCTTTAAAATAATGATTAAATGCAATAAAAAATGACTCAATTTTTTTTTGATATAGGTGCGTAACCGAGGCCATTTCACTTTCGGAATTTTTAACAGACCCTTATATTAACTATTAACAAACAATAATACAAGAATCAATACCAAACTTATGTTGATAAATAAACAGCAGTATAGGTTATTGAAATTAATGCGATTGTGAGGTTATTTGAACTAACCTAGCTGTTATTTGTTTTAGAAATACTTGTAAGACACGACATTCACTAAGCTGTATAGTCGTATCGGCGAAGGCGTCATTGCATTCATAAATAAAACGATTGACATTTTGATAAGAAAAAAAAACTAAAAACTATTAAATCAAATATTATGAAAACATTATTAATTGATTTAATATTTTGAAGTTTTTAATATTCATTATCGTACATAATGCATTGAATATGTACTAAAAGTTAGTAACATTACCAGGTAATGTTAAAAAAAAAATTTCGAAAAATGGAAAACAGCGAAAAATGTAAACAATTTAAAATAAAAGTTTCGTCTTTGAAGTATTCGTTATATGAAAAAAATTATATATCTACTGGAAATGCTGTTTTGTAGGACGCACAATAAATATTAAACTTTTTATTGAAATTTAAACCTTAAATTAATAATAATATTATATTTTTTTTTTTTTTAGCATATGGCGCTTATGTCCGGGAGTAGGCCCGAAGGCCTAGTTCGGACGCCTAAATATTATATCATAACCAACGATGATTGTGATAATATTACGCCATTATTATTATAATGAAAAGTTTATTATTTTTTTTTTTTTTTAATTTTTATTTGCATCGATTTTATTAACCATGTCGAATAACCAATGTTGTATAATACTGTTAGCGATTGCGTGTGCGTTATTATTGTATAATTATGCATACACTGCGGAAAATGCGGAAACGCTGTTCATTGTACATTGTAGGCCAAGCGTCACTGTAAAAAGACCAGAACTAGCTAATGGGATGGGAAATCCGTCTGTGCACCCCTGCTAAAATCAAGTGCCTACTTATGTAACCCATCAAAACAATATAGGTGCGGATAGGAACCCAAAAACATAACAAAATAAAAGCCACCGTTACGCATTATATATGTCATTATTAAAGGTTATTATTGGTTTTCTAGGGATCGATCGACTTCACGTGTCACTGCCAGACTACAGATCATTATTATTGTACGGTTTTGATAATTACTTTAAATTCAAAGCGATGCACGTTTTTGACAATAATTGCTCATTATTACAACGACGACTGTAAAAGTGTCGAACCGTCAGTAAGATTGCTATTGCGACCCGCTCAACTAGATTTTCCGTTAATTTTATTAAATTAGTGATTGGAATACATTTTTATACTTATATATTGAAATGTTTAAAAAGAAACATATTCGGGTAGATAATACAGTTTGTTATTTTTAGTACCTATTTACTTTTTGAAATCAACTAAAATCAATCATGTGTATTGTTTTTAGTTTTGATATTTTTCATTATAATAATTGCCTATTTATAAAGTGAAGTATTTTATTTAAAACAAATAAGTTTAAAATACTATATTTATATAACTATTAGTAATATGCACTGTAATAATTGTCGTTAGAAAAACATTGCATATATTGATGTGAATACTTTTGTGGTATAAAATGCTTAATATTAGTCAAATATACAAAAATGATATCAGTTTTAATTTGTTTTACAAATTGCGATTTATGAACTATTATGTTATGAATATTTCTATGCATACAAGAAATACATCTTGTTTAAAAAAAAAATCTAGCTCTGTTTTCAAAATATTATTAATTTATAATCCAAACTAGGTATAAATATAATTTATAAGTAACTATAAGTATATTAATCTAGTGGTATGATACTACCTATATCAAACGTTGAAATATTTTTTAGACATTAAAAAATATTGAACAATTTTAAAAATAATTTATATATTTATATAGTAATTGATTTTTAAAAATATTTCATATTTGCAATCAAATTTATAAACTATTAAAATACTAAATAAACTTAAAAAAAATAAGAAATGAAAAAATGATTTTTGTATGACGTATAAATTACAATACCTACCTAGTAAAATATTATTATTTAGTTTAAACAATTTTATATTTTTACAACTTTCGTAACCAAAATAAAAGCTTAACCTAAACTAATATAAAAAATTAATATGTGATGAAAGAACAAAAAAATGTTTTGATGTAAAAAATATTATTAAAATATTTTAAAAATATATTTTGTTACATAAATATGTTTTAATTTTTATCTTCTAATTAAAAAAAAAAAAAAAATCAAAACATTAGTAAATTGCTTATAAAATATATGAAAATAAAAAAATTTGGCTATCTTATAACAATTTTTAAATATTTTGTAAATATAATTTTTATATTTTTTAGTTTTCTTAAAAAGTTAAAAAGCTTCTTTTTTTAATAGCTTTGAACATACGTATTTGTGTTCCATTTTTTGATTTATAAAGATTTAGTGATTGTGTATTTTAGAATATAAGTAAATATATTTTGAATGAATAATGAAGAATATATTTTTTAACATAATAATATGTATTTCATTGTAGTTTTTAGGGTAATAAACATTCTAACATTACTAATAACTTATCAGTAATAATTACTATTGGTTTGTATCTATAATACATATTATGTTAAGTGTTATTATGAATTTTATATTTATTAATATATTTTTAAATGGTATAGGGTAAATGAAGATAATAATTGAATGATTTATTCTTAATTGTGTTCATATAAAACATTATTTTATATTACTTTAATACTAAAAGTATTAAAGTTATTTATTAGCATTAAAATAAACATATTATTACATTGTCCTTTTATTGATAAATGGTTGTACCTATACCTCAATAATGGGTACAACCATTTCCATAAACATATTTATTTTTTTTATTTAATATGAATTATATGAAATGGAACAATTCAATAATATAAGTTACTAATTAAAATTTGTAATTTATTCTCTATAAGAATAAAATATCTATTGAATCAAATTTATAAGTAAAAAAAATTTTTGAGGTTAGATAAAGATGTAAAATTTTAACGATATACTAGAACGAAAAAATTAAATATATAATTATTTATAAGTATTTTTTAAATGGTTATTGATTAACAAAATAGCTTGTACCAGATTTTTATTTTATATATATTTTATTTTAAAAATAAATGTAATTTAGAATAAAACAGAAAGAGTATTTTCGTATTTAATATTGAACATTGAATTATAAAAACTTCAATCATCTATTATAATTATTGTGATTCTACAAAATGGATGCCCTTAATAAACTATTCCAATAATAATACAGCAAAATACAAGATATAATTAAATTCTATGTACAATGAATAATGTATTTGACGTTTCTATTAAGAGTGTTTTTATGAGAAAAATACCAGATACAAAAATGTTGTTTATTGTACAAAATTATTTCTGTTTTTAAATTATGATCTAATAAACATATTTAAACACACTCGTATTATTTATAAATTGAAATCAAATTTTTTTTTGTTCATAAAATATCGAAATTGTTTTCACAAATTAATATAAATATAGACGTATCATATTGTAAAATTCCTATACTTCAATGGAATGAACTAATTAATTAAAGCAAGTATCTTACAGCATTAATCAAATAACGAAAACAGTGAAAACAGTGAAAACTTATATTTATTATTCATTATAATTTATAATTGTTGTTTGAATAATATTATTTAACGAACTCTTACGACGACATTACATAAGTACTTATTATTAAGCAAATGATTCTTACAATGTTCCACAGGTTACATTTTAATTTTAAAAAAAAACACAATTTATTTAATGGATGGAATTCATTAATATTTTCAAATGTAAAAGAGTTTATACATTATTTA
This sequence comes from Melanaphis sacchari, assembly GCF_002803265.2. Lineage (NCBI taxonomy): Eukaryota > Metazoa > Arthropoda > Insecta > Hemiptera > Aphididae > Melanaphis > Melanaphis sacchari. Next base: position 20,791 of record NW_020271531.1, on the reverse strand, counting down.
AAAATTACAACACACTTCGAGATTGCCATCATGTTTTGAATTAATAAACATGTATTTCTGGGTTTAAACTTAAAATTCAGTTTACAATTTTATTATTATTAATTATTATTAAATGCAAGTTAAAAGAGATTTAATTGATATGTTGTTTAAACGACATAATTTTTTTCTTAATTCAGATTTCAGAATTAGTCCAGTTATAATATTTGTAAATTTAAATTATTATAATAACACTAAAATTTCTTGATCAAAATTATTCAAAACAGAGTTATTTAGATGATATATCTCGAATTAAAAAATATAACACATATTTTATCGTAAACTCTTTAAATTTAATTTAATACAATTAATAATTTATTGACATAAAAAATATTATGGAGTTTAAAGTAGATTAGGTTTTGATATAATGTGTATGACATTTATATTTTTTTTTTGATTTTATTTTTAAATTGTATTTACATGTATAAACATGCAAATCATCATGACTATTATGATCAAAATCAGCGCAGGAAAAATAAGTAAGAAAGCTGTTGATGAATTGAACATTATATAACATTTTTTTTAAACTACTAATGTAGGTACCCATTAATTGTTTAAAATTTAAATTCAAATACTTAAAAAAGTAAAATTTTAATATTTTTTAATTGCTTGTAGTTTTTCAAACTTTTTGACTTAAATGAGAAAAATATGATCAACATAAAAAACAACTAAAACTAAAAAAAAAAAAATATAATTTATTTAAAATAGTTCAATAAGACCTAAAATAATTTTAAAATTACAAAATGTAGTATATAAATATTTCATTAATTAATAAAAAAATAAAACAATCTATACTTAAATTTAATTAAAGTATTTATATTTTTTATAGTGAAAAACATTAGTTAATTTTTCATTATTAATACTTTATATTATATCTATATTTTAAATGTTTAAAAAATTAAATTAAATTAACTTTTATATTCTAAAAAAATAATAAAATAAGGATTTTAAATGAAATTATTTGGAAATTCAAATTTAACAATGTTTATTTTTGTATAATACGATATGTAATAATAAAAAACATATTTATAGAATATGAAAATGCATAAATGAAATCAGAGCGTAAAAAAAAAAAGTGTACGACTTCGAATTTTCTGTGTAATACAATAGATAAGGTTTACATTTACTCTTCCACATGTCTAACAGTGGATGATTTCTGAAAAATATTCCATTTCCAATTACTTCCGTTATTATTTAGTAACTCAAGTTCCAATAATCTAGATTTAACTTGAGTCATCTACTCTGATATATTTAAATTTTAGAATAATTCATACATAATATGCCTCAAATTTAAAAACCTATTGCAACCATTATTATTAATTAATGTTAAAATTGACTAATTTAAATTAAAATAGTTGGTATATGGATGTTTTTATACAATATTGCTTTTATTTTTTCAGTTCTAAAATACCAAGTACATATTATATATATACTAGTGGATTACGTTAATTTATTTATCTATTGTATTTGCTAATTATTTCAAATATGTGTGTTGTGTACTACTTGAAGAAAAAAGTAATTTACTAAACAAAATTGTTTTTGCAGTTTTTACTGTAATTTTAAATTTATTATGATAGGATACTTATCGGATATTATTAAGACAGTTAGCAACAACTTAAGGAGCTCAGAAATTTCATAGATTCCACACTTGATTGTATTCTATTGTATTTTTTAACGACAAAAAATGATTCTCTTATAAAAGTTGAACAAAGTGCAAAAGTTATAAGCCACTTTAATACACACGAGGCAAGCTATCCATTTCATGAAATGGATAAATACCTAAGTTTTGAAAGGATAAAAAAAAAATAAAAAAAATATTGGATGAATTTACTAGAAATATCCGATCGACGACCAATTACGAAAGAACTTTAAAATAGGCACACACAAAACATTAGATATAGAACCTAAATGTGACTGCTATTTCATAACGATCGTTAAATGTACAGACACATTATTGGTAAATGACATTCGTAAATATTGGTACCTATATTATTCGCAGTTTATAGGTTACGATTTTGCGTATGATTTAAGATTACATACTTTATTCGAGTATTGATATTGTTAACATTTAATACGTATCTAAATATTTATATTATGATACGTCTTCGTGAATAGACTATAAATATTTTATTTCATTTACTTTAGGTTACGTGAACCATCGTCAAAACCCATTTTTTCCGGATTTAAAACACTGAGGTTTATTCAAGGTTTTCATTTGGCCTCTCCCATAATACGGTCATAGAATATTCGAACGAATCGAACGCATGTACAGAATATTAATAAAAATAACTTTTTGAATAATATTTGTTTTTTAAGAGAAATTTTTTATAAATTATAATCTTATATCTCAGTAATTTTAGTTTAAAATCTACTAAGTTAAAAAAAAAAAAATGAAGTATATTGATCAATGACGAAGTTTTCATGTTGTTTGGATATATTATTTTATAAAATAAAATATTTGCACGACCCAAATTTAAAACTTTAATATTTTTAAGTTATATTAATTTTATGATAATATTTAATAATATAATTATAATGTAGGTTATATTTTTAAATAAATTGAGTATATTCAGTCATAAATTTCAATAAGGAGTCTATGCAGCTTATGTATTTCTATACCTTTTAGATCTACCAAACCCATAATACTATATTAAATTAATTTATATTTTATATCTCTCTATCAATAACCTATTTATAATATAATTTAAATAACAATCTTAAAAAACAAAGAAATATATTGATGTATTTCAGATGAACATTTACGCTTATAAAATATAGAACTCAGAGTTTACATTCTCTCATATTTTTTGGGTTGTTAATTCATTTTTCGGGTTATATTAGAAGCTTAATACAAAGTCCTTCATAAGTAAAAATAATTTTTCACAACAATAAATATAAAAATTTACAAATATTTTTTTTTTATAATTTATTATTATTTTTCATTATAATGATTACCATTTAAAAAAACAGAAAACTGATTAAAAAGCTAAAATTTTATAACATTTATTTTATAGATAAAAATAATCTGGGCGATACAGAATATGGTTTGCTTCTGTTGTTTTTCTATAATTGTTACAAATAAACATCTACTAATAAATAAAATTTTAAACTATTTAACTAAAATTTACGTTATCACCTGAATATCAGACAAATTACAAATTTAAAAACTGTAATTTAAATGGTCGATTTAAATTGATTAATTTACTATTTTAATGTCTTTAAACATTTAATAATAATTTATAAATTCAAAATTGTATACATTTATACTGTTATCAGATACTTTAAAAATAGAATAGTAAAACTTGAGCTAAATAAAAGATAAACTGTAAAATGCATCATTAAAAGAAAAAGTGTTGGATCAAAAACAAGAAAACGTGATGTGACCCACAATTTCAAGAAGGGTTTATGTGGTTGGCAACACGATGTTATACGATTTCTTTTTTTTATCTACCTAGAGAGTTGAACGAGTTTGAATTTCTGAGTACTTTAATATGACATAGAAATACGAAATAACTGCAAAGAGGTTTTCTCACCACGTGGGTTCTCTCCTAAGGGTTTACACGTTATACCAAAAGGTTCTGTAATGTAAATGAGATTGTATTTTTGATCGAAAATATTTTAAGTTATTGGTTTTTAAATTAAATTAAAATGTTTTTATTAAAATATTGTGAAACACATTAATAGTAATGCTAATAACTAATGAGTTATTGTTACTTTATTAGTATGTTGGTATGT
>NW_020271531.1:9251-17010 GCF_002803265.2 Melanaphis sacchari | reverse complement strand
CAATTAATAACAAATAATTTCCAAATCATGTTACAATAATAGTAAATATCAAATTATAAGATTCTAAGCAAAATATTTATATAATTTTATTAAATTTATAATTATTTATTTTGCAATAAAATTTAAATTAGCAATATCTATATAAATGCACTAATATAGATGTTTTTTTTTTTTTAATTTACAAAATATCATGTTTAAAATTTAAAACCTTGTGAGATAATCATATATACTGTTTATAATCTTCATATATTGAATATACTATTTTCGTTAATTCGACTAGAATACCTGATTAAATTGAAGTTTTCCACATTTATTTGATAAAAGTATTTTATTTTATTGAAATAAAAGAATATTTCTAGACATTATACTTTATGTAATACATATGTCTGTTCTTACAATAATATTATACAAATATACAATACATATTTACAGTAAAATTTAAATATATATGAAAATACGAATTTAAAATATTATATGATACATACGTTTTATGAAAAAGTATAAATATACAATGTGCTCCCTACTTTTTGAGCATTTTTAAAATATGTCCACGATATTTCTAACATTTAAATGTTCAACAAAAAAAAAACAAATGAATAAATTAAGATCACATATAAGCATTTTGTATCTGCATCATCTTCTTTTATATTTAATCATCTATAGTGTTTTGAACACATTAATTAGAAGTAAAAATTTGAAACTTTAACGATATATAGCTTAATAATACGTATTTAAATATTTATTTGCCTATCCTAAATCTAAAACTAATCAGATTAAATTACTTCAGTCATTACAAAAATAATAATTTACTTCGTACTAACAAAATTTTGATAACACCAGGAACTTATTAAATGAATAAATGCATTATATTTAAATGATAATATTATTTCACACCAAATCCAATTCCAGTGGAATATTTTATCAACTATATTTTTAAAAGAAGAATATATTTTAGAAACGATAAAAATTAATGAATACCAATTAAAGCTTAATTAAAATCTAAATCTAAAAGGTAACATATAATAATACTATAACTGTAAATTTTTTCGATAAAATAAATGATAATAATACTAGTATTAACCATTTCGTACATCAAGTCCTATTTCGTGCTCATATTTTTAAAAATTTTTTTTTTCAAAAAAAAACAACGTATATTATACCTGAACTTTTAAATATTAGCCATTAAACCAAAGGGTTTTTATAAATAAACATGTCTCATATAATCTCTATTCTGTAGTGGTTACAATATTTATATTTTTTAACGACCAACATAATTCAAAATTAATATTCTTTACAATTTTATTTAACTCATAGTGTTTAACGTTTGGACACACCACCACACCATACATAATAATATACTCGTACTTGTCGAGTAGGATTACCTGCAGCCGAATACCGAATAATGTTATACAAAAATGTTTGTGAAATTATTTCGTTGTGGGTTCCTATAGAAATCCATTATGGATCGTATGCATGAAGTTCGGATGATTGGACTGAATCTCACGAAATAATAATAGTCTTCCATTCTCGTTATCGCCGTATACATCTATTTATATATACAGAGTGATTCATTTAATGTAAGACGTCTCATTATTTCAGAAAAAAATTATGTTCCTGAAAATATTTATTTTAGATTAATTTTATGTTATCAAAAAACAAAATTATTGAAAAATATATAGTTTTTATTGTTTATTATCATTATAAATGTTTAATATTTACTTTTTTAAATAACATACATTTTTAATTTCGTATTTTAAATTATTAGGAGTATTTCGATCTATAAAACTCCAATTTCAGACAAGTAGTTTATTAGTTATAACTTATAAGTATTAAAATTGTTGATAAGTAGATCAATATTTTAAAGGATACCTTTACAACTTCACTCTGCAGCTCATCAAATAACACAAAATATTTATTAATCATAAAATAATCGTCTAAAATTCGATATTTATTCATTGGATTACTATAAATTGGGAATGTTAAACGTATATTGTCATAAAAATTAAAAATATATAGGTACATGCAATAATAACAGTAAAAATATAATTTTTTAGAAACATTTTTTTTTTCACCATTTAAAATTATGTAAAAATATATTTTCAAAAATGTTAATAGTTTTTGAAATAAAAAATGCCTCGTTAAATGAATCACTCGGTATATACATCTGTACAATAGTGTATGTACTTGAGTATATGTTAGGGAGGGAGAACATATAAAGCACGGACCATTTCAAATGTACGAGTATACATGCGGAGGTGTTATATTTTTGGAGAATGTCTGCAAACCACTTCTCAAACCTACCAACCCGTGAAAATAACACAAAAAATATGTATTCAGAGTTTTACCAAAGCGTATTCCAAGTAGGTTCCGCACCTTCTAATTCAAACCCGGATAAAAATAAAAAAATATCAACGGACAGGGTAAAACACAATCATACGGATAACGGGGATGATGGACACTCGTATCGCTTCGCTCACCGTAGCACTGGCCAGTGATGCATTATTGTTATACGTTTGAAAATGGACAATGACAAATGATCGCATTCAAAACCCATTTAAACCGGACCTCCTTATACGGAACATTTCCTGTAATGTTTATAATATTGGACGTTTTTCAAATATTAAATGCACATAAAAAAAAATAATGAAAAATACATTTTCGAAACGTATCGAATACATATTTATACATAAATATAGATAAATAGATACATGGAAAATATTGAAACAAAATATATGTATAAAACGTATTTGTGTCTTGTGAGTATAATTAATAATAAATAATAGGTAGATAAGTAAATAATAATCTATTAGATATACTATACTATTTTGGATTGTTATGATATAATCATAATTAAAAATACAATAATACAGAAATAATATGATTTAAAAAAATTCAAAAATTTCAAAAAAATTAAAATAATCAACATTTTTGTACATTTATGTTCTATAAATGTCATCAATTTTTTTTTCAATAATTTCCTTTAAAAAATATAATGCATTTACTACAAAAAAATTACATGTTTATTCCGTCATCTGCTTTTAATTATTTTATTAATACTTGAATTATTTATATGATTGAATTTTTCGATCGTTTTCAGTGCTATCGGAACGTTTTTCAGAATAAAAATAAATTGTAAAATCCTCATCGATGTAATATTAAAACGTAATACAGACAAAACCATAGTTGTGTTCAGGATCTAAATTTATGCGTACAATTATTTGATATCATGGTATGATATAGGTATAGCATGGTTTTATTTGTATTATGATAAGTGATCCACGAATTCGTGTGCACAAATATGTTGTGATATGGTATGCATTGTTTATTTTTCCACTAAAACCGATTGTGTTTTGATAAATTAATGCAATCAACGAAAGTAATGTCAACGACCCAGTTTTTTTTACTGGATGCGGTTACAAAGTATTCGTGTGTTTTGAACCGATACAAATCCCGCAATGCGTATTCAAAAGATTCGAAGGATATTGAATTCAACAAGATATGCTATATACTTGAATGTATTTTGAAAATAACTTGAAATCAATAACGTTTCGATATGAGCAGTTGAAAATACGAATTACCTACGGATTGAAAAGGTTCAGGATGAATATAATTATTTTAAATTAATATTTGTGTGTAATGTACTTATGCGCTTTAAACAAAAAAAAAAAAATGTTTCATTCGTTTGTATAATTTCGTTATCAAATTATAAATTTGGTTGGTATTGTAAACTAAAATAATGATAATTGATGTGTTATTATAAAATTATATTCATAATATAGGCATGTATAGTACATATACACAAGTTTCAGTCATACATAATATGGCATTCCCAATAATTTACATAAAATAGCACAAATAACATATATTACAATATTATCAAACTTAATTATTACATTTTTATTATTTATTACTAATATATAAATGCATTTATTATTTAGTATTATAAATAAAGTTTAAAAAAAAAAAAACGTTTTACAAACTACGAGTATATTATAAACCTTGAATATTAATTGAATGTACTTATCACTACTTATCTTAGGTACTTAAATTTTACTGAAACTGATATACGCGTATTAAGTAATATTTTAATCAATGTAAAATTATTCTTAATCCACCTATTGATTTGTCGAATTATTCGATGTAGGAATTTACAACTAAATTGAGTTGATAATTCTGTTATTATTATTATTATTACTACCGTCCCTCATTATACTGATAATAATATTTTATAAACATAATACATTAATACGCTATACTACTATATATAATTAATGTATAGTATGTTGTACATGATACTGTATATAAAACAATAAATCATTTACTGTCAATATATTTATAACGGCCACGACCCACAAAATGTATTTGTCAATGCTTTCACAAAATATCAGTTTCAAGTAATATATATGTATATAATCTACTGAGTTACATCAAACCATGCGTGACAAGTTAATTTCTTTTTCTTTAATTATGAAATAAAAAACTTTAAAATTTAACACACTAAAATGTTTAATTTTAGGCAAGTATGTCATAATAAAATAAATGTATTCAGTATGTTTTTTTAAAATCTTCTTAGAATTCATTAAATGAATAATCAAATTCTAAATTATATATTATTGTTCTGAAAATGTTCATTCTGTGCACAACGAAAGGTATGATAAAACAGAAAAATTTACCATTTATTCACTATAAATATCTACAATATGTATACATCATATCACTACTGAAAAATAATTATTAATAACGAATGTCACTGTTGAAATTTCGTTGTCTTAATAGTAGTAATTTTGAAAATAATCATATTATACACGTATAGATCTTACATATATTATTTACTCGTGAAAAATAAAAAAACATTATATTATGATACTCATTATGCAAAATAATAATGTTAAAATGTATTGAAAAATAAAATTCACGGACACACTAAGTAGGGTATTAAACTTTCGCGCGCATTACTTTACATTTCTTACGCCAACTCAATGTTTATAGCGTGTTCGACTGCTAGAGCCTAGAGATGCAAGAAGATGCGAAAAAGATTATCGCCACACAGATGAATGGACACTTGCCTCGGGGTTAAGCTCTGTGACCCGTTACGAAAACCAACGGTCGATAAATGCATGTTATAATAATTATTTTTATGTTACGGGAAAAATGTGAAATGTTTCGATACAACAAAACACGTTCTGATCGAATAAATTCAACCATTATGCGCACGTGTGACACAAATATAACTCGGTTAAAAATAGCAATCGCGCGTGTTTCGCTCGTTCAGAATAGAAATATTATAATATTATGTTCGTCAGTTATACGGTTCAAGTTTTCATTAGTGCAGTACAGTTAATCGAGATCGGATGATTTTTCGCGAAAACTACATCTAAACAACAATATCGATTTTAAAATCGTTGGAATAGCAAAATCAATACAGCACAAGCGATGCGTCTATAAATACACGCGCACGACGGCATACTTAAACACGGTTTTCACATATCTAACTAATATTTCATAAGACGGACAAGCGTGTATGACCGCTCGTCGTTATAAAAAGTATCGAAGAAAGAATCTAACGTCCGCGCAATTGTGAAGTAAACTGATTTTAACGTGGTTGAAAGAACGGCGATGAGGACGGGAGAACGCGGCACGCTGTAGGCTGAAAACGACGGTGCGAACAAACCCTCAAACGGACGTCAACCAACAAGTCGTCCACGCCGTCATTACGTATTACACGTCGTCAAAGTAGCTGTACACCCGTTCTCACCAAACGACATTCAATCTTTGGTGGAGTGCGCAACACATCGCGATGTGTAGAGGTACTTCATACATTATCAGGATTGCCACGAATCCTCAGAACAAGATCTCGTATTAACTCCCCAATTGGAAATTAATCTCAGCATGTCCCATGTTTTTTCATTTATTATTATTATTATTATTATTATTAGATTCTGAGCAAATCGATTAATGTATGTATTATAAAATAATATGTATATTATTAACCGACACTGAAATTATTAATATAAAGGTTGATGGAAGAAAATCAGATCTAGATTTTACTTTGATGGCCTATCATTTCTCATTACACTTTAAAATAATCAGAGAAAAAACACGAATATTTGTAAAATTATAAACATTGCTATAAAAATAATTGTTTCATAACTTTGATAACCAAAAAATTAGATAATTTCCACTTAAAAGCATTAGTGTACAACAATTTATTATTTAATTCAAATTTAACACATCCATTTCAGTGGTCTAATTAATTACGTGGCACAATCTACCTACAGCAGTGAAGTTAACTATTTGATGGCTTTTTTTCACCTTTTTTATTTTATTTATTTATTTATTTATTTTTTTTTTTTTTTGCAATTGATTGGAAAATTTTATGAAATTTCTCGTTTAACTGTTATTTATGTGAACCCCAAACACTCGAAAACCAATAAGTTCACCGAAAATATTTACATTATACAAGACTGTATATTTTCATTAGGAAGGTACCCTGGTAATTTTCTGACCTGGGACCAACAAAAGTTTGATAAATGTATTTTGTTCTAACGTATAATGTTCTAATAAATTAGTCTACCTATGGGCATAATAATTAAACAACAAAGAAACTTAGAATTGCATAACTCAGTAGAGCTGTGATATTGACTATAGTATAAATGTTTTTTTATAATTAATTTCAGTCAACAATTTACAACATTGTTTTTAAGGTCTTTGTTATTTAGGTAGATATTACCAATCGCAGTATAGTGTATGTATATTTAAAAATCAACAAACGGGAGTAATCTAATCTTTATAAAATATAACAAATTATACTACATATCATTTACTATAATATACCCTAAAATTTATATGTTAAATATTATTCAAATATACCTATGTTAAATGATTCAAAATGTAAGCATAATATTATCTATCAATTAAAATTATAGTATATGACGGTATAAACAGGTTCATATAACAAATTAATTAATAACAATCAAATATGATAAAAATTATTTTTATTTTATTTTTGTATAATAAAATTAAGTTTATTTAGTTAGTTTTAAATTTAATATATTAGTAAATAAAATATATAATCTTTAAACAGAGTTTTGAAAAATATTATCTATATTACGATCTTTACATTTTTAATAATTTCTTTCCAACAACTCATTAATATCTATGACCAATTATGATTACATATTTTATGTAGTTTTCAATAAAATAATATATATTTAGTAAATATGTAATACGTATATCTACTAGTTATTATTAAATTTCTTAAATATTCTTGATGGTTATCTTTAGTATTATTAAATGATACCCATTAAGTTTACACTAAGTCTTTAATGTTTTTACTGAGAAGCAAAACTCAAGAGCTTGAAAAGTCAATGAAGTATTTTATTATAAGGATTAAAGGCTCTAATGAATCTGAAGTTTCGCCTAGTTAAGTTTATTTTAAATACATTTCAAAGAAATAAAATTATAAACTATATAAGAATATAAAATATTCTAGTTTAAAAATGTTTACAGCAAAAATATGTATAGAGTAATAGATAAAAAACGAGAATGATGACAATAATTGTTATATGAACCGTTATAAAATAAATATCAAATATAATTTATTAGACAAACGTATCAAAATATATACAAATGTATCATATATTATTACTTTCATCAATATAAATCGTGATTTTTATAGAAAATATTAAACCATATACCTACAATACAAGTAAAAAATGACTAATTAATAAAACATTGATGTGAATATTGTTTTAGAATT
>NW_020271531.1:0-9241 GCF_002803265.2 Melanaphis sacchari | reverse complement strand
ATCAAGTAAATCACATATTTTAGATATTTTTTGTTTTATTTGTATATATTAAAAATAAATAATTTCTCTGTTGATGATAATAAAGTAGACACAAATATAATGAAAACTATGGTTAATATCTGATCAACCTTTATTAAAAATTATTAATTACATATTTTTTTTTATCATCAAATTAATCATTTTATTTTTATATATTGAACTATAAATACCTATATAATGTTAAATTTCTAACAAGAGCTCTTGATATTGGAAATTCAGAAATTTGGTAACTCGTGTCTAAGAATCCTACAGATATTGTCAGGTTTATTAACATTACCCTCAGCAATAAATGTTTTATGTCAAAGAACAATTGAACCATCGAAAAAATATGTATCTTGGTGCAGACTACTATTAACAGTACATATTTAATATAGCTCATGTAGCGGAAGTTATAAAACGCTGAATTATTACAATATAAAACTATCTAAAAACATTAAAAATATACATGGACGATTTATATTTATATACATTTAAAGTTCATACTTGGACAAACTTTGTCAAAACCATAAAATGTGCATATTATATTCATGAATTTTATAGTTTAATATCTATAAAATGTTCAATTTGTATAAGGTAATGATTGAAAGTTTTGTATGTGCCTTTTTAAAAGTAATTCATTAAGTAGGTAGCTCTAATTTTATCAAAAATAAGATATTTAAATAAGAAAAAAATATTTTAGGTATTTTGTCGTTATTTAAAAATATTATTCATAGGTACTTAAAGTTTTCTCATATAATATTATATTTTATACAAACAATGGCGATTTTAAATGTAAGGTTTTCAGCAAAAATTAGTTTACCATACTGTATTACTAATAATAAAATAAATCCAATGACGAGGTACACTCAACAATCTACTATAGATACTGCAAAACAATTTCCTACAATTCCCCTTTTATTTCTACATTAACTTTACAAATTAAATATTTTAGTTGTTTTTCTCAGCCTTGAAATATTAGGTATATTATTGTTATTTACTATACTGTTATCGCATTGTCATAATTGTTGAGCTGTAACGGTAATGCTTATCGGTGAAGGATTTAAAACAAATATATTAGTTACGCAATGAATGAATAATTAAAAATATAAAGTATATTTAATGTGGCTTGGCGTGGCGCGTTGGCTGCTACCAGTCGCGGAATGCGACTGAGAGTAAGTAACGGCCACAGCTACTAGCTCCCGGATGGGTGACCACTCAGGATCATAGTGGTTAAAAACCTTGCCACACATACACGTGTTTGCTATCAACCGTAACAATCATAAAAATACAACCTACCGTACCAACCTACAACGTAACCCTTACAAACAGCTAATGGCCCTAGTTGCCGGGCTTAAGTTCAATAAAAAAAAAAAAAAAAGTATATTTAACTATATTTATACTTATATTTTTAATTTTAAGGGTCATAACTTAGATAATATATTGTGTATATAATATATAGTAAGAATTTTATTAGATTTATTGTAATTTTTTATAGTATTATTATTATTTTACTTATTATATTCAAACAAATACTTGTCATCTTTGTAATTAAAACATAAAATATTTGTGGAAAATTTTATTAATTCAAATATTGAAGTTTTTAAAACGTTATCTTAATGATAAATAATTTATGAACTAATGGAATATTAATTACACCTAGTGCTCGATTTAGAGAGAACGCATAAGAACTCAGCTCTTAAACTAGTTTTTGGTATTAATTAGCGTTCTCATACTACATTTTCCTAAAAGAACGCACAGATACGTAATCGGGCAATATAAAATATAAATGACAACGAAATTTTTTTTTTTTTGTAAATTATACCTATACGTTTTTAATTGAATTTCCTACCTATAATGGTTTTTTTCTATTTGATACAATTAGAAAAAAATTAAAAGTTTGAAGTAATTAAAAGTGTAAACATATTAACACTTAGTCAAAAATAATATACATAAAGATTTATGATGGTATTAATTAAGGGGTGTGGTGGCGAAGCCCCCCACGGATTAGCGTTAAATAAATGTTCAGTTGGAACGCCGTTATTTTAATTTCTATTTGAGTTCCCACTCTTTTAATTTACAAATTCGAGCACTGATTACATCTTTTTATGATATTAATTACAATCTAAATATATCGTACAATAATTATATGAATTATATTAAGTACGAGATAAGAGACCACGAGGACGCTCGAGGAAAAGGTGGATAGATGTGGTCGAGGAAGATCTAAAAAGGATAGGAATTGATGATTGGAGAAATATAGTATATGATCGAGAGAAGTGGCGTGAAGTAGCAAAAAAAATATTAAGTACATTCGTTATTCATTCGACCTGTGAATATTACTAACTAATAAATTTGTGAAAAAAAAATCAATTAAGTATCATTAGGTACTTATAATCTATATCTAACTGTTCAATATAATTGTCTATAAACAGTACTTACGAATATAATAATTGTATAATATTAAATATTGTTTATATGTAAAAATTGTAATAGCGTGGTACAATCAGTAAAACAAATACGATGAGTTTCACTGTGATGACAATATCGTATATAGGTTGTAAACGATACATCGCTAATTTAAATTAATATCACAATTCACAATATCATGTATATACGTCGATAGAAATAAATAAGTATTTCATAGAAGAGTTTCGTTTTATCTTTTGCACGTTCGAAGTAAACAATACAATCACTACACTTCTAAGTCCAAAATGATTAATAACCATAATATCTCGTCTGAGATTATGCCCTTAGGTAAATAGTTGAAATAACAATATTTGTCGTAGACCACATACTAAATGCGGTCACGTAGTAGCGCCATGCAGACAATACCATAAAAAACTCGCATTTGGCACATTTATTTATATTATTAACACGATATCTTAACGAGTGTTTTTATGCGATGGTTAAACGTCAATAGGTATATTGACAAATGTATGTGATATTGTGCAATATTATTAGCGTGCAATAGAAAAGATTAATTTCGATAAAATCGAACGAAAACCGAAATCATCGTCGTCGTCGTTGATTACAATAAACAGTAAGACAGCGGGTCTCTTCGTTCTACACAAATAACAATGCGCATACGTATTGCAACACTTATGTAGTGAAATCGCTGGATTGCACCCATGTGAGTTTGGGATTTAAACTCATACACGCGACATTTTTTCGGTTTGGTCCGTAAACTTGTAATTTCGAAATTGCGTTGTCGCGTCTTGAAATCGTTCTTGACGGCGGTCGCGCGATTCTGCTGCATTGTTCACAGAGTCGGGCCGCGGTTTTTGCGATATTATGATTTCACTGGGTGAATTATTGAATATCGGTTGTCCCCCCCCCCCCATGAAAAAACTATAGGGGCCGATGAACGACGTTTGTGATGATTAGGATTAAGATGTTTATGACTTTTGCATATTTTTTCTTTTAATCGTATACATTGCATACCCAGTAATAAATTTGTTTCATATGACATAGAATTAGATACATTCAATTTTATTTTGCATATTTTTGCATATTTAGGGATTTTTATGAATAAATGCATATTTTGCAAAAAAAATAACTTAAATATAATATAAACCCATAGATGGGCATTTTTGGTTTCACAACTAACGAAAACGAGAAAAACGTGTAGTTTATATTATTTACTTATCTTTATTACTTATTTATAAACTATAAGTCTATAAACTTTACTTACTATAACTCAACATTTATTAATCAAAATAATCAATATAATCATGTTAACGAACGCTGATCCCGATAGGATATATAATGACTTACATTATTGAATCTTTATTTTTATTAATGTTTGCATATATTTTAATTTAAGTTTAAAGTTATAAAAATAGTTGTCAATTAATTAGAATACATTTTAGATTACCTAGTAATAAATTAATTAAAAAAAAAAAAATATTTAATTTTTTTTTAAGAGCATATTTTAATATTTATAGTGCATATTTTATGCAATTTTTTAATGTTTTTAAGGTCATAAACATCCTAACCCTAGTAATGATACTATGCCCGCGAAAAAAGACAGTCACCCGTAGCGTCGCCGCTTGAGCGACGGTCCGGTTGGACTAGCGAGGTGATCATGCGCATCCCAGTTAAGAACCAGGATCGCCCTTTTTTGTACAACGCGTCCTCTCATCCCGTCGACGAACATCGAACGGGGCTCCATTTGTAGTCCCGTTTTAATCCCGCAATATCTTTGCGTTGTTTTATGCTTGCGGCTGACGTACGTACATACAATATTTTTAATAATACATAGCTCTAGAATTGAAAACAACGGTTCTTGTGTAACGAGCGCGTCAGATGACGACGAACTGCAGGTGTCGGCGATGGGAATCAGACGCGTCATGTACTTTATTGGCATCATGTACACAATGAACGATGAAGCCTCATTACATTTAACACTGTATGTGTGTAACACGCAAATATTATCTTCAAAATATTATTAAAAATATTTATGTCACCAACATTAATTTTTCAAATAAATTCTTCGATCAAATGTACCGATTGTGCTCACGTACTATGTACACACAATTACAATACTAACCCGTAAAATAGGAAAAGTAAATATGTAAATAACTGAAAATAAAAAAAAAATGCGTACCATTAAAGAAAAAAATATAATATTCATAAAAGCATACGATATTATTTTTCAAAAAAATAGTATGTAATTAAGTATAATAAAAAAATTGATATTTATAATTATACGACTATTTTATTATTTATCATATAATTTATTGTAAAATAGCGATAGCTAACAACTTTGAGAAAATCTAACTTGTGTGCTAATATTATTATTTTTATATTTATTTATAGAATCCTCGATTTGGTTTTTATTTGTTTAGGTGTGTGAGATTAGTGCTATTATATTTTCCGTGTACATCACTATTATATCAGTGTATGTACTTGTTATTATTAAAAACTTATAACAAAATAATATTAATATTATTAATATTATTATATTGTTTAAGACTTATATCTATTTTACAGTGAATATTTTCAAATATATATGTATACATTTGTAATTCCGAAAAAGGCATAAGTCACTATATTTCAATTTGTTCAGTGCAGTAATAGGGAATAAGTCATCTATAATTAATAAAATTAACTTTTTCATTAAAACTTTTTAAAATAAAATATAAGTAGTTTAATTTATTAAAAATACATCCATTGTCATTCTTACAAAAAAACGAGAATTAATCAGTTTTTCGTCCTGAAAAGTTGTTAAATTTGACTTATACCCTTCACGAACTGTCATTATTAAAATAAATTACTTATTATCTACTCATTTACCGTGATCACTAATCAGGTATCAATAAATGACCTACTTAAAAATTATCTTTTATCCATTGAGCTATTTACTACTAGGTACTTTTGATAAATAACATTATACGTCGATTATTGTAATAAAATATATAATATCTATTCTCTTCGTCTCGCACAATTTTTATTTACATTTATTTGAACTATATTTTACTTCCCTTGTTTTTACGATTGACATTCAATCTGTATAACGACATGAGAGCAATTATTATATCGTTGTACGTTATTTGGTCGAGTAACCCAACTGGTGCATTGACTTGCAGTTTGCGGAGAGAGGATCGTTATAAGAAAACATAATTTATAGAGACGGTTATTGATACCCACCTATATTTTTATTTTTAGCAGAGTCATTGTCTTGTTTTATGCAAGCTATATAAATATATACATAGGTGAACCAGAATCCCCTGGATTAGGCAGGAATAAAATCGATGGAAAGAAAACGGCAGCATCGTCGTAAGCAGTTGTAGGTCTCTTTACGACACCTTCAGTGTACACGCGCAACAACGGCCTCGCGTAGTACCGCCGCGCACCATCGCAGCTGTGGTTTGAAAATAATAAATTGTCGCGTACATGTGTTTGTTCGAAGTAATCACGTGACACAGCAGTGTTGGTACCTTATATGTATTATGTAATGTATGCTCTGAAACACTTTGCCCCTCGCAACCCGTACATGACGTTTTTATACTGTTTGTTCCGACGACAACCTACGCAGGCGCGATCCGAGGACGGGAATTGCGCGAAAACAGCACGGCGTGTCAATCGTCGCGCAAGTGCTACTCGAAGCGGAATAGGGTAACGGCGGCTTTACGGTTTATCTTTTTAGCAGCGGTAAGTCGCGCAGGATTATGGTAGCCGCGTCGCGAATCTGGGCGATATCGCGTGGCGACTTTGACGCTGTATGAAAACCGTAAACGCCGCACCTTCCATGCCGGCGGCCGACGGTATTTCCGCACGGTGTCGTCGTTGTCGTGATATGGCTATAAGCGTCACCGCTGCAGCGGTTTTGCTGTGCTTGCTGTGCTGCCGTTCCCATCTTTGTGCACTGCCTCAGAACTGTGAATTTTCCATATGTATTGCCTGCATAAGCTGAGCAACCATTTTCTTCAAAAACAGCACTGGTGAGCATCATGGCCGCCCTATAACCTGTTTTCTTGTAACTCCCGCTGCAATCATGCACCATTTCCTAACAACATGCAACATATAACCATATGCTCATATGTCGTGCCACGACCACAACAGCTGTCCGCAAAAACGAGCTTATGTTAAAATAATGTAAAAATGACCGCGCTTTGAAAAGCGTAACATATTTTATGCAATAACAAACGTACTATGTATTTATAAAAAGGCCTGTCGCCGCTCTTTAATGACAGAAGAACACAGGCTCATTGGGCTGTGCCTGATGGCATTTTGGCAGCGACCAATGACTGTAATGACACCTTTTGTAGTGACGGCGTTAAAGGCGCAAGTCATTGCTGCTTTCGAAGACGCTGATTGTTCTCATTTTCAGCAAAAATGACGGCAACAAGTAAGCTGCCATATTTTATTTTAAAAGACATGGTGCTGTATTATAGGCTGTACCACTTCTTCGTAACTATAGTGACCTGCCTTTCGGGGCTAGCTCTTCCCGCCTGTTTGTATTGCAGCAAGCAAACAACAAATACTTAAACAGCCTGTAATAGCCAACCAATATTATGTGTTTGTGCAGACGCAGCAATAGCTGTACTGTTCTCTTCTCTTAACTTTTAACCACACACTAAGCTAATAAAGCAAATAAATTCCTCGCTCAAGCTGTAAAACTGTATGTAGCACACAGGTAGGCTGGTAACTGCTCTTATTTTACAACAAATATGATAATAATAAAGCGAATGGCATATTATAAACTTATCGGCCTGTACTCGCAACCACATACTGTACAATAACTTATCGTATGCTTTGCTGTGTATATTTTTCTTTTAATATGCACTTTTATTTTCGGTATTATATTTGCATTTACGAGTTGCTCTGCTGGTAATGTGTGCATAATACGTAACTGTCGTACATTGATCGAAAGTATTTGAAAATTAACTCATTGTGTATAAGCATTTTAATAATATTTTGAAAATAGCCTGTTGCATTACATACAGTGTTAAATAACAATAGAATAATCGTTCGTGTACGCCAATAGCTCACATGACGTCATATTTTGTTTATCGACCTCACAGAAACGTTGTTTTAGAATACAAACCTCTTTATTATTAAAAATATTGTATCTGCGTAAATCAACACAACAAAACCGCTGCAAAGATATTAACGAGGATGCAATGAACTGAACTAGAACTAGTCGTGAAGCTCGAACGCGTTACAAAAACGTTCCTGGTGCTGTACTGAGATGCACGAATCACCTCGTCGGTTCGTCGCTCAGCGTACAACTGTTCGCGGGCATATCGTGCAGGGTGGACATGTTTAAAACGATGAAACCCGCAAAATATGCGCTATAAACAAACCAAATATGCTTCTTAAAAAGTCAAATATTTTGCAGTAATTTATTACTAGGCAATGCAAATATTATTCTAATTAATTGACAATATTTTATAACCAAGCAAGGCCAAATATACCAAGCATTAATAAAATAAAGATTCAATAACAATCGTCTCTAGAATAAACCAACATATTGCTATTATTTGACCGTAAATGTTGGGATTACTCTTAGTAGGGCCCCATAGACTTATAGTTATAAATATTAATAAGACAAGTAAATATTTTCTTTAGACCAGTTGTGAAACCAAATATTATTTAAGTTATTTTTGCGAAAACAACATTTGTTAATCTAAATATGCCGAAAATATGCAAAACAAAGTAGATGTATCTAATTACATGATATATGAAACTAAATTTGACCCTGGTATGCTCATTAAAGAAAATATGCAAGGCGCTCTTAATGTCGTACAGACTATCGGCCTATAGTGAGGAAGACTGGCACCGATGTCCAATAATTCGCAGTAATCTCTTCATCACGGCCCGCTCGTAATGTTCTTTGTGGCTCACGCGGCAACTGCATGATTTCGAACGCAACATATTTCGAAATTACCTTTGTAAACCGAAAAATATGCGTCACTTCAGACAAACTCACGTAGTGCAATCCTTTCACCCATAATGAACGCAATACGTATGCGCATTAATGCTATTGAACGAGAGACGCTTCTGTCAGCGACGACGACATTATCGAGTAACTCTTTTCTGTGCGCTAATAACGCAATATCGCTGCATTGTCCCATGTACTATTGACATTTGGCTTCATCGCATAAAGCCCACTCGTTAGGCTATCGTGTTAACTAATATAATAAATATTGCCATCACAGTTTCCGCTGTTAATGCCGTAACTTTATGACCGCATTATGTGATCTACGACAATATGTTATTTCAACATTTACAGACAAACTCGAACGAATATTATGGTTATTATCATTTTGAACCCCAGAAAGTGTGATGACAATGACTTTGGTATTCTGAAAAGTGACTTTCTTCTATGAAATATGACCCCTACAACTCGACGTCACCGCTACATGTATTGGCAATTGTGATAATGACCCAAATTGGCGATGTATCGCATATATGCATTATTGTCATCGGTAACTCATCGTGACATTTACTGTTGTACCACACTGTACACATATAACAATATTTAATATTATGGTATTACTATTCATGAAAGTACTGTTTATAGTGTGCCGTGAACAGTGGGCTCTCAAGGCACAATGATACTTATTGACTTTTCACAAATTTGTGGTTGATTATATTCTGGGTCAATAATAACAATGTATATGTTTTGCTACTACGCCACTCTCTCATCATACCTGTTTCAATCATCAATTCTATCGCCTTCATTACATCTATCTCGACGTCTTGAAACAGCAACAAC
>NW_020271530.1:0-6334 GCF_002803265.2 Melanaphis sacchari | reverse complement strand
GTTTTAAAACTTTCTAGATGTATCTTGCGTTCAAACTAATCAAGTTTTGAAAATATAAAATATTTGGTTTATTTATTAAAAACTAACATCCATAATTCTAGATAAGCAAAGCCTGAGGATGATATAAAGTTCTATTGTTTCATATTTCAACACTTCAAGAAACAATAAAATAAGTTTTTACATATACTATTAAAATATTGGCTGAATGAACATTCTTTTCAATATATCTTTATGACTGTGGATATTTAAGATTTAATACACAATATATCTATTATTAAATAGTATGAAAATATTCTAAACATGAAATAATACAGCATGTTTTACTAATATGTATTTTTATACAGTAAAGCATAAATTGTAATTTATTTTATTTTTACGTAATATGCATTTAATATTACGAAACCAATATTATTTAAATTAAAAATGTTTTAAAATATAACGATTACTACTTTAATTAAAGCATTGTATAATTATTTTCTTTATGGTGTGATCTAACGTTAACCTCATTACCTACATATATTTAAGACATATTTGTTTTAGTGATTTATAAAAACACGGACCACCAAACCGTATAATCATACTCTATTATTAAATTGACTTAAACCGAAGTATTATTCATAGTATACGAGTATATATGTATTGTAAATAATTGTAATACATAATATTATGTAAATTTTGTATAATTGATACAAATTTAATTTTAGATTTAGTACTCCAAATTATTGTCAAATAGTTGATATTTAATGTTTTATTTACTATCAAATATAAGACACAAAAAATTTGTGAAAAGATTTTAGAAAATTACACAAATTCGGCAAATTATGTGTTATTATTATGTACATTATTTTTGATGTGATTAAATTAGCGAAGTCGAACGATACTGTCATTAATGAGTAATAGGCGTCTGGGTCAGTCTTTAGAATTACAAGACTCAAGGATAAACGGTTTCAATCGTTAGGCAATCATTAAAGAACACAATTGGTGTAGCTACATCTATTTAGGACGCCGTGTAAGACATAATTTTAAGAACTTAGAATGCAAACCTTATAAGACACCAAAAACTGACCTAATGTAGGCAGAGACAACTAGACAAACACAAAAGTAAAACTTAATTTATAGATCATATTTTTGTTTAATATTTACAAATTATGTTTCAGTAAATTTAGTTCAGAGTTATTTCAAGTAAAATTTTTATTAATTATTATGTTTAATATTATTAATACAACCATAGAATTTTTTAATTCTGTTTATATTATTCCATTACTATAACTTTTAATTGAATTAAAATGTACATCGTGAATGTCTTATTTATGATATTTACAATGTATTACATTTATTATTTATCAATAACACTTGATACATTATATAACATGTAGACATATTAAAAATAAGAAATATTGTGAATTAAACATCATGTTATAAAATAACGTGTAAATACTAATTATGATACGTACATTTTATTTCAAAACGTATTACCCATCTTATATAAAACTGACTAAACCTTGTAAATAATTATAATTTCTAATACAATCTACACAAGATATTCTATATCACATAACAAAAAATCATAAATTAAACGAATTAAAAAAAAGTATATGAATACGATAATGAGGCGTTACGAAACGTTGAGTCGTTTTTAAAAATTAATATTAATATTTTACATTGTATTCAGTCTTGACCTTACCTTATATTTCATATCGATATAATTATTTAGCATAATAAAAAATGGAACCACCATTTAAACAGTGCATTAATATTACAAGAATAATATATATTATTAAAGCAACATGGAGTAATTATTAAAAAATATTTTTTATGAAAAGATAATTTTGATAACTTAATTGTATCTTCATTATATATCCATAACTCAGTTTATAAATTTTTACAAATATTATTTATTTATCTTATACTATATTAAGACATCTAATACACATAATATATTATTAAGGTTAATTTTAACAAAATTAAACGTTATATTCCTTTTTTTTTACTCACATTATTATTAATGAGATTGATCAGTCGTGTTTTAAAAGAATAATAATAGAGAACTTTACATAAAGATAAATTCAAATACAAAACATTTGAATAGTTTTAAGGAAAGCTACTCTTGACTTTTTGTGGCTTTTGTAGAGGTGGAAAATATTTTTGTTTGTCTTGATTACTAATAAAAATATATTTTTGTAATAATTGAAAATTAACAGTTGGTATTTAAAATAGTTTTTCAATAAGAAATATTAATTTTATAATAATACGTTTTCAACTTTTATTATTTTGTTATAATTGTTGTACGTTTGTTCAAAATGTAAGTAATACAAAATAAAATAACAATTTAAAAAAAAATAATAAGTAATAAGAATGTATATTTATTCAATTAATGCTAAAATTAATTTAGGTTTGTTTTTATTTCTGGATAAATAATATACAATAAAATATTAAGTATCATAAATTTAAAAATATTGAGAAACTATACTTCGGAGAATAATATTAATGGTCCTTAATATATATATAATATAAGTACTATATACGCTTGTTCGTATTGAAAATCATTTAAATACAATTTAATAAATCCATAAAAATATCAAATGTATTAATTGTCACCATATATTATTATTATTACACGAATAATATACATTATAACTAGGAGTAAACGATTTTAAATCAAAAACAGAAGATAGCAATAATATTAAAAATAATTTATTACGTGTCTGCGTATTTAAGATAGAAAACAGTAATCTTCGTTAAGTGTATTCGACCTAGAAATGTGACTTATAAGTAATTTAAATTCATCATTTTGTTGTTCCATAACAATTCTGTAAACTCTACTTTATAGACTAGAATACAATTTACTTTCTTTTAAAATAAAAGGATCTAAAATCTTTAGTACTATCTGAAAAACACAAAACAAGTTTTATTGTAAATAAAAGTTTTGAACACCGAAACGGAAACAAGTGAATTGCCTATTTATAACGCCGTAAGAATTGCATCACGTAACAAAGCAAAATACGATTAGATTTTAGTTTTTTTTTTTCTTTAAGTCTTGACAAACTGACTATGTGACTTTTTTCAAACTTGAAACAGAGTTTTTTTTAATTACATATCTGTATTTGAAAGCATGAATGAATGATTAATTTTGCAACATCGAGTTATATATCACACAATTATATTTTTATGCTTAATTTTATTTTCAGTTAAGTTTTAAAGACTAAATTTGTTTAAAATAATTAATGAGTAATGCTATTAATATGTATTATAATAATTTATTATTTAATCTATGTTTAAAAATATAAAAATATAAACAATATCCTACATTAAAAAAAAAATAAAAAAATATTAAAATGTCTAGTAAAATGTATAATTTTTTAATAATATAATATTATAATATTATGATTACTCATTTTTGTTACAATTTATTGATTTATATTTAACAAAATATCGAATGTATTATGTTAGCATAATAAATCTAAATTTTAGACTATGATACAAAATCTAAGTATTGTATAAATGGATATTTTTTAATTATAATTAATGTCGTTAATTAGATATTCCATTTGAAATAATTTTTAAAAATATTTTACTTATTATTTTTTTTATAAGTTCTGAATGATATTAAAACACTATATCAAGTAATTTCATTACTTGTCTGAAATACTGATGTACCTACCTATCATTAAAATAATATCCGTTTAGTTTTTTTGCTTGTCTTTTATATTATTTAATTTTTTAGAGCTACCTTGAAAGTGAATTTATATTTACTTTTCGTTTATTGCCATCGGTACTATATTATAATATAATGTTAGATAGTAGAGTTATATTTACTTTTATGAAAAATTTCTAAAGCGTATGCTTAAAGATAGTAATTTTGAAATTGGATAGGATAAAAATAAATAAAATGTGATTGAATTTATATACTTCGGTAAGAAACACTGATATAATCTAATAATAAATTATAAGAAACCATTTAGTTGAAAATAAAAACTGAACAAAATTCAGTTAAAATAATATAAAAGTTTGTACCTCATCACCTTTTTTAATTTTTTAAGTTTATATTTGTAAAAAATAATATTTTTAGTAAATATTTATTGAATTCATATACTATAAAGAAAATTTAAAACATGGTACGATTTCTGTATAAAAGTTTTAAATCCTATTACTTGAAACTATTAATTGTATATTAAATAATTATTGTACAGTTCATAGATAAACTAAATAAAACGTTTAAAACAGACATCATGTTCTAAAATATGACCATAAACAACACAAATAAATAAGATGTATAAATGTAACAATATATTTATGAATTGTTTGTAATAAGAACTTTATAGTTTACTAAGGTTGTGTAGAAATAATGTTTATCCGATTCCCCTTCATATACTGGATTAAACCGGGAGAAAAAATAGTAAGGAAAACTTATTTTACAATAATAATAAAATTCAATTTTAAATTTTGCATATTTGATTCAAAATAATCAATAAATTATTTTTATATGTATAGAATTTACTAATACTAATTTAAATTCACCATGCTCAAAAATGTCTTCATAAAAATAGGTGTATTCAAACAAGTAATGGTAATACACAATAGGATGTCCTTCCGAAATGTAAAAATAAACGTAACAAATTTTATGTTATAGGGAACGCGTAATTTAAAATAAATAATAATAAAATATAGTATACCATTACCCACGTCTAATGTTACAAAGTATAGTACGAGTACCTATTCCTATATGACTGGCTGAAAACGATTGAAAAAACTAGAAAAGCGCGACGAGAGCTGTTAATCAAATTTATTCAGACTAATTAACAAATTTCCTACTAAAAATTGTACCACCCCATTAAAGACAAAGTCAATTTACCACGTAAATTAGTAATTGCAGACATTGATAATGAAATATTTGCAAACGCGTTGTTTAACAAGTTTGCGTTTACGCGAGTTCCCGAGATACGCGCTGCGGTTAGCCAGGAGCTATCTGTCGCTTATTTTACGACTGCAAAATCCATTTCGCACCCGTCGCTATCGCTAACATTCACACGTATACTGTATACACATCATAATAATTTTCTATAGAAACGTTTGGCCTCATCATGAATATTTTTTAAGTTACAATCTATATGTAGAGTATGGTTTGAGATATATGGAGGGGCATTTACTATTTTTCTTAATGTCATATTTTGAAAAGCTTGCATCTTATTTAGATTGGACTTTTTAGCGTTTCCTCATAACTGGAGTCCGTATGTCCAGATGGGTTTTAATAAGGATTTACAAATGAGGAGTTTAATATTGATAGGGGTGATCTTGTTACAAGTTAAATGTTTCAGCATACGTAGCCTATTGTTTAAGGACCTTCTTTTTTCACGTATGTGTTGAGCCTAAGTTAAACGTTGGTCAAGCGTTAGACCAAGGTATTTTACTGTGAGTAATGAAGGGATAGGTATGCCGTAAAGTAGTACATTTGGACAAGAAGCATGCCTGAATGGTGATTTGGCAAATATTTATGATATCAGTACTGGGGGGAGGTATCCATTCGTTAAGTGTACAGATACCACTTAATACAATTTCACCGATTAGAAAACACACGTTTGAAGAACACATAACGACGTTTGATTCGAACGCGTTACGCTTGAAACATTAAAGACGTGTCCACGTACCAGACTCACAACGGTCAACGGCCGATTTTAAACACATAATATTACAACGATTGCAGCAGGCGTCGTTAACGGTTTCAAAGTCGGTTATTTTTATTATTATTATTATTATTGATGTATTTTTCGAAAAAAAAAATAAAACCGTACGACACAACCTCGGTCGCGATATTTCCGATCGGCCTCTTTTCCTTCCTCCCCTCCCCCTTCCACAGACGGCATCGGCGGAGGTGTGCGATATGGATTTTTTCACGCACGTACCATACGGTAATAGTAAAATACGCGTATTATAACGAGAGACCGCGTGGCGGGTACGGTCGGTCGGTGGAGGCGTCGTGTGGTGGCAGGAACGAGAAGAGGAGAGAAACAATTATCGCCGTCGTCGTCGTCGATGCGGCGGCGGCCGCCGGTAGCGATGACCGGGTGACCCAGTCTGCCCAGGTAAAACGATCGAAAAGCAGGCCACTACGGCGCGCGCGCGACGCGGCGGCGGCGGCGGCCACGAGTGTCCCGAGCTCCGTCGATCCACGGCGGCGGCGTCGTCGTCGTCGTCGTCGTCGGCGGTCGGATGGGCGTTACCACCAGTTGTGCAAGTGGTGGTGGTGCCGAGGGGTCTGCGATGGTGGCAGCCGATCGATTTGCTTACTATGTGTTTACTACACATATACACAGCGGACCCGCGTACCCGTCTGTCG
>NW_020271529.1:0-13682 GCF_002803265.2 Melanaphis sacchari | reverse complement strand
AATATTTGTTTTGTATTATGTATGATATAACATAAGTTAGATTTTTTTAAGAAGCCTTAATTATTCTGGTAAAATCTTCAAATATTTCGTCACAAGTCATAACTTAATAATAATATCAATTATACTGGGTAAAAATCTGACAAATCAATTAATATGATTTATAATGATTTTACACTAATCTAGCACTAGTTTTATCTATGCAATTTCTGATACCTAAATCTTTAAAATATACATGAAAATGAATACATTAGTTCATAAAATATGTACATGAATTCTCATTTCATAGCCTTTTGTTTTTTTTAACTCAATCTGTTGTGACCTGGTTAGCATAAAACTATTTTATTATCGTTCTGCTGCTTATTAGTTTAGTTCACCGTTATTCACTAGATATAATCATGCGTTATAATTTTATCATATTGATCATTACATAAAATAGGTATATAATATAATATAAATATTTCTTGACACAACGCCCATTGAAATTTTTTGTCCAAAAAAAAATTTTGCAATGAATGGTAATTTATAATTATGTATAATTAGATATTATTCATTGGTGTGGTAGAAGTTGTATTATAGCAGGGGTTAGCAATAAACTGCCCGCGGACCAAAACCGGCCCGTAAAGTGAAAATAACTAGACCACCAAAAATATTTTTCTTCATGCTGGTTTTCCACACATAATAGATATTTAATCTATTTTTATGATGCATTTAGTGATTACGATGGCGTTTATCTTTATTGCTGCAAATAATAATAATAACCACGATAACTCATCAATTATTAACTAATATTTAAATTTATTTTGGTTTTCAAACATTTTTTTTTCAAATTATCTGGACTGCCATAGGAATTTAATTGCCTATCTTGCCGACCCATGTATTATAGGTAGGTATATATGATCAAACTGACTAAATTATTTAACAAAAAACATTAAACAAATAATATATAATTCTTGTCAAAATAGGACAACATATTTATGATGCGTGTTGCGTGATGCAAACAAACTTAAATATTAATAACCTAATAATTATTATAATAGTTGATAAAAAAATTAACATAATCACTTACAATTAGTTTTTCTTTTTCCAATTTATTGATATCAATTATGTTCATAAAGTATGATAGGTACTAAAATATTTTAATCTATCAATTTAAGAGTGTGTATAATACAATCCATTTGAAGAGGGTGGAGAGAGGGATGCTTATAAATAATTGTCCTGACTTCCCTGGCTTGACATACGTGGCTCTGGGTAGACGTTACAATTAATTTTAAAAAGAATAAAAAAGAAAAAATCTTGATGAAACAATAAATTAATTTTAATGTTTATTCTCGGTTTAATTTTTTTATCAGAATACCCATGTAATATCAAAACTATAATAATTCTATGATTTTTTTTTTGCAAATCAGTTGAATTTTTAACTGCCGTAAAGGATACATCCTGTTTTACCGTCGTCGAGGTTTTGAACTTTACAATCTCGGGTAATGGATTGCTGAATATTTATGCTATTTATAATTTGGTACGATGCACCAGCCTCGCGTCATATATTCTATTATAACACACACTCAACCAGGTATTTTATAGGCCACGGAGCATTATGACGTAAATGCAAATATTCTTTTTTTAAATCCCTATACACAACTACTTCCAAGAATTGTATGATATATTTATAGCAAATTATATTTTGTTCAAATCAATTCGAACTAATTTTTAGCTCAACCAAATAATACGATACTCTGCAGCAGCGTGTGATTAATTGTAATGAAATAATATGATATAGGTAATCATTTTTTTTTTTCTATAATATACTTTCTATTGATTTTCCTGTCGCCTTCCAGGCCTTCCTTATAATCTACATAAATCAATTATTATAAATTTAAATCTCCACAAAGACAATGATGACCGATGACTACCTTCAAAGCTTCCTATAAAGTCATGTTCAGAATATAAGGGCCCCAGATGAACTAAAAGATAATCAGTGTTTAAAAATAACATAAAATATAAAGTTGAAATATATTTAAATTACGTGTGAAATTTTTCACACGTATGGTTCACACTATATTATTAGCTATTATAATAATAGCTATAGTTATTAATAATAGTTCTATAATCGCATATTCATCGATCTAACCCTTTTCCTCATTTCCTATAACACAAACATTTTATATTTGTACTATAGATATGAAAACCGCATGAACCAAATAATATTCCAACAGCATTTGGCATTCAAGGTGTTAATCATCAATATTTTTATTTAAAACAATTCAATGTTTTACGTGTCTGTACAAAAATTTAGACTTCAAACACTTTGTATTTAATATAATATTGTACTATAACAGTTGAAATCATACGCGTTTTTCCATCTCACGCCCAAATAGAAACGACAAACGTCCCAGATTATAATATTATATTATACGCCAGCTGTTTTGATTTCCGGCCAAATTTCATAATATGAATATAGCCCGTTACAAAATCGATTGTGATATTAACAATATCTGCAACGGCAATATACGTTTTACACCATTATTAAATTGGTGGGTTAACGCACTCGACACGCCTAACCACTATAAATTGTAAACGTCATGTATGTTTTGACGGATTTATGGTGTTAGAGACGAACTCTTTACTGAAATAGTAGTGCGGTGCAGTTAGCACTAAGGAAAATAATAGCACAATGATATCTCTTCTTACAAACAAAAACTGTACGTGAGCTTTCAAATTCATTATGAAAACTTAAGTTTCTGTCGTAGTCAAATATAAGTACATATATATAGTTACAATATTTTCATCATCATAATATAATAATATAGTATGTAATTTAAAAGTAACATTTCCATATATCCTCCAGCATTACCTCCAACTGTATACATGCTATTGCTTATTTATTAGCGCTATCCATTTATGTATTATACAAATTTCATTAGATCAAAAAAATTGATTGTATTACTACTAATTTCTTACTCGTCAGGTATTTTTCAATTTTGCAAGTGAGATTTTCTCAAGAATTGATATTGCCCTTATCGATGTATATATATGAATAAAAAATATTGTATAGGATTATTAGAACCATTATTCTATACATGTTCATGGTTGTATAGAAAATGCATTAGGTATTATACTAGAGACCTCGGTGAAAAAGATTTTGACCACCACCGCAATATATAGTGTTGTATTATCATCAATAGTGCACGTCGAAAACATAAATCAATAAGTTCGAGCGGGAAACCTCTCTTAACCACCGCTGTTTCTTACTTCGTACCTAAATGTAATTATATAATAAATTTACATGTCTCGTATAATAGTGGTGATATTTAATCATTTTGGAGTTCGGTTTTAGTCTGGACGTGCACATACCACAATTTGAGTACAGTACATAATATTTGATCAATTTTAATATAAACTTATGTGACGATATATAGTTATACTTTGTACATACTTAATACTATTATTTTCATTTACAATAAAATTATTCATGCTATTTATGTGTAATGTGTATATTAGTATACATACTATACAGGTTCTAATATTTTATATGTGTGTAAACATGCATACTTGTGAACAACACACTTGCACATTGTCTTCATATGTTTACCATTTAAAGCTGCAGGTTAACGGTTACAGTTTGAAATCATAACGAAATCATTCAAAATCATCATCCAACACACATAATATTACAATGGATTACTTTCTAAAAATGCCGTAACACCATATAGATACGCACCACATGAGACAACAATTGATAAAAATTTTTTAAAATATTAAATAGATATCGATCGAAGTGTCACAGCGTATAACATATCATATACATAATATGAATATAAGTTAACTAATTTAAAGTGCGTTATACTTGTACAGTCATGCAGATTAAAGTATTAATAAAATACCTCAACGTAAGGTGCTACAATGTTGCAACAACCACGAATCTACACGCCACAAACAAGTACTTAAACTAATTTATAGAGATTTAAAATACATAGATCATATATAGATTATTAATATTATGTGACGTTTCGATAAATTTTTCTTAATTAGTGCTTAATAAATATTTAATTATCAAATGTTCGATCAATTTTCAAAATGAATAACTGTGCAGATTTAAGTTTATAGTATATAAGAACTCTTGTATATTGGTACCAATAAAATACTTACCATTTGGTTTAGATGTCCGTTTGTAAAAAGTAAAAAAAAATTAAATTAAAATTAAAATTTTTGATTTTGAATTTTTTATAAAGAACAGCTACCCCCCCCCCCAAAAAAAAAAAAAAAAAAAAAAAAAAACCCCCCCCCCCCCCCCAAAAAAAAAAAAAAAAAAAAAGGTAAGTGTTACTGGTTATTTACAGAAATTTACAATGATAATAGTGTCAACAATTTTCGTGTCACGCGTTATAAAATATAATTATCCCACATGTATTGTAATATATTAGGAAAATCGACAGTAAACACGATACGCCTAGGCAAATAAAACAAAAATGAATAATAAATTAAAGTGGAAATGGCACGTGCAATTTAGGATAAATTCAACACATAGGAAATATCGTTTTTTGGGAGAAAAAAATTTCACATCATATTACAATACATACCTATATTGAGTAGGTTGACCAGGTTTTTTTTATTAAAAACTTTTACATGATAAGTATTTTTGTATGTACATTTAGTGGTTAGATTAATAATAAGTAGTCAGTATGAATGATTTACTATCTCTCAAGATATATTATACATGTATATTGTATATTAAATACATCTCGATTAAACTTATTAATCATTGTCCCTTTTTGGAGGAATCGCATTTTTTTTAAATAAAAAATATGACAAAAAAATGTTAAAAAATTTAATTTAAAATCTGTTATGAAGAATTTAAGAAAAAAAATTCAGAAAGAAATTTCGTGTTAAAAATTAAAACGACATTCTAAGAAAAAATGTTACTAGATGCCCAAATTAACCAATATATATTTATGAACCCATTGAACCCGAATAATTAAGATAGTCATGACTTCATGACCGCCTCTCAAATGAGTGTTTATATTTTTCACTGTGTAGTTTTTAAACTTAAAATTCAAATTTACAATATTAAGAGCACCATAGTTCGTAAGTATTTAAGAATAAAGTCTGACAACGCCTACATTAATTTACCGCAGACTTTTCAATACTCACGGTTGGTGCGTTTAAAATTTAAACATAATATACCGGATCTTTTGCCTTCGGAAATTCCTATAGTCATAGGCTACAGCGAGTTTATAATATGCACACGTGTTGGATTTTTTTGCTGAAAATATATTTACATAACATACGTAGGTACCTACCTATATTGTGTATATTTGTCTCAATATATGTATACGAAACGGGAATGCCGTCATTCAGCAGCAATCCAATTACAGTGTGTTAAAATTATACGTGTTTATCACGTGCGTATTGTAACAACTAACAATATTAAAAAAAAAAAATAATAATATTAATCAAAATAGGTACACTATATTCGTTACTTATGCAAAAGTATGGAATACGATGCATATATTTGGCGCCACCGGTTCACGACGTGCGAAATCCAACAACAATATTACGTTAGTTTTCATAGCTTATTATATTTCATTAAATATAGGTAGGTAGGTAAATACTAGGTATAGTTTTGCAGATAGACGCGCGTGACGGCAGCAGTAACCTTCGTTGAGGAAAATACCACATTCGGAACAACACCAGCAAGTATCTATATAGGTTTTCATTAATGTACAGAATATCATCTGGTAAATAAGTAATATTTTTTGTAAAAAAAACTGTGTTGCTAAAAAATACGAAACATCATTGACAGAGCGATTAAGATACAACTTTAAAACAAAATTGTCTACGAATGCAATAATACACATTACTATAGACAAACAAAAACAAGTGATGCAAAAAGGAGAACCTTATGGAGTTAATCTCATTCAAAAAAAAAAAATTCTAGAAACCCTCTCAAAACATAAATTTAAAATCATAGTTATTTAATTAATAAACATTTTATGAAAAAAATAGTGAGGATAGTGATCAAGACCCATACCCACAAATGCTGTATAATTATGTGATATCTACCATATAGTATATACCTAACCTATTTACATAATATTATACAGCCGTTTTAATGTTTGTGAACACATTATAAAAGTATTATTGTATTTAAATAAAAGTAAACAAAATAATTTTTTTGATTTAAAAATTTAGTAGACAAAAACTTCCGATCACCTCAATAATTACTATTGTCTATTTTAATGTACAATAATAAAAATTGAAAAATGTTTGAGTTTTTGAATAAATTTTTAACAAAATGGTTATAGTTTTTTTTTTAAATAAAACTGAGAGTTTAGCAATCACTAGTGTGTAACTAGAATGGTAATTAAAAATAACAGTTGAATAGTTTTATTTGATTTGAGTATGATACTTAATATACTTTCTTCAGTCTAATTTTTAAATTTTTAAATCATGTCTTTTATAATATATTTATTATTGAAGAACTACCTATAATAACATACGACTTAACGTTCTAAACATTGGGATGACTAAACTAACTCAAATCGATTATTATCACGAAGCTTTTTGCTCACATCTACCATGAGCAATTAAGATAATAGTTATTTTCAGAAAGCAATTTTAAGAACACGGAATAACTAAATATATTTTTTTGAACGAATATACTAAATAACTAACGTATACAACCGAACGCAACTGATAAAAAAAAAAAAAAAAAACCATAAAATATACATTAATACCTATTGTACGTCTATATTATTTTTTTACATAACATCAGATTCTAATTATAAAAATAAATAATCGTATTACGATTAATTCGTTAGATAGAGTCGATTCTGGCTTCAGCATGATAATTCAGTACAGATCTCATCTCTACCAGGATTAAATGTTCATCATAGCTGGTTAGCATTGATAGGTCATGGTGTTAAGCATTAAATTTCACGCGTGTTTATTGTGTAAAGTGTATACTGGTATGAGCAATCATACGAACCCGTGAATATTGTATGGGGCGTATAAAGTGATGTGAATTTCTCGTGAATTTAATTTCGGGAAATTCCTTGGAATATTTCCAAACCCAAGAATTTATAGGGGTAATTACAATTTGCGTTCATAGGTATTAATAATTAAATTAACTAATCCTTATAAATTATTAATTAAATGATAAATATTTTATGTGTAATAATATTAAAGGAGAATAAGAAGAGACTTTTGGTTCAAAAAATGTATACTAGATATAAGTCTAATATATTCAATTTATACACTGAAAATAATTTTTTATTCGTCATTGAGTAGAGATCAGATTTTAATTTGTGATTATAAAATACTGCTTTCCCGGATAGTACTATGGTATTTGTATAAAATGTATTTTTTTTTTTTTAAAAAAGAAATATTCCAAAGGTGTAGTATAATGTTATCTTGTTCCAAGGAAAATTCCTAGAAGTACATTATAATAATAGGCGTATCAAATGTTTCTTAAATGCAAAATTGATATTTTTGATCGAGACAGTAAGTTTACATTTTCAACACTCATTTTTGTGATGATGAGTATTACAAGCCTTATTACTCTTTTGGAAACGAGAGAAATTATTTAATATTAGTAAAATAATATATATCTTATTATGTTATATGAATGAAGTACAAATATAATTTCAAATGATTATATAAATTATTAATGAATTCTTATGATTTTAGAAACACACTGAATATACTTATATGTAAGTACTGTCGTACTGTGACTATTATATAAGTATTTTACGTAGCTAGTATAACCTTGAGTTAAAATGTCTAGTCTTAATGATTAAAATTACATTTTTATCAAAATTAATATTAAAAAAATTATCATAAACGTAAAAAACATGTTATATTACTATTATGTTGGTAGTTGTAATTTGTGAAAATATAAAAAATTTCCTATATTAAATTAAACTTTAGATGGTTATTAATAAAAACAGTCTATTAACAAATGTTAATATTATTTCCAATTTCAGAAAATATTTGTTATATAGATACCTACCTATAACCACAATATATGTTAATTTCATTTCTTAAACTCGAACGTGAAATATATTATAAAAACCAAGTTTACACATCACACGGAGCTGTGTTTAACAAACCATTAAAAACTGATTTTACAACTATTCAACACTTATAAATATATAGCTAATTTCAAAAGCGTTTAATGTAGTTTTCCTTTTTAAAATGCATTAATTAACAAAAAAACTATACTATCTTCCAGGAAAATCGGTTAATAAGAAATATTGATTTAAAATAACTAAAATCAAACAATACTATAGTGTGCGTTATTGAACTTATTATACAAAAATACCAAGTGACGTCTTCGAAAATAATGTTTAATTGGTTTGTATCGTTTTATATTTATAGAACCATTGTGATTGCACAAACTCTTACGACAAATATAAATTAGTGAACTTTTTTTTACAATAAATACACGATATAAAATAAAAATTTTATGGAGCATCCCCATATTAAAAATAATCATATTATTATATTAGATTATATCCTGAGTAAAAGCTCAAGAGTAAATCATTTCAAATTTGTTATCTCTATCTTACAAATTCAAAACATACATTTTAGTTCAGAATAATCTCCATTAAACTGTCTTATTCTTGATATAAGACTAAATTAATTAGTCTATAATAAAATTTAAATACCAAAAGAGTCTACATGGGGCTTTGGATAATACCATATTTTTACCTTTAAATTAAATCATACGACCATTTTGCTCGTACATTAAAAATAAAAAAGTAATGCATTAGTTGGACGGAATGAGATATAGGTATAACGCGTCATATTAATTACAAGTGATTTATAATTTGATTATATTTATTAAAATATTGTATTTTAATATGTTATTTTTATCTAAAAACTTTTCATATACACCAAATCCAAGTCCAAAATTATTTCATAAATATTTGATATGTATAATAATGATATTGTATTTAAAACTCACGTAGACAGAGCACTAGGAAAACACCAGTGAATTTAACTATAATTTCGTATCTTTGACGTACCAATAATACGTATGGATACCTCCTAACAATATCATTATCGTTTAACGTATAGATATGGCTACATCGCCTACATCGTTAAACTACGATACTCACACGTCACACAACGTGCAACGGACATGCACATATTATGGTTTTCGCGGTCGATCGGCTGTATAAACGCATTATCGACTGCACTAGACATTGCTTGAGTAGTATATATACTTCATGTTTAATATACATACTCATTACACACATTACATTATAACTAAATATTACCTCATAGATACTCTACACAGATTTTGCAGCGCTAATGAAGTTTAATTTGTTATGTAAATAATGAAACGTATGTATCACCGATTTTAATGAGAGATTTTAATACAGTGAACTACAAAAACAGAACCAGCGTTTTTTCGCACGATCGGTTGGTCACTGCGACTTACACAAATGCTACGTTGTAAGCGTGAATATGTGTGCGTAATATGTTAATGTAGGATTTTCTCACAATTATAAAATTAATAACATGATTATAATCGTCGGCCGAGTGGATTTTTTTTGGTGTTTACGACTCTTCGGGGGTGACGTCAGAAGCACACATAACTTATACCAACATATACATTGTACAGGATGATTCACCAACGACGCCCAACCCTCTTATTTCTTTAAATCCTTAAAGTTGTTCTAAATTTAATGTTTCAAATTTTTAAATACAATTAAAGATCATAATTTTAAATACTTTGAAATTTTTTGTATCACTTAGTATTGATGATCCTGTGGCAATACAAACTCCTATTTTTCAAACGAGAATTTCTATTTTTTTCTATAAATCATTGGACAGATATTTTTAATTTGGATGTATCTAAATCAAAATTCAAACCAGTTGTTTCCATATTATTAAATTTAAAGTATAAAATATAATAGTTTATGTCTATAGCTTGGGTGCTAACAATCACTACAATGTTTATATTTATGAAAAGTATTATATATAAGTAATTATTATTAATCAATAAATATGTATACTTAGTAAAAGTGATCAAAATATAATAAATACTAAAATACTAAATGTAATATTACATCTAATTTATGTTTTTATACACCATTTTTCAAAAAAAAATTATTTACTTAACAATTGATAGAAAAAAGAGGGATTCCCATTAAAATAAAACAGAAGTTTTCACTGCAAGACCAATCTTAAATGGTACAAAAAATCTCAAGTATTCAAAAATATGATCTTAAGATATATTTAAAAATCCTAAAAATTATATTTTAAACAACTCCATTATTAAAGAAAAAGTGGGTATCATCAATAACTTATACATAAATATATATATATATATATATTTATATAGATACATATATATAATACAAAAGACTTATAGCCAAAAAATGTATGTATTATTAATAATAATAATTTATAACATGTATCGATTTCACCGGGACGATAGTACACACGTACATAATATTATAGTAAAGACTTCGATCGAAAAAACCTAACCACATATACCGACTAGAATGACGCAAATACCTCCATGGGTAAACGTACGAAAATCCGCAACAGCAAACAACAACAACAACAACAACATTAACAACAAAAACCTGTACAATCCAGACTCGGACGCGAAAACCGGAAATATTCATCTCTACTCCCATCACCCAGAACAACAACTTCGTACCGCAGAGGTCAGGGATCACCAAACACCGTCAATTTGGTATTTAGCCTACACAGACAAGAAATTTATATTTTAAATTATTATTTTTGTTGTGAATTAAAAAAAAAAAAAATGTTTTCATTGATAATTGTTCTTTCCAAAAACTTCCTGAATTCTTAGTGGACCTCCAAAAATATTAATTGATGACCTCTGCAGAAACATACAGATCTCGTACTTGTAGATTACAGGTTTCTACGAATCATAATGACCAAGGACTTGAGCGGATAATAGGTATTAAGTAAAAACAAGAATGTAAATTTGTCAGTCATATTTGACTATCACTTACGTGGAAAACCGTTTTAAATTTAATTGGGTATTAATTTATTTAGCTTATCTATGAAATATCCAATTTCCATCAGGTATCAATTTGACTGAATAATATAGTGATACTAAATTGATATATATTGTGTTAGTTCTACTTTCATTCACTTTTAGACCAATTAAAAATACTCACTAGTCACTACGTTATTGAAGTAACCTGATTAATTTTAAACAACCGTTCACAATAATATAGAAACACTATTAATATATTATTTACTATGCAGTGGTTATCATTATTGTTATACTGATAAATGATAAAAAATGAATCCATACACTTACGAAATTGTGCGAAGGACAACATTGATCATACACCTACAACATCAAACTAAATATACGTTAAGAAAGTCTGCTCCAAATCTACACCGACAATTAAGTATGTAGTCTCTCATATAAAACCTAAACCTTCGCATGTCTATACTATTTTGACTGCATGTAATATCTTTCAGTTGAACTAAGATTGGCATACGTTTGTAGCCATGCTTTCCGTATGCACATTTCGCTTATGCAGATTTAAAAACAGTCCCAATTGGACTTGTACAAATTGTAACGAAAATTCACGTCTCAAATCTGACTCAGATCGACTCTTGATAAATATCGATTATTCCAAACTCTTAACAAGTGTCTGTACCATCGCAGTATATCTCGGTAATCAAATATTTTATATTCGACAACTCCACAGCACGGAAAAACATCATGGCGAAACGAACGCGCGCGCTTGGCGAGTAATAAGTAGGTATACCAAACTGCGGCCTGCGATTTCATTTCCGGAAGTTAATTAGGCGACGGAAATATTCAAGGACAAGTCGGTCGTTATACATCGTAGGAATCACTGCAGTACACACGGCCACATTGATATCACGCTGAATATTATAAATATATATATATTTATGACCTAACTGCAACTACGCTCATGTCATAATATATAAGTTATGTGCACGTTATTAAATATTGGTATCATATACCCGCAATGGCATGTGCGAGGCAATTCGCCTTGGTTTGGCGACCGCGTACGGATTGTGAAAAAAAACCGATTCGAAATCCACAAACGTACAGTGTTTTACACACATTGTCAATTTTTATTTATCTATCGCACATTACATATCGACATTCCGCATGACTTCACAACGCAACAGTATGTAATTGTAATGATATTAATAATAATAATCTTAATCGTAATGGCATAAGAATAATCATAATATAACAACGATAATATCATTTGTATACCATGTATAACCTATACAGGTACGGTAGGTAGACAGATAGGTATATTATGTATTATAAGTATATTTTAAAATAATAATAAAAAATCACGCGAATTTGGTAATTTCACACGCGAAATTTTATGTTATTGTAATTTATTATCCACGTGTTAAAATTATTATCATCATTACCACGACAAGCATAATCTATGAATTGCTTACATATTATAGGCACAAATTAAAAACATTTTCTTGCCATGGAGATATCGTCTGAATGGATAATGGTCTACTCTTATTTCATACGCGCAGATAACTATGAAGCAGCGGTTCCTATACATTTATTTAACATTCAAGCCTCCTTAAAAATATAAAGTTCCTCATATCCTCCTTTCCGCTTACCCTTAAATAATATACAATTAAATAGGCTTTTATTACCTGTATATATAATTTACTTTGTAATTTTTATATTAAAACTGTTATAACAGAGATAATTAATGATTTGTTTGATTGCGTAAAAAAAGTTATCTATACCTATCTATTACAAAATAATGTGAAATGTACTCTAAAAAATATTGTTATTGAAGAGCACAATGGTAGTTAAAGACCTAAACCCAATCACAAATACGATTTAAAAAATAACAGTGAGTACTAGGATGATTTGAGAACCGCTGGTTTAACAGCAAATTTTGCGTTTTAACAGAAAAAAAAAAACTGTACACTGTCGAAACGGATAGGTACACCACGAAAAAATGTCACAAGTAAATCATGGAAAATGTAATAATTAATGAGTTTTAAATATTGACGGAACGTTATCATTGTCAACACACTCCCTGAAGACACACGGCAATCGAAAGAAGAGCATCAACGGGAGAGAGAAAGAGAGAACGAGAGCAAAAATTTAAAAAAAAAAAGAATTTAAATAATGCAAGGTTGAATGATATTATATCATACACACACTAAATAGGTAATATAAAATATGTAGGTAGAGTAGCTCGGTTAGTTATGGTTTTTTGTTTTTGTCAAATGTAAGAGACCCGTACGTTAGTGTTTTATTTGTGTCTGAATATAATATAATATTTATTTTTTTACTATGCGCATTATATTAATCATAACACTCGACGCGTGTCTTCTTTCTGAATAATATTGTGCGTAAAACACCACATCAAGAGGCGTTAAAATAATAATAATATGAATCGTATGTATTTGCTGGCACATAAAAATACCGGGAACCTTTATTTTCATTATTATAATAATATATTATACAACTCTAAACAGTATACAATTTTTTGTAACGTAAACATGATAATATTTTTTATACACGAGAGCGTATATAATCTCTTAATTATTATTAGTAATTACACTGGTCCCGTAATACTAAGGCACGTGAGGCCGTGTTTCGTACAAAATAATAATAATAATAATAATAATAATAATAATAATAATAATAATAA
>NW_020271528.1:44091-55404 GCF_002803265.2 Melanaphis sacchari | reverse complement strand
AACATTTTCCATGAATGGAATGCCTCCAATAAATCCTGCATCAAACCAAATTGCTGAACGGGTTTGAGTGAAAATTTGCACCTATAGTTGAATAATTTAAATGTATAAATATTTAATTCACAATTCAATAAAGTACTTATTTTAAGTTACATCTATAAAAAAATTTAAATACCTATTTAAGATAGGTAATAATAATATTATTTTATAATGTTTGCAAATAAATAATTTTAGGTAATTTTAGTACCTATTTTAGGTAATTATAAGTACCTGTACTGTTATAAATTGTACCTAATATTGAAAACTATTAATCTTTCATTAATTTATATTCAAATAGTTCTAGTAAAAACTATACGAGTTAGACTATGTACTATTCTTCATATATCTTTTCAATAAATGTTAGTAATATTTGTATACTGTTTTAATTTTTAGATATTCTGAGCATGAAGGGACGAATGCTTGGATTTTAAAAAGAAATGTTTTTTCCATCTATCACCTTTCGGGGCAGTTAAAATAGTTCTATTTTCAATTTTGAGAGTGGTTTAAGGTAGGAAATTGGATCTAGTTGATAAACTGGAGCGGGCGCTGAAGAGTAAAAATAACCAAAATGACCAAATAAATATTTTCATATTGTTATAATTCAAGAAAAAAAACTTATACTTAGTTAATATTTTATGAAGAAGACATGAACCATTCATTATTTTAAAAACTATTGATATTTTTTAAAATATTTCTTTTTTACAATTTTACAAACAAAATGAAACAAACAATTTTTTATTATTTTTTTTTTTTTTTCATAACCTATTTATAATTTTTTTAATTTTTTACTTTTTCCAATAAAAACTTACACTTCTAATTCTATATCCTAAAGCAAATTGTGTCTTGGTATATTTTAATACATAATGATTGAAATTCAAACGAGCAGTTTTTGAGTTTTAAGTATTTAAATTTTAAAGCATAGGTACCTCTCAAAATATTGGCCTACTACTTTGCTCACTAAAACTTAAATATTTGTAGCCTATAAGCTAATCGTTTGAATTTCGTTTTTTATGTATTAAAATACTCCAAAAAATATTCTGCTTTAGAATATAAAACTAAAAATGTATGTTATCACTCAAAAAATTAAAAAACTTAAAATAAATATAACAATCAACTTTTTTTTTTTCTATTGTAAATTATATAAAGAAATATTTTCAAAAATGTTAATTTAATTAAAAAAGATAATTTTTTTCTAATAGAAAAATCACTTTGTACCTACTCAATAGATACTTGCATGAAATGTTCACAAAATATTGATATAAGAAGTTTCAAAATATTCCGAATCTTTTATAATTTTATTCTTTAAAGACAATTGGAATTTCTATTTTTACATTGATTAAAAGATAAAAAGAATACCTTTGGATAAAATTGATTAACATAAGATTATAAGATTCCTAATAAGTTATTCATTGCCCAATTAAAAAATTAATGTTATTTATAATCACAATATTTGTATAAGCTTTGTTAGTATTAATTTTAACAAAATTTCGAAAATCACAAATTATTTTATACTAGGAAATTCATTAAAATTTTCTATTTATATCTAAGATTTTTTAATACAAGGATTTATAAGTTATGCAGCCTGTACAAAAAAAATTTCTGTTAGAGAATCAATTAAATTTTTTAGAGCTATTTGAAATTCAAATTGATATGACATTGGATATTTAACTATTATAAGCATTATATTCTTAACTACAAGTTATCCCTGGATTTTATCAAATAACCTCGTAACATTAAAAATCGCGGAGTTTCTGGATATTGATAAATCCATATGAATGAAATTAAACTTGGTATTGATATTAAAAGTAAAATTAATCTCCAAGCATTAAATTTGAAATACATTGATGAAATTAAAACAATATTGCTTGGAATTATCACCATAGCCAAGCCTAAAATAAATAGTAAATATATTTAAAAAATAAGTTAAATATACCTACAGTTCATTAAAAATTAATTTGTTCAAAAAGTAATTTTTTTTAAAAATTATATTTATACATTTTACATTGGTACGTTTATTGTATACAGCTGATATTCAGTAAAATGGTGACCTGACAAAATATTTTTTGAAAAAATAACTCAATATTATTTTAATTTTATTATTTAACGAAAATGGTATCCAATAATACAATAATTTTAATACTACCTACTTTAATTATAATATTTAATTTATAATAACATACCTGTTATCAATAAATGCAACGAAAAAAATATCTTGTGAACAAGAAGTCAAGAAGGTTTCTACTTTAAAGTTTAAAGTTAACTTGAAAAAAATTAATATGGGGGGAAATGAACTTTAAACGAATTCGGAGATTAAAGAACTTATTATAATCCCAAGGTAATCGCGATCCTTTTTAAAGACAATAAACTTATAATGAGTTGAGGTCTTTAGAGTAAGTATTAACAGGAAAATTCTAATATTGTATTACTATTTTAAAATCAAAGCTAGGTACTTATTTAACATACCTATTTCCAATTAAAAATAACTTTTACCAAAATATTTAAAAATATCCTAATTTTAATACCTACTCTACCAGTTTTCAAATTTGTATTTTTATAATAATAAATGTAGCTATTACTAACAGCACTTGATGTAAATATTTCTACTACTCATAATAATGTTTTTTTGTTATTTTTTAATAGAATACAATTACTTATGTATACATAAGAATGATTATTAATTACTATACATAAAATATAAATAAAATTTTATTAACAATAATATTTAAGAAATTTTGAACTAAGTTATTTTTTCAAAAATATTATAAATTATTAAAAATATACAGTAGATTGTACAAACAATTAAATATACATATATATATATATATATTTTTTTAATAACATCTAAATACTTTTATTTTTTGTATTTAGAAAATCAGGATCGGAATCCTATTTATGATCATAATGTTATAATATGTATTATGCTATTATATGAATGTAATATAGAATTAAAAAATAAATTAATACATAATATAATAAAAGTTAATATCTTTTTAAAACTTTAACAATATTTT
The DNA here is from genome assembly GCF_002803265.2 of Melanaphis sacchari. Taxonomy (NCBI): domain Eukaryota; kingdom Metazoa; phylum Arthropoda; class Insecta; order Hemiptera; family Aphididae; genus Melanaphis; species Melanaphis sacchari. The sequence goes on along the minus strand of NW_020271528.1, from coordinate 52,357 downwards.
AATTTTAAATGTTAATAGCAATAAGTATATTTACTAACCGGGTCCAACCATCATTCCGAAAGCCCAAAATAATTCAAGAAAAAGTAAATAACTGTCTCTTTTGGAAGGTATTAAAAATTCGCCCATGTGCCACATAAACCATGCAAGTAGCTCCAATAATGCTGAAATTAATATTTTTATAAAAAACACCATAATATAAAACATAGGAAAAATATCAAATTATCGTACTAAATCAAAAATTTGTATGTGGGTAGGTATAGCTGTGTAGATACTGTATAACAGGGGTAATACGGAATTGGTTACCGGGTCAAATAAAAGTGTATGAATTGGTTCTCGAAAAAATTACATTCAAATATACAACTGTTCGAATTGGTTCCCAAATAAAATTATTTATAGTTGGGGCCCGGATTTCATTGCAAAATACATTTTTTTTGGTTAATCTTAAACAATGCTTTCCAAGTTTATAATTTGATTCATGTAACAGAGACTTCAAAGGTGAAATTTTTATTTTGCATTTTTTGTATTTTTCAATCATTTTTTCTTGTTTAATGCATATTTATAAAATATACGAGTATAATAATATATAGTATTTATACATATTACTGTCATAGATTAAATAAACTTAGAATATTAAATCTATGATACTACTTATTTTTTTTTATCATCAAAACTTACAGGAACCAATTCATATGTTACTTGTAGACAACCCAGGAACCATTTCGACAATTGGGAATCAACTCTCGTAGTCGTCTTATACAAAATAGCAGAATTTCAAGACGTTAATTTTAAGGAAAAGTAAAGTTCGATTCTTATTTTATATATACAGTTTAAACAATTTTATTTAATACTTATCAGTTATTATTACATATTATCTATACACTAACATATAATTTAATATTTATATATTATAACTTATGCAAATCCATTTCCTACTCTTATTATAAAAAACAATTCAACATATGCTGTACCAAAGAAGAAACTATAATAAATAATGTATCCATTCCTAGTGATCCCAAGATCACAAGATCGTCTTCCTTTTAAATCACTACAAATACCCCAGAAATATGCTCCTAGTACCATTCCTAATAAAAGGTCAAAAATATATTAATAATAATTTACACATTTAGTGTAATTTTGTAAAGCTACATATTTTTAATATTAATAACGTTAGATTTTATTAGACGTGCAAAGAATGAAATTTGTGAAAATTTGCAATATCGGCGAAGTACTTGAACTAGGTAGTCAGTACTGAGCACAAAACACATTCTCTACGTATACTACCACGCAGTCTACGAGATAAACTTACCAAGAAACGGAGCTGCATTTAATAATGCTTTTATAGTTGAATTTAATTGAAAATCTACTTCAGCTGCAGATGAAATAAACTATCAATAACATTTGATATCTTCCCGTTCCTATAATAATAATTATAAAATAAATATTATATACTATGATGTAAGCCAGGGGTCGGCAACCCGCAGCCCGCAAAGCAATTTTTGATGGCCCGCACAAAGGTGGTTAATTTTTGTACTTTTGTTTAATAACATTTTTCATATAATTTTCAATATTATATAATTATTTTTCCTTTATAAATAAAATCTTATCTAACCGTTTCATAATAGCAATACAATTATAAGTATTATATTATAATATGTAATTTTTTTTTTTAATGTGGCCCTTGATGAACAATTGAAAAAAAAAATGGCCCGTGTGGTTAAAAATGCTGCCGACCCCTGATGTAAGCAATAATTAAAATGTATAAATATTTTTGTAAAGTTATAATTAATTACCATATAATCTTTTCATACCTATCAGAAGAAATAAACTTTTGTGTAGAGGTCAAAGTGTTTACAATTTAACTTATTGTGAAACTCACTCATCCCATAATTAAATCTAGTAGTGAATATATGAGAAACTACTATAGTTATATACATCACTACTTTTATGTTACAAAAGTATACTTACTTGATTGAACTTCAATCGAACTTTTCAACTATTATTTTTCTTTTAAAAATTTGTTATTATATTAATAATATAAATAATGGATAATCCTTATGTAAACGGGATTGGAATGTTTTCTTCATTGGCACGAGCCATATTAGACGAAGTTTCTTTAAATGTTGAAGTTGGTGTTACAAGATCAGGTTATCAAGGTAAAAAGAAATATAATTATGCCAAAAATATACGAGATATCCGGTAGGTAAGTACTAAATACCTAACTAAGATATCTTTTATTTGATTTTAGAAACAGCAATAACGTTTGAAGAAGTTCAGAATGAGTCTGGTGAGTAAAATTCAATTCAAAATGTTTTCTTGTATTTGATTTTTAATGTATTTCAAGCAAGTATACTTTTGTAGTGATGGAAAATATAACAGTTACAGTGATTTATATTTATAACAGTTACTACTATAGTAACAGAAACAAGCTGTTACTTAGAAGAAAAAATAACAGTTATTGTTATTTTTTGTTTTGACGTTTTGTTGTTTTTATTTTTGTTTTTGTTTTTTTTTTTTGTCTTTATGTTTATGAAAAATTAAGGAATATTTAAAATCACAATTTAAAATATAGTTAATTCTATTCCCTTTTTTGCCTGAAATATCTTGTACCAATCCAAAATTCAAATTAAAAAAAAATAAAATAATTGTGTAAAATATCGTTGCACAAAACGAAAACACAACATGTTTGATTTTAGTCAAATTATTCTCATATATTATCATATAACGTCCATTTATATCTGTTGAATTTTTAGTGTCAAAGCTCAAATTTTAAAACACAATTATAGAATCAATTTTGTATTTTTGTATAGGTACTCAATGAAATAATTAATAGCTAATAATAATTTCAATGTTTCTATAGTTATTCATTTAATTTTAAATAATTATATTTTAGACGATTACATCTCGTCTATGACGTGAAATATCCATCAGTCTGCCGTGTTAATGATAGCTCTTAAATAAAATATTTAATAGTACACATATGTAAAATATATATTGTAAACTATACAGTAGACAGACAGTGGAACAGTATCAATTACATTTAAAATAATTAAACTAAAAATATCATTAAATTTTAATAAAAAATTATTAACCTTAAACATTATTTTCTTGAACATACATACTCATTCTTAGAAAATACTAAATACATAAAGACTCCTAATTTATATGGGTAGTGTGAATAAACAACAAAATATATCATTATTATTAATTTTTATAAATTAATTCTATTCGTTTTTTTTTTCTCAGTAAATATAATAATAACAAATAATAACCGTTTCATTAAGATTTTAAAAATTATTCATCATAAGTATTTCAATAATTGATACGTAACATAGATTATGCTGATAGTCAATTTTCTAATGTGGCAGCACCTACGACGCAAAATATTGTAACTAACGTTCATTGTAAAATAAAAAGCCTTTTATAGTTTTATTGTTTATACAACCTATATACTTATACATATTATAATATGCTATGTATAATATGTATATTGTGCAGTGATAGTATTATTCAATTTACTTAATAAATTGTCGATTATACACATGTACTCAATACATTAGGTAAAGTATGCCATCAGGCAAGAATAAAAATAATCATCTTCCACGGCTGCGTTGGTGCATTAAAAATGAATAGTCGTACAAGACGGCAATAATAATTAAAAAACTATCAAAATTCCCATATTGTAAATTTAAAAAAAATAAATACTATTATTTAGAATATTTAGTATTAAAAATGTTTTTATCAGGTCTCATCGTCATCGCTCTCGAAATCGTAGTCATGAAAAACGTTCTAGGAAACACAAGTCTCGTAGTAGAAGTGGATCTAGACATCGTCATAAAAAGAAGAAAAAGAAGTCTGAGAAGAACAAGGAAGGTGATAACAGTGAATAATTTTCTGTTATCATGATGTAAATTTAAACAATTTTTTTTAATCATTATTAATATTATTTACTCTTCATTTCATTGAGTTGTTAATGGTAAATGGTAATTTAAGGATTATTACAACTAATTCTGTATTGAACTAATGTTACATGAAGTACACATTTTATTTACAAATTGAATTGATAATTTCACCTTTGATTATTATTATTATTATAATTATAATAAGTAAACGCTACTACTAAACAATAAAACTTACGTTGTTATGTTAAAAATTAAAATTACACATTTCATTTTTTTTTATGTAAAACTGTTTATTTAACATGAAAAATTAATTAAAATAAATTTAAAATATACATATTAGTATATTATATATTTCATTACTAAATATTGTCATTTAATTTATTTTTAAATAATGGCAATAGTCAATACTGCAGTTAATGCACGGCGACGATCACTGTCTCAGTAGACGGTAGATACGTCTTTTCTGTGCACTATTATAAAAAAAATGTTTAATATTATGTCTATACAGCCCTAGAACAATATAGAAACAACACTCGACCATCTGAACCGTGGTTTTGTAAGACGGACCGGTGGCGAAGATAAAGTATGTGATAAGTGATAACAGTCGCGGCTGTGATAGGCGCTCGGCGACAACGAACTGTACAACAACGACTGCCTACCTCTTGGAACGGCGTAACGCCTTGGCCAATTCGCGCGGGCAATGACGAAGGATGTCGGGCGGGCGGCACTTAAAACGCACGGACGGGAATTGGGATTTTAGCCGAATCAAACGGTCACCAGAATCGCCGACCCGAAAGTCCAAAGTGAGGGGGAGCGCATAGAACGGAAAAAGACGTCGGACGTGAAAACGCACAATTTGACGACGACTGACGAAACGATCGCGGAACTCAAAACGCAGTCGCACGGATAAAACGGCGTCCGGCATCTGTAATTTGTAAAAAGCTGAGTTAATAATTGATAAGCGCTGTGTGGCGACGTCGTGGTGTATATTACATAAAAGCGTGATAAGACGACGTTGAAGGGAGGACACAAGAACGTCCGATGTCGAGAACGCGACTACGCGGACCCGTCGTTGTAGGTACGTAGGCGCCAAAGCGATACCGACTAGGAAACAACGGCTTACGTGTGATGATCAGATGTAATAGGTACATGAATATAGTCGTAGTACACTAGTACATCATATTGTCACAGTAAGTACAGTGGCCACGTTAACGTTTTAGTGAACTACTAACTCATTTTTATAGATATATGTATATTGTATAGAACATGCGATTTCACCTATTAACGCATAACACTATAAAATGTATATTGTTTTGAGAATATTCCATGTTACTGTACCATTTATCTATAAAAAGTATTTGTTTAATCTTATGATATCTTTTATAGTAAAATCTAAACATATAAAAGTGGTTTTTTCAAATGTACAATTACTTCATAAACTACAAAATATAGTACCTACGTATAATATTCAAAAATTAAAGTAATATTTATACGTTATAATATACTACTGATATTATTAGAGTACATTTTTATTCAATTATTAATTTTGAAAATTATTCATTTAATTTTTTGTACGATTAGTTGTGAAAAATTTAACTAAATAGTTATTTATTCGAATAAAACTTTATTTTAATAACGCTCTACTCTGCAACATATTAAAAACTGTTTCCTACGGAATCCAAATTAAGTAACCAAATTTTCACACTAGAAAAGGAAAAACTTTGACTGTGCATTATCGTTTTTATTTTTTCTATATCAGAACTAAAAAATAGTTATTCGTTTGAAAATGATTTTTGGAATGCACTTAAGCTTAAAAAGAAATGAGTTCACCCTGTTCACGAAGGACACCGCAGCGTTAAATTTATTATAAGCTACACACATGGCACCAGGATGGGTGATCTGCAGCTGGTCAATTATATATCTTACGCATATGGTCCTGGCACCAAATTTTGCGTTTTAAGTCACCCTCTTAAATAACACCACCTATATAGATATATTGTTAGTATTATCGCCGAATGAACACTACAATGCATTCGTAAACGATTTTTAGAAGGTACATGTGTTTAAATCAATTGTACTCGTACTATTCACGAAGGTTGAAGGACATGGTATTAATATTTTTGTGGACTATATACAGCACCGGAATGAATGGCTTGGTAACAAACGTACATTTTTTGGATGTGGTCTTGCTGTCCTGGTACTACATTTTGCGTTTTAAGTCACCCTCCTAAATAAAATCACCCATATAGATATATCTTCAGTATAATCGCCAACTGACCACTACAATGCATTCCTTTGTAAATGATTTTCAGAAAGGATCTGGGTTTAAAAAAACTGCATGCGTCCTATCACGTAAAACACTTTATTAACGTCATTGCGAATTAAATAGAAAGCGTCGGAAGATTAAACTGCCTCCGAGGTACCGGAAAAAAAAAAAAACGATTACACGATATAGAATTTCTTTTTATAAGTATGTTTAGGACATCATATCTATACGTGAGGTCCATCTTACTTATTAATATATAACATAACGAAATTTGTTTTTATATAATAATAATGATTCATGTTTATGTTTTAAAATTTTCCAATTTTAATATGCTCTTATAATTAATTTTAAAACTAAAATATTGATAAACCTCTTGTGATGGGCTCTACCTTATAATATTATATTTTTAGTTTTAAATTTATTAATTGATCAAATTATTCTAATATTAAGAAACACAGAATTTGAATTTGTATTAAGGAGACAATATATTTTGTCAATACGAAATTTTGTTTAGAGATTATGAATTTATAATGAGATGACAAATTATGATATATAAAAACATTTATTAAAATATTAAACTTTTTATTAGTGATTACTCGACTGATTAGTGTTTAGTAAGTATTAATTATCATTACTTCAACCTAATATAAAACCAACAGATGGTTTAATATTAATAATAATTAATAAATTAATATTAATAATATTTAAATAATAATAAATATTTTTATTTATTTTTTTTTGTTATTAATTATTATTAATATTAAACCATCTGTTGGTTTTATATTTCATGTAGTGCTGTCTTCAAAAGGTTGAAGTAATGATAATAAACACTTATTAAACAATTTATAATTATTATAAATTGTTTATCGCATTATGTTTGTTCGTGTAGCGGTGCCTGCAATGCTGGTTAGTCAAGGCGGAAATATTGTTAATATGCTGATTTTTCAACTATAAATATCTCATTAAATATAACATTTTTTCCTTCAGATTTTCACTTAAAAGTTTACAATTTTATTGATTTACATAAATTTTAAAATTGCATGAACTTAAACAAATAAATATTGTTAATCATTAATTTAAAACTTAACATGTGTTACGTATCATATTATATGATGTATGCCGATCACCATAAAAATCAAATTTTATTTATGTCCGTTTTTATTTTTAAATTTTTAATATGATTAAATTTTCTACGGTATTTGTTCAATGACATTATTTATTTATTTTTAACTAAAAAGAAAGTCTATAAAAAATAATTAAATTATTTAACAAATAATAATATGTTGTTGAAAAATTCGAACTTAAACTAAATATTTCAAAAAAAGGAGGAACAGAATATTACCAATGTAATGCGACCCCCATGGCTATATCCGGATTAAATGATACGAGTATATATGTAAAATATTTGTACGTGTTCGACTCTAATAGGTATACCTACGTTTCCAATTTTTTTATCTTCTACGATGTAATTAAAATTCGTGATTAATGGACCATGGTAAAAATGTTTCTATTTAATACTCGTATTCTGTCGAACTATACATTCTATAATATAATATATTTGTTTTACAACTACTGTAAACAAGAATTTCTACGACTATCCTTTTATTTTGTTGGAAATTGCCGTTGATGGCCAACTGATTGCTGATATAATAAATAATAATTCTCAGTTATGTTTTATTGGAATATAATCTCATTTATTGAAGTTTAAGACCACATAGTAGGGTGTTTTTTGTATAGATTACAAATGACTATAATATAATAATATATTTTATGTTTTGACAATCACTATTGAAAGTTGACACTGAAAATTGTACTGAACGCGCCAAGTTGGTTTTTTCGGTATACGTGAAGTTAAACCCCTCCTCTTTATTAACTCTTATATCCTTTTTCCTACGTATTTTCATAGTTGTGCCATAGGTGATTGTTGACATTTACAATTGGTGCATATGATTAAATATCGGTCACACTTGAAATGCAATACATACTATTAGATATATGTCATAGTATTAAAACGTTATCGTTCTATCACAGTGTTTTTTAAACTGTGCTCCGAAAAAAACTTAGGTTCTACATAGGTCACTTAAAAATTCCGTGAAACTTA
>NW_020271528.1:0-44081 GCF_002803265.2 Melanaphis sacchari | reverse complement strand
ATATAATATATTTGTTTTACAACTACTGTAAACAAGAATTTCTACGACTATCCTTTTATTTTGTTGGAAATTGCCGTTGATGGCCAACTGATTGCTGATATAATAAATAATAATTCTCAGTTATGTTTTATTGGAATATAATCTCATTTATTGAAGTTTAAGACCACATAGTAGGGTGTTTTTTGTATAGATTACAAATGACTATAATATAATAATATATTTTATGTTTTGACAATCACTATTGAAAGTTGACACTGAAAATTGTACTGAACGCGCCAAGTTGGTTTTTTCGGTATACGTGAAGTTAAACCCCTCCTCTTTATTAACTCTTATATCCTTTTTCCTACGTATTTTCATAGTTGTGCCATAGGTGATTGTTGACATTTACAATTGGTGCATATGATTAAATATCGGTCACACTTGAAATGCAATACATACTATTAGATATATGTCATAGTATTAAAACGTTATCGTTCTATCACAGTGTTTTTTAAACTGTGCTCCGAAAAAAACTTAGGTTCTACATAGGTCACTTAAAAATTCCGTGAAACTTAAGTGCTTCTTTACTACATAACATTTAAAAAAATTAACTTAAAAAAATATGATCAGAGATTAATGACTATAGTAGGAAAAAGTTGTGTTAGTGGTGCACATTTATAAAATATTAAAATATATTAAAATATATAAAATACTAAATATTAATTTCAGTTAACATTTTTAGTACTTACAATAAATACTATACTTACTTTTTGCGACTAATTATATGTGTAAAACGGGGCTCTTAGCTTATGTATCAACAAAAACAAATTACCACAGAAAATGTTTGCCAATAAAGCCTAATATTAAGTAGGTATATCAATAATAATAAAAAGCAATTTCATTCATATTTAAAAAATAGTTTTTGAATCAAATAAATATTATTATACAAAATAATTGTAATTTGTGTTACAAATAATCCAAGTTTGTAATGTTGCATTAAGGCTATTGAAGCAAAGCATGGGTTCCACGATATAAATAAATATATTAAAACTTCCACTGATAAAAAAAAAAAAGAAAAAAAGAAAAAAATAATAACATTAAGAAACATTACTTTAAAATATTATTTAGTGGTGAACTATGTATTGTATAAGATACCAGTATAAAACTGTAAAAATGTAATATATTGTAGTCGGGTTCATGGTTAATGGGTTCGTTTAGATAATATTGCGATAATTATAATGCGTTTGAAAAAGATAAAATCAGGATACAATATTATATTGAATGTCATTTTATTATAAATTATTAAATGTATTAAGCACAATATAGATATTTGAGTGCGTTTGGTGTACGCCGTACGATTATACAACTAACAGTTTCAGAATACCAGAAACGAACAAACAAAAATCACAAATGATGTTAACAGTTTTCGGTTTTGAAATACGATTTAAATGGAATTTTAACAATAGCATTTTAATATTGAGTGAATAAGATATTCGTACGATTTGAATTTAATTTATTTTTAATAGCAATTGAAGGAAGAATTATGTGGGATATTATAGTGACTCGGTGAAAAGGTTTTTAAAACGATTAGTCTTAAAATATTCGTAACGTCGCTTTATATTTCGTCGTGTGATGGTCACGATTAGGGTCGTGATCAATAATAAGCAGCATCTACCTATGCGATCGTGTTTAAATCACGCGGCACAAACTATTCAGACCGTTCTATTCAATGGGTGGGGCGAGGGACAATTGCCATAAACTACAGCTCTGCAGTGCACATTTCTCCGCACGCATAAATATGCGAAGAAATACAGGTAAACGAACGGTTCGATGTTCGAAAAGGGTGTGTCGACATGTTCTCCAATACATACGGATCCCCGATGATTGATGAGGGTACATAAACACGGGTTAAGATTGAGAAAAATGATAATCCGACAACATAGCAAAAGAAACGTACTTACCATCACGTGTTTCGATAGAACCTTGGAAAAACAGTTTTTATACATTTTAGTACTAACACCGTATATATTTGATATACGATGATAAATATAATAATAGTATATAAAAATGTATAATATTTATTTCGGAATCTAATTATTTTATTATGGTTTCTGACAAAATAAAATGTTCTCAAAAAGTAATAAATATAATTGTGTTGGTCGAAAAAAAAAAGAAATACTTTATACGCATCTCTTAGGTATCTGCCTACCATTGACTAAAGCAGCGCGTACCCGCCCAATGTAGTGTTATTTGGAAACGACAACCCTACAGACACCGTGCAGATGAACCGGTTTAAAAATTTTGTTTTTTTTAAAAAAAACATATTACAGTACCTATTCATACCTATTCCCACGATTTTTATTAATATTATTATTGACCCGACCCGTAACAATAATTATTATAGTATCAATTAAATTTTTTTTTATGTAGGTAGATAGAGTAAAAAATACAATTATCTCGGTTAATTTAAAGCTATATACATAAGATTGAGTATTAGTCAATAGTGGTTCAAGGTCCAGTCTACTTTTCCAATAAATATGAACTATAATATTATATTATTTTCATACCTTTAGAGTGAATAGTGAATGATAATTTTTATATTTTTATTTGTCCGAAACAAAATAAAACTAACAATCACGTTTTGGTATCATATAAAATAAGTACCTATGATATTATTTCTGTATAATTTTTGAATCTTTGTAGTTTGTACTTCGTACCTAAAAAATAGACTATCAGCTATAATAAATAACACGCATATTTGTTATAATTAACCGATTAAGTATACAATATTATAATATTATCTTGATTAATGACTCACTATGATATTATTTACTATTGCTTAAGTATTTTAAGTATTCCTTGTACTTTAAAACCAATGTTGATTAAAAAAAAATTTTATAATCTTTTTAGGAATAACTTTTTTTCAACACGACCACAGTTTGTTCAAGGTTAAAGGTTAAATTAACTAATTATGTCTAAATAAGAAATAATACATTTGTAAAACGATAATGGGTAAATAATAGGTTTATACAATTTACACGGTTCTTCATAATGCGTACACTGCTGTACATTTGACAATTATATTTTATTCAATACAAAAATTAGTAGGTAGACAATATTAACTTAAAACAGTGTTAAACAATTTTATGTTATAATAAGTTTTAATTTGAATTTATAAATTATTGGTAATAAGTATTATGAGATGTTCTAATTACAAAGTCATGAATTTAAATTATAAAATTGTCTTATTATTATATTATAATAATTAGGTTATAATTTTAAATAATTTTTTTTACACTAATATAGGTATTTGCTAATAATATTCTTCTATTAATTTCAAAAATTTACGGAGATACATTTTTTTTGAAGAAATAATAGTCAAATTCTTAAAATATGATTAAAAAATTAAATTAGTATCTTCAGTAAAATTAGAATTTTTTTAAAGTTTCGTAACTGGTATACTTGGCGGGCAACGGCTAGCATATTAATGCCACTTTAAAGTAGGCTCAGTTAATTTTTTAAAATTGTAAAAATTAAGTGGTTATTCTTTTTTTGATTAAAAAAAAAATCATGATATAATGTATATTTATTACAGTATTCTGTATTTCTGATGACATTGATGCGGGTCGGATGCATCAAATAATGGTTCATCAAACAACCAGCCACCTGCTTTCGGTAATATGATTTTTAAGTATTTGGTAAAATATAATTCTATTATATTTTTAATGGATATTATTATTATTATTATTATTACTATTATTACTCACAAGATGCGATGCCATTGGTCAGCAAAGGGCGGTGGCTCGCGGTCGCTCGGGACCTGCGTGTTTGTTTGATACTTTGATATTTAACAATATTATTGTTGAACAATGAAAACACGACGCTGTGTAAACGTCGCTTTACGTCGTACGACGCCAGTCACGTAGGCCATTTCGGCGCCGCCGCCTATATAACATAAGACCGGTTCACGTACTGTACACACTACACAGTGTCCACAGTACTTTTCAACTGCAGACGACGGCCGTTTCCGATACTTGCGCACAGACCTCTGTGTTTACGCGTATATTCGTACTATACACAAAGTCGAGTTTACTGTGCCGCGCCACGACTTACAGCGTTTTTCGTGAACTTTACCCCGCAGAGGCGCTTTACCGAGGACCACAATGAGCGGAACAGCCAATAGCAAGCCGAAACGCGGATATCATCCACATCACTTGTACAAGTTGCCAATGACGGCTGACGCGGTCACCAGCGAGGATTTATCCGGAGAAGAGGCGGAGACGACACAACCGCCGGCCGACCAGGCGGAACCCGTTAACGCGCTAACCGCCTACACCCGCGGATACGTCGTCAACAAGTGCGCATTGCTCTACGACAGATTGCAAAAAAATCCGGTTTGCAAGTGAGCGTAATAATATTATCTATATTGATTGAGTACAACGTGTTTGTATGTGAAAAACTTCGGAAAATTATTAGCTATTAAGAAAAAAAAAAAAAAATCAAGTATGAGTATTTACCATCGATGCTCCACTAAAATCCGGACCCCAATATACGCAACGTCGTCAATTTACATAACAAAAACAAAATATAGCTAAATAAAAAAAATAATAACTTTTTTATAATAATTAATACAATGACGTAAATAAGAATGACATTTCTTGTATTTAATTTCGATTTTTAAATAATCATTAAGCACCTATGCAGGCAGGTAAAAACAAAAATGAATACCATTTTTTTTTTTTCATTAGTAAACCTTTTCTATAGTCATTAATCCTAATTAAAATGGATAAAAATAATCAGTTTAGTAATATAAGTTATATAAGCGTCGTGCGTTAAATTTTCTTGGGTGTTTTTACGTTAAACCTGCTCAATAAGTAATATTATTTCACATTTACACTTAAGAAACAGATAGATGGAAACAAATGGTGTGCGAAAAAAAAAATTAAATAAATATACACATTATGCATGATTATATCATCATAATTAATAATTTATCATTAAAATGTATACCTATTGACGTTACAAATTTTGTGTATTATATACACATAATTATAGTATATCGCATTATAATAGCTTATATTTCTGAATTTTCTGTTGTTTATTATAACAATAATAATTTTTATCCCTTAGGATATTGTTCTTCGTTCGATCAGTACATATGATAATGGCGTTGGCTATTATTCTGGTCGCCGTGACGATGTTACCCGGCGATCTACAGAAGTCGGCGAAGATAGGCGAAAAAGTTAAATCTAGAAGATTGGTGAGAATTGCTCATTTGGCAGCGTTCTGCACGCATTTCGGTGCACATATCTGGATGACATTCGTTTCCGGTAAATAAAATAGATCAAGTTGCAAATATTATAGATAATCATATAAGAAGTACCTGTCTATAAATCTAGAAGAGACGGAGGTTATTTATTTATTCATCTGTTTTTATTTTCTCAGGAGTGTGCTTGTACTACAAGTTGTCTAGACATGCTTTTGGCGACGTTCAAAAAATCTTGTTTCCCAAATATTATTCAATAAGCAGTTTACTAAACGCATTTAAGCTTATCCAGTTCAGTAAGATGTGCGTCAATGAGTGGGATATACATACGTATTTACAGGTACACATAATTTATAAATAATAATAGTAATAATAAAAAACACGTAGGTTCTTGGTGTATATTAGTATCATTGCGTACTTATTCGCCACGAGTGTAACGAACTAGATTTAGGTTTATTTGATGGATAAGTCTAAAATAATTAGTTATTACTAGGGCTAGAATTTATATGCAATAGTATATTTTTTTTGCAATTTCTAATCATTGCTTTTGTAAGTAATGTCTACAAATCACCTCATGATGAGATAAACAGTGGTTATTTTATTTTACATATTTTTGCATATTTTGGACTAATACATATAATTGCATATTTTGAATAAAATTAATAATATTGCATATTTCGACTATAAAAACGCGATAAATGCATATTTTATGGTATATTTCGTTACCAGACGTTTTTATCATGCGATAGTATGTATTGACGCTGTTCAAAATACCTATTAAAGGTATATACAGATATAGATATAATATAAATTAAGGTCTAACAGAAGACCGTCCAGTTTTGACAATTTAAAATACCATGTTTTGTGTAATACATTTGAATAGCGTGGTTAGTTAAGAATATCATTTAATTAATTTTAAAACGAATGATTTTTTTAAGTGTATTTTTCATATTTTTGGCGTATATAATATTAATTATACATTTTACAATTTTTCATTGCGTTTAAACCTTAGCCCTAGTTATTACTAATAGGACGTCTTAACACAACATCTATTTATTTTTTTATTTTTATTGTAATTTCGTATCCCTGCTGATATATATATATATCCAGTTTATCTGTAGGATTCTCTAAATGTACACACTTTTGTAGGAGACATTATAGGTACGTACATTGTAATAAGATTGATTAGAGAAAAAAATGTATTTTACATATAGGTAAGTAATGTTTTATATTCTTTCCTGAACAATTAATCCTCGCCTGGTTCTATATCTGTTCGTAAACATTTTTAACCACATTAAATATACGATATTTATTTTTAGGCAGATTGGTGTTAAACAGCAATATAATACGTAATAGCATACAATTATTGTCGATAATTACGATTATTATTATGGTTATTAAGATATTATGCATACTTACGACCTCTCGTTGTATAAGAGTTGTACTTATATGAAGCATAATACATGGATAGTAATATTATATAATAGGAGCAAGGATTCGTATGCATAATTTTTTCCTTTTCATATTTTTGTATTTTTGTAATAATCTTTTTAAATTATCTTAATTTATTAGAATTCGTTAACAAAATTTTATTTTATTCATTTTTACACAGTTAACTATTGTTACACGTTTAAATAAAATTGCTTATTTTTTTACACGTTTTGAAGATAATTATGTGAACAAATTACATTTTAGTCGTCGAGTGGAGCGATAAACCAACTAGTACAAATCATATTTAGTATAATATTACAGAGGATTAGATGTTTAAAGTTTCTAAATTGGTTTTGAAGAAAAAATTAACGTTATATTTAGTTCTAAACTGTAAAGGGATGACATGAATTACAAAATAAAATTATATATAAAAAAAAAAAATGCTTTTAGTGTTACATAAAATTAATTAATACGTTACTAGGTCAAAACGTTTAACTAGATGAAATTTATTAATATACCTATATACCCATTATAATTATATTACCTTATAAATTATAATATATAGGTGGTGTATGGTTGACTGCTGTAAAAGTAAATTTTTCTCAAGGTGGCACCTTTTTCTCGGATATCTGTAGAGCTCTTATGATATACAATTATTTATATTTGAAAAGTTTGAGATCATATCTATGACTATACGATGCATAATATTATATTATTATGTGTTCCACTTTAATAATTAATATTGATTAAAATATTAATAAATTGTTGCTATATCTATTCATATTTGACTGATAATTCAATATTTTTAACTTTTTAAGCATTATATTTTACTAATGTGTAATTTTTAATAATCTTTATTATTATTGATTTAGATATTTTTTATATCAATATTATTTATCTTGTGTAATGTTTTTATCACTTATATAACTGTTAATTGAGATCTCCGTGAGTTTACATAATAAATAAATAAGGAAATAATAATTGGTAATACCTCAATACATTTTCTAGAAGCAATTTCGATGTAAGAAACCAAATACATTGAAATCTCCCTTAACTGATATCTCTAAATAGCGGATATTTTTTTTAAAAACTGGAACATATTCCTCGAGGAAAACTTCTAAATAATAGACTTTTATGGCTAAATTTTGATAATTTTTATAGTAATTATTATTTAAGTAGGTACCTATATGTTTTATTACAATGCGCATTTTACACATTACTATATCATTATTTTTTACAGCTATGTGCGTTGAGTATATGTTTACTGGTGGAACTTAGCATTCGGCTGTATGTGGTGCCGCCAATGTTACAACTTATATCTGTTAAGATGGCCATAGAGAAGTCGGCGGGCATCGGCAAAGAAGTGGGCCGCCAAGACCTGGGTCCGTTAATTAACTGCCCTCATTACATGGCTGTCCATAAGACTTTCCGGAAGGTGCACATGATTATGGCAGTATGTAACATTATCACCATGATGTGTAATATTTTTCATTTAGTGTATATCACAGCCTAATACCGTCGCCGCCGCTACAACTATAGCTGCTCCAAAACGATTGGAAAGTAGTTTTCCGGTCTAACAAATCAACATGCGTAATTCATAATATTATTTAATTTGATACATAAGAAAAGATAGACACATCACTTATTTTTAACAGTGATGATGTCAAATGGTTTTTTGCGAATAATATTTTTTGACCGTTGTCGAAAATGTCATCACAAAATATTCGTTTCCGGCACCATCACTATAACGTAATAATAACAATAATAATAATTAATAAGCAAATTTTATTATATTTATGTTATAATAATACTACAATACTATAATTTTGACTATTAGCTATATTACTGCCAGTACCTATTACTAGTTATTAATATTTATAATTACTACGACTTATAGTTACTACTATTACTATCATTATTCCTTTTACAAGAATGAACGACATACAAATTATATAATAATATAACTATAAATATTAAAACGTATCAATTTGATATTTTCATAACTTATTCATAATTTATTTTATTTTTACTTTGTTCCTATATTTATTATATTATTGTTGCGAACGTTTAGTTGTGCATAATAATATATTATGCATTGTAACACAATAAAATAAATATATTTTCTATATCTATAGTATACCTATATTTTAAGTTACTTTTATTAAATATATTATAAAATATTTATTTATACTCTTAGGTGAACATATTTTTTCAACTATACCTATGTCCAGGTTTCTGATACCTACTATGTGTAACATTATCTATAATATTACGAATTACGATGTATTACAATTTTTTTAGCGTTCGAAATATTTATAAAAAAAAAATAAAGTACATATTTTTATTTTTCTGTTTTGTTATAGTAATATTTATAGGCACTACAAGGAAATAATCAAAAATATTAAGTTCGAATTAAATTTTAAAGTTTTTTTTTTTTTTTAATGTAATTATGGTGGTTCAACATCAAAAAAGAAAAAAGTTTTCACAAAATACATTGATTAAGTCGATTAAGATGAAAAAAGCATTCGAAATTATCAATAATAAGAAAATAATTCTTTAAATTAATTTATTGAAACGTATTCAAAATTGTTCAATATTGATTTTGGATTTAAACTATGTATTTTTTTTTTTTTAATTTCCCAAGTATACGAACATCATAGGTAAAAGTATAACTTTTTACCACGTAATAATACGTATAATGTTAACATACAAAAGTAATTGTATTTATTTTCATTTATACATTTATAAATTTGCGTTAATATAAGAAGAGCTGATTAAAATTTTCCATCAACAAACCAATAGCTAAAGTTTTAGTTTTAAATTTTAATTAGTAAACATTTTAAATTACGAATTTGGATTATTGTCAATTATACTTTAACTTGCCAATCTTGCAACGTTTATCATATGATCCAACTAATTTCGTTTTTATAATTCAAATTCATTTAAATTCAATCAACAATAAATTAATGCAAAAAACGGTTTAAAATATATCATTCAGGAATGGGAGTTTGTGTACTGTCTTTTGACATTAAAAACAAGTGCATATGATTATGATACCGAGATACTCTTAAAATTTTCAAACTTGGAAACTATTAGAAAGGCATTACATACCAAACATCATAAACTTTTTTTTATTAAGGTTTACCTTTTTAATAAGGTTTATAGATTTTTACGTGTTATTTTTTTTTTACTTTATTCTTGTACATCTACTTAAATTAAAAATGTTTATAGATTGTTTACATAATAAAATTAACTTTAAAAAAAAAAAATAGGTATAAGTTCTGTTATTAAATATTTTTCCAATAAATGTATTGTGCATCTCAATGAACAGATTTATATAATCAATGTATATAATTAGATTATGATGATCTTTTTTTTTATCATCAAACAAATGTTTCTCTTTCCTAAATATTGATCACCAAAAACTTGAAATTTCAAATTTAGCTCTTATGTTTAAAAATCGTCAACAATCAGCTATTTATGTAAGTATAATCACAAACTATTAAAATTATAAGTTAATTATGTTAAAAATTAAAATTTATGATTTATATATTACTATAAATGATTATTAATCACTATACAAAATAAAAGTAAAAACAAAAAATTTTTCAAAAATATAATTTTCAATCTTAAAAAATGTTAAAAATCATAAAATAGAAAATTATGAATTACTTGATTAAACTAGTGTTGGCAGAAATTTAAGTTATATATTAAACGGAATTTTATTTTTTTCTGATTTTTAATTTATTTAAATAATCAATATTTTGGTGTTTTTCTGTTCTATAATATTTTAAGGCGTAATTATTAATTAACACATATAAGTATTAATTTTAAATGACTTTAATACGTTCATAAATTGGTGTATTTTAATTTTTAATAATAGATATAACTTACAATTTACCTACAATATGATAAATATTATTGTAACATACATGGATGAAACTCGGTTATAAGTTATAACTAGGGATAAGAAGTTATAGAAGCTAAAATAGACAAAATATGCATGCAAATATGCAAGGAAAAATTATGATATATGCATAAAAAATTTAAAAATATGCAAAAAATATATTATAATATGCAATTTTTTCCATAAATAAAAAATGTTTAAAATAAATTAATATAAATAATATTCCATTAAATTTGTTTCTATTAAAATATAAATAATTTTTAACTGAGTGATAAAATAATTAATATAAAAATGATTGGTCAGACTAATTGAGTAATAAACTATTAGATAAGATACTAATCCTAGATTTATTTTTATATACCTACCTACTATTAAATGTTACAATTCTACAATTTTCAAATTTGCTATCTGCATTTTTATTTTATTGATTATTGCAGACCACGAATACATACAATTCTATAAAATAATAAATTTTTCATGTCAGTTGTATTAAATTCCACATAATTTTACTAAATATGCATTTTTATGCACAAAAAAAAACATGAATATGCAACTTTTAAAAAAACTACCAATGTATGCAAAAATATGCAAAATTTAAATACCAAATTTCGATTCATTAGGTTATAAAACAGATTTTTATCTCACCTAGCTATAAATAGAAGATACAGAAAAAAATATGCAAATCCTATAACTTCTCATCCCTAGTTATAACTATTACATTATGTAGAAAAATAACATAGTCGAGTGCGTCACTAAAATTTGACGCAAATTACCCATTGAATTATTACTATTTATTACGCATTAAGACACAATTTATTATCAAGCTGCCAATGCCATTATTTGTCACTACTTACATACTAAATTATATATTGTTTTTATTAATTAATATTTAGTGAGCATTTTTATCTTAAACCATTATCAATAACTCTATTTTTAAAGTAGGCTTTAAAAAAGGTGATACGAAATGGCTATGGGTGAGTTGCAGCCCGACGTGTCGTTTCCGGTATTCGAGACCGGTGAATTCTTCGACCCGATAATATTTTAGGTGTAGATTCTAGGCGGCTCGACAATATTTTAGCTGCAGGTGAATTGCGGCCCAAGTAAATAACAAATCTGTCTTCACATTGTTGTCGTAGACTCGGCTTCGTTACTTTTGTCGCGCCAAATCTGTACGGTCGCGTTAAAACCATTATATTTCTGATCGGTTCC
The DNA here is from genome assembly GCF_002803265.2 of Melanaphis sacchari. Lineage (NCBI taxonomy): Eukaryota > Metazoa > Arthropoda > Insecta > Hemiptera > Aphididae > Melanaphis > Melanaphis sacchari. The sequence goes on along the minus strand of NW_020271528.1, from coordinate 32,289 downwards.
TTGTGGTATACGATCGTACTCGTGCAGTCGTGCTCAAGTCGTATATATGTAATAAATACATTAATGTATGGCCGAAATTCGTACATACATTTCATAAACCCGGGTCGCAACTCGTACATTATTTAGGGATTGGGCCGCAACTCACTTATACCGTACGAAACGACTAGTGCAAAATAATTTCTAGCTTTGTAAACAGTAGATAATATTAGTGGTAATTGTATATAATTAAATGGTTCAATAACACATAATATCGTAAAATGTAAAAATGTAATAACACTAAAGCTAATAACCTTGTAGTTGATGCTTAAACAATAAAAAAAATAAAAATATTAGTGGTATTGGTATAGGTAGAAAGTGATTAGGGGTTCACCCCCCCTCCCCGGTGACCTAAATTTTAGTTAGTAAATAAATAAATAATAATAAAAATAATCTTTAGAAAAAAAAAATTAAAATACTCGGATATTGGTAAATTTTAATGAATACTCCTCTGGTAAAAACAGAAAGTGAATATTTTTGTAATACAATTTCACAACAATGAGTTAGTTTTCGGTACGTGCAATTTTCTAGAATTTAGATAGGTAAAAGATTAATATCATCTGATATTTTCTTTAAAAATACAGTTGACGACCGTTGACCGCATAGCTATACTGTCAATAATTATTGTTTATAAATAAAATGTAGGTATCAATGTGTTTGATGTTACGATTTACCGATTTACAACATCACGTGACTTTTTTGAGTCCAGTCAGACTATAGTATTCAAATTAAAAAAAAAAATGTATTATCATCTTACGACGCACATTTATATTATTATCACAACTGAATTTGTGTTTACAATTGAATTAAAAACACAATTTATTTTCAGATGTTTAAAAAAAGGCCAAATTTGTCACGAATAAATAATAATATAAAAAAAAAAAAAAAATTATAATAAAATAAAAATGAACATTTTTGGATTGTGTCGAATACTATTAGAAAGTAATAAAATTTACCTGTTATAAAGACGCTAATGTATCCAAACCATTTCAAATACATTTATATTTCTTGGAAAATATTATATAGGATATTATTTGGCGCGATAACAATACACACAATACCCTGGTATTAACGTCCAATATGAGTTGGGTAAATATTTGGTGGGGCAACGAAATTCTTTTGGCCATTAGGGCACGTGTACGAGTAGGTAACACTGCACGGCTCATTTCTTAGGAATACTTCGTCAAAGAAGTCACGTTTTTACGAGATCAAAACACAATCGATTATATCATCCAACAAATTAACAACAAATATTCAGTAAGTACAACAAAATTATTATTACTTAATTATAAGTACTATTTATGTTAATTTAATATTATTAGCCTATGTTATGTACTACTATGTACAAGTTTATTAAGTATTATGATCAACCATATGTTTTTTATCGCATATAAATCAAAATATTGAGTATATTATTACTTTTGAAATAATCTTCAATGCTTAAATGTGTATAAACACAAAAATGGTATTTATAATTAATGGTTATACGTAGAGATGTTTTAACACGGCATTTTATTTATTTTTATTTTTTGTATAGTACCGTATTATTCCGCCATTTTATCAGTATTATACCGTATATGTAGTACCTTAAATTGTCAGACATTTAACACAGATTATAAAACCATTGTTAATTATAAAATATAAATCATTTTCGATCAAATCCACCAAATTAATATTAAGTCATGCTATCAATTATGATGTACCATATAGCATACATTTATATAGCTGTAGTGACTAGAAATTATTTTAATTTAAAATATTTTAATTAAAATTCATATTTCATATTAAATTGTATTTTTAAAATATAAAATAAAGTTACCATTTAATTAATTATCTGTAAATTAACATATAAATATATCTAATGACTTTTGGTTTCATATTTTTTACTTCTTGTAAATACTAAATATAGTAGAATCTCGGTAATTCGACACATATCAGACCACGCTATTACCGGATTAACGAAAACGCCGGATTAGTGGGGAGTTCATAAAAAAATGCATTTTTACTTTTTGAATTTTACATTTTTACTCGTATTAAAAAATGATTTAAAAATCTTTTAAATTGAGAGCAGTTTTCTTTTTGTTTATTAGGATTTAATCTGTTATTACTTAATTTTATCTAACAGTTTATCGTTTACGATAGTAAATTTATAAATAAATACATATTAGTACATATAGGTTAATATAGCCGGATTACTGGACTTATCGGATTATCGAACAGCCGGATTACCGAGATTCTACTGTACTTATATTTAATATCAGAAATTTAATAAAAAAAAATATTTTATCTTTAAAATATTTAAATAAACAAAGGTATTAGAGTATCTGTTTTATGTTTAATTTTTAAATAGAAATAAATTGAAAACCATAATTAATACTTATATAATTTCTAATTGTACCTATATTTGCAATATTAAAATAGCACGATTGATTAAAGTCATTTCTAACACGCGAATACTAAATAAACATGCTATAATATTATAAATAAAATAATAAATAATAAAAATATTATTTATGACAATAATAAATAAAAATAACAACTTAATTCTTTTTATACCGTCTGTATAAAATAATTTTGTATCATATGTTTAATACTTAGTATAACACAGTTTTATATCACTGTGTAATATAAAATTCACATTTCTAGTTAAAAGTGATGACACGTCTTGATCTATTTTGTTATTGTAAATATACTGTTCGCGCAAGTTATCGGGCGATGCGGTTTATACATATCTATTAATGCCCTATCCGTAGTTCTATTTTTATGAGGTCAACGGCAGGCGAGGATCCAAAGGTGCGACCAAGGGACCATGCCTCCCCTCCCCACCATAGACTTTTATTTTTATTATTTTGAATAAAATGTTTTATATTTTATGTAAAATTAATTTAACCTAAGAATTATTTTCATTTTTTTATCTAATGATCTTTTTTTTTTTTTTTGGCTTTCTATACATCCTCTTTTGAAAAATTTCTGGATTCGCCCCTGTTCCCCCCTCCTCACCATAAATATGTTCTGGATCTGCACCTGGTCAACAGCCACGAAGTGCGATACTCAGTAATATTACGGATTTGTAAAGGTAGGCGTTTCTTGTATTGTGTGATCGTACACATTTACTTACTGCGTCATAGGCCGTCTTGCATTCCGAACTGTTTATATACGGGTGTCCCACGGAGTTCTGACAAATGAAATAACTTGAAATCTAATCAATATTTTTTTCATTTTTTTTTTTTTATATTTAATTAATAGACGCTTGTACTACACGTATGATATATATATTTTTTTTATAGTAGGAAAAATAATAACTTTTAAATTTGATTCAAATTTTTTTGAAAAAATTGAAAATAGCCTATTTAGAAACATATTAAAAAAATATATATTTAACGTTTACAGTATTTTATTTGAGTTATCCGTTTGCGACTTATTAACATTTAAATATTCGTTCAATTTACTGCTACTGGGTAATTTATAAAAACCAGAAGTCAAAATGAATCTAAGATAAGTAACTAAGATAATACACAGATTGTCGGATTATATAGGTCCAATGTCCAATTCCTATGACCATTCACCATTGTACTTTGTGCATATTAGTTGTTATCCATAATCGTCGTTATCGGTATCCTTAAATTGAGATATAATTTCATTTTGAATTCTGGTTTTTATTGTTGGGTTTTATAAATTGCCCAGTAGCAGTAATTTGAACGAATATTTAAATGTTAATAAGTCGCTAACGAATAACTCGGATAAAATACTGTAAACGTTAAACATATTTTTTTCAATATATTTCGAAATAGGCTATTTTCAATTTTTTCAAAAAAATTTGAATCAAATTTAAAAGTTATTATTTTTCCTACTATATATAAAAAAAAAAATTTATATCATACGTGTAGTACAAGCATCTATTAATTATATATAAAAAAAAAAAAAATGAAAAAATATTGATTAGATTTCAAGTTATTTCATTTGTCAGAACTCCGTAGGACACCCTGTATATATATATATATATATATATATCATATATCACGGTCTCTGCATTACGAAAAACTTATATATAAATATTGTATATCTACCGGTTGTCGTTTTATGTAGACACCTATATTTTCGCGTTGTCGTCACGATCATCGCCCTACTAACATATTGTGTATTGCGATCTCCGCAGTATAACAGTCGTTGGCATGTTTTGTGTGCCGTCGGTTATCAACAATAATATTGTTATCATTTTATTGTCTGTCCGTTGTTATGCAAGCGCGCACCTAAAACCAGCAGCTGTCTAGTGGTCTTGTTGTCATCGTTATAAACTTCATTACAGTGGAAATCGGAGTCACGTAATTATTATTCTTGTATTATATACCTACTGTACAATTGTACCACGATTATTATCGTAATTGTTACCGTGCTTGTCCAAATATTATTATTTTTATTATTATCACTATGATATAGCTTATGTAATTTATCATATTTTTGTGAACACGTCTGTGATAATATTATTGCTAATATTTTATGCTTAACGTGGTTTTTACCGTTAATATTAATTTTTTTAATGGCGTATTTATGGGACCGGTGTTGTGGGTCCCCCCCCCCCCAAACACATATAATATATAAAATATTATATCATTTATATAATTATTTCACTATTCAGAGGCGGATCCAAGGAGGGGGATGAAGGGGGTGCGCGTCTCCCAAATTAAATAAAAAAGATATTATTGGGCCAAGCTTTTTCCTTTTTTTTTTTTATCTTATGACCCTTTTTTTTTTGCTTTCTCCCCCCCCCCCCCCCCACACCATTGAAAAGTTCTGGATTCGCGCTCGTCACTATTATGATCCTCCAAATAAGTTTGTAAATACGCCACTTAATTTTTTTATAACGCTTGTAAGTCTATATAATAAAACCCTCATGTAAGTTTGTATACGAACAAAATTTTATACACTATTTTGTATGGTCCCCGTTCACCTAGGTAATCCTCTGCATTATTATTTATTAGTTACTATTTAAAACGTATTATTTGGATGGTGTAATCACCGAAGCTGACCGCTCAAAGTCGTAGGAGCCTCGTGACTAAACATAAACAAAAAATAATAATAATAATCAATCATTTTATCGTATAGATTTTGGTTTCGCGCATAATTGTTTATGTTGTTGAAGTAAATTTAGGAATAATCAAATTAAAATGTATTCATGCAAGTAGTACGAAATGACCGGTTCTGAATCACCCTGCATCGGCGCCCTCCCACCAGTCATCAAGGGTAGGTCCCCCACCCCTATTCACCCGGCCTATCAGTGGTTACCGTGACTACTTATGGCTCTCGGGGCTCTCACTTATGGTATTCCACCCACCTCCTCACCACCCCATACGCGTCATCACGACGGACCAGTATTCCACTCCCTTGCCTATACTGTGGCTCTTCACCCACCCATTGCCCGTACACGTCATTAGCGCGTTATCAGGACGGATCATATATATATATATATATATTATCCTTACATATAGATATTTTCAACGCCTCCCTCTCGCCGTGAATGTGCGTGCAATCCGCACGTCATCAGGGCAGACAATCTATACACATAAATTTTCTATACGTACATATATATAGTATAGCATATATTTTTTTTATAATATATTAGTAGGCTACATAGCACAAGTTAACATTTTTTTATCGGAGTCGATCTTAATGTGGAGCGAGACCTAGGACAAATTTTTTTTAACAAGGTCTTTATTAGCAAAGACCTTTTTTTATAGTTTAAATTAATGTATAATGTTATTAATGCGAGGCCCAAAATGTCATACAAAAAGGCGAGAAGCCTCACTGACTCCTACCTACGACCAGATTTGTTATTTTTATTTATATACTCCACATTTTTATTGTGTAGGTCTACTCACAATAATATCTTTATAAATATCATTAGAATGTGCAAATAACCTTGAATCTCCGTGCATCCCCATACGACTAACAGGAATAAATTTGTGCTCCGTATAACACGGTGAAATCAGTCCTATGGATTTTATTAGATTTGTAACATATTAGCGCATACTGCGGTTGATCTATTACCTAAAATAATTACCTACTCGCATTCATAACACGTTTGCTAAAATATATGTTAATCACTGACCATTGTAAATGCAGCTGTTTAACGTTCAGCAAGTGTTGTTTTGTTTCGTTTTTAAAGTTAAATTCCATTTTCTTATTAATTGTATGTAAATGACGCAACTCGGCGTACAACTAGCATAGTGCAGTAAAACCTGTCTTATACGGACCCTTGTTAAGATGGAATCCTTTTCTGTCCCGACAGATTTCTATAATTTAACATAGGATTAACCCTTGATAAAACAGAACCTGTCTAACGTAAAACGTAAAGCTTTTTTTGGTCCCGTAAATCATATATATCTTTAACAAACGAAAAAACATATCATAAAATAAACAAAAACATTTTTTATACCCATATTTATTTTGTTATTAAACAATTATTAAGAGCAGCAGGAATATTAATATGTCTCGATAGATAACTACATTTTATCTTGAATCTTTATCATCAGTGTTCATTATTGTCACACCGTATAGTCGTAGTTTTCCTGTCTTTCGTCTCATATATTTTTTGTTCTCCCAATGTCTTTAAAGATTTGTTTAAGCTTAAATTAAAAAAGTGAAAATTATAGAAGAAAGTTGTTAATTGTTAAAGAAAAAACTAGTCAAAAAAGTTTATACGAATTTTGGAGTTTTTAATTATATTTTAATTTATTTAATTAATACATATTATTATGTAATTATTTACTAAAAATTAAAATATATTATAGCCTATGATATTTATTAATTTTCAACATTTTAATTTTTATTATTGGCCGGAAAACGTTATAACTTTAAAAATTAATTATGCAGAATATTGTAAGTCTATAGTACAGAATTTCCCTTTTTATTCAGTTACATGGAAACCTGCTTAAAACAGAAATTTTTATTGGTCCTGTGCAATTCCGTACAGGACAGGTTTTACTATACTACTCATGCTCATTTTTATTTCGTTTGATAAATCGTCGATTTTTATATTTAAGTAATGCATTACCTACTCTGTTCGTTGATCACACGTTACAAATCAAACGTATAGGTGTGATTCCTGTGCACGCGTCTAGAGACGCGCGACCGACGCCGCCCGATTTTATTTTAGCCACGTAGATACTTACTTGTTTTTAGATATGACCGATTCCTATGACCGCGGTACCGCGCACTTCCAGCGCTGCGCAGCGACGACTGCTTCGAGAGTAGTCGAATCGCACGAACCGCGCGGCTAATATTTAATAACTAATATAATATAATTCATATTTTAATTAATTTTCAAAGTTCGACATTTTTTGAACACTGTGTGACACAAAACGTCTTCAAAAGTATTATTCACAGTAGAACTAATAATAATAATATTTAAAAAAACACACTGGTGAATATACAAGTAGGTACAACTTAACCAAACAGAGAACTTGATACAACTGCGTGTACGTGTCTAATTATTTTAGCCGCGCGTCTCTAGACGCGTGCACGGAAATCACATTTTATTTATACCTAACATAAAAATCAGTTTAAAAAACATTATTTTTAATTTTTTTCGTTCAATATAAATAATTAATAAGATATTTAAATTCGGATACTTATCTCTTAATATTATCGCGACAGAAATAATAACACGATACCTATTCGATTTCACCCATTATAACAAATTTAAAAAATAATTAATGAAATGTTTAAAGCTATAGCATACCTGCAGTGTACCACCAACCAATTATTATTCAATATAATTTTATTAAATACATAATCTTTTTAAATAATATTAGAATGTAAGTTTGATGATTAAGTAGTATACTGTCATTATTACCTGAAGTGCGAATTTAAGATTTTTGTTTACAAATTATTCTGTCAATTAATCGTTACATGCGCGTACTAAAATGCCTACACGTCATGCTCATATAATCATAGTTTTGTGTGTTCGTACGTACAACTATGTGAACTATGCTTACTGGAAAAAGCAATTTGTAGTCCCTACTAATTATTTTAACAGCCGACAATAACAATGAGATAATAAAATCTGTTGTACACTTGTACCTCAATCAGGTTAAGCGTATTATAGTATTTTAATATAAAATGTTTCGAATATTTGAATATTTTCAGCTTAATGTATATACGTATACACGCTCATATACGTATAAGACCGTTTTCCTTTTATATGAGTAGATATTTTAATATTATATATTTATACACCATTACTTTAGGGCTTAGGCCACACTCGGAAATATTTTTTTTTTTTTTGGAGGGGAGTTATACACGTCTTAATAAGTAGTGTATAAAATAATGAACAATTTATAAATACCTATAAGAAATCAGACATATTTTAAGGATCCATTAATATAAGATTTGTTGATAATTATTTAAATTCGCATTTTATATTATAATGTTAAATTAAATTAAATTTTACAGCACAAATTCTAAGTTTCTATTTTTTTTCTTTAGAAAAACAGTTGATTACTATCTTAGGGCCGGCATAAATATTAAATAAATAAAGTAAAACTTAATTCTTTTTAGAGAAAAAAATATCCTTTCGGGCGTTGTGGTTGACCCTGGTAAAGTAATCAAAACTTTTAATTAATATGAAATGTTTAGAGAAAAGTTTTGATTACTGTTAGAATATACTTCAAGTACTTCGCTCTACATTGTAATTATTTGAGCTATAATATTTTATTATTAATATTATATTAATAATAAAAAAACGGATGTTAAATTTCAAAGTTTCTGCAATGCTGTTTGACTCCCCCCTAACGGCATTGCCACCATCTTTCTATAATAGTCAAATTTAATATAATTCTACTGTAAGTTCAATAAGTATTAATACTAAGATTGCTAGTGTAAATTATATACTTTAAATAGCTAGTCGATAGGTTATTATTATCGATTTCTAAAATCAAAGTAGTTTACATATTTGTGTATTATTTTTATAACAAACATTATTTGCCACTAGAATAGTTGATAGCAACTGCAGGCTATTATTTATGTTTTCCATTATTATAATTATTATTATTGTACAAGAGAAAAAAACTAATTTTATAAAAAATATATTATGTCTATAACTATTTTAAATATTAAAAATACTTATCTACCAAATCGATATTATACAAGATCATCAATCTGCAAGTATTTTTTTTTTTTTTATTATTTAGAAAATTTACAATCTGTGTTACAATATGACACAATAAGTAAAATAGATAAATGATATAACTCTATATACATAACATAATAAAATATACATGACGCACATGATGAGGGAAATCATGCAGCGATGGTACCTTCTAGTAATAATCTGCAAGTATGAAAAAAATTGAGTCTTCATAACCAATTTGATAAATTTATTTTTCAAAATACAATATTAATGTTAAGATAGGTTGTACACTTGTACATAAAAATAAATAACAAGTTTAACAATTTAGTTGAGTGTGAGTTGTATACTTTAAAGTGTTACGGATATTTTAATTAAAAACACAAACAATTCATAATACCTTGAAAACCTTTATTTTATAAAAACACGATATTGTTCTCTGACCATGGTCCGTACTAAATTATAAATTGTAATACCATCATTATTATTAAGGGTCTATGACTTTAATACTAAATACTTATTTTTGCACAAGCGTTCTATAGGTTTTATTATGTAATTTTTATTTTGTTCTTTTGTCTTAATGTGATCGTTTTCAATATTGAATTTTTATTTTAGAGCTATATTAATCATTGCAATTTATCATTGATTAGAAAATAATTTATACATGAGATATTCGAGTCTGTATATATAACAACATATTTTTCGTTACCGTCAAGTTCTACTGATAATGATAATATTCTTCTGATTACGTTATTTATCTATATAATTAGTAATTACTATTACAATTTTCGATTTTCACTAGATTTTTTGGTTCTGATATTTATTATTTAAATAATTGTCTTTAGTGTTTTAATCTAAGTTATCGTTTTTGTTTTTTGGTACCTAATGAAAATATTATAATTTTAATAACTGAGTTTTGAAAAATATATTTTTTTGTAGTAGAAATAATATCTCAGTTTTTTTTTATCTAGGTACATTAGATAAAATAATTTTAGGTAATCCATTTTGGTATTATTGATGTTATAAATCATTCACTTTATTGTAATCTGAAATTGATTAAAAAAGGTTGTAATTTAAATTATTAGTAGGATTTGATTTTTCTATATCTTCATAAAAATAATCAAAGCATTTGTTTAAATTATTTAATTTTCTAAGTTCTGAGGTATTATTATAACTCCATTTTTTATTATTTTATAAATTATCATAAGTAATACATAAATTATCTCTAATATCATACATTTTGTTTATCTATGGTGTTAACTAAAGATTTGCAAGCTTATTGACTTTTGTCTATAACTTTTAAAATAGTGTTGATAGTTTTATTTAAATATATAGAATTTTCAGACTTAAAAATAGAATCTACATTGAAACCTAATTTTTGTTATAAACTATCTGTATCTATTTTATTTTTAATTAATTCACAAAAATTTGTTTATTTTTAAGCTATCATCTATACCTGTTGGTTTTAAAATCCCTTTAAAATAACTAATTACATTAGGTGCATAGTAATAACAGAGTAAATTATTTTATAGCCATTTGACTTTTCTGTCGCCAGACGCTTAAGTTTGGTACTCTTTTAATCACTATCATTTTTATTTATTTTTTTTGTATATGCCAAAAGTTTGGTTTCACACTTCACTTATTGACTTTCTGGTTTAAAGTTAAAATAGGTTAATCTCTTTATTTTTACGTTGGTTGATATTATAATGTTTTAATTTTATATTTACAGTTGGTAAGTTAGAGCTGACACTTCTTCTGTCCGTTAATTTATCAGAAAATACAGTTACGATGGAAGCCAACTCTAATGATACATTCACTTTACCCAGCTTATTGAAGACAGCTTACAACGCGTGTAACATTACCCAGCGGCGAAAGTACAACGCGCGGAGAATTAGAAATGCGCGGAAAAGGCACAACACGTTGCAGCTTAAGCATGTCGAGCTAAGAAGGTGTTGCAAGTCGATTTTCGCAATTTTAAGGATAAATTCTGATATTGGTTTCAACCTTCGCGGCAGCAGGCGTCTTATGTTTCTCAAAGTGAAGCACGCCTTTCATTTATCCGATATTGAGCAAGAAATTGAACGCATATGTGAGATGGCAGCATTAAACGGACACATAAATTGTTTGAAGTTGGCTCGTGCGATTGGAACCCCCTGGGGCACTACGAGCTTCAGGTATGATTCTGCATGCGACTCGGCAGCAGGCGTGGGCAGCATGGATTGTTTACAATACGCATACGAAAATGGAAGCCGGTTTAGCACGAGGACGTGTTCGAGAGCGGCGGGCGACGGTCATTTGGACTGTCTCAAGTTTCTTCATGAAAACGGGTGTGCGTGGAATAGTGAAACGTGTATTGTAGCCGCGGCAAATGGACATTTGGAGTGTCTTCGATACGCCAAAATAAATGGATGCGAGTGGAATGAGATTGTGTGTATGCTAGCTGCGTTGAATGGACAACTGCACTGTCTTAAATATGCACACAATAATGGATGTCCCTGGGACACAAGCACTTGTTATCATGCTGCAATAAATGGGAACATCGATTGTTTGAAATACGCCCGAGAAAACGGATGTGATTGGGACGAAGAAACGTGTTATCAGGCTGCGAAAAACGGGAAAATTGACTGTCTTAAGTATGCCCACGAAAATAATTGCCCGTGGGACAACAGAACGTGTTCTGCGGCTGCGTTAGGTGGTCACTTTCAGTGTCTACAGTATGCATATCATAACGGATGTCCGTGGGACGTACAACAGTTTCTTTATTCTTCAGAAAATAAACAACCGGACTGTTATAATTATGCAATTGAAAAATTAAATGAATATTTAAAAAAATAATGTTATGTCATACCCGCGTGTGTTGTCGACTCTGTGTTACTATAACGTACAATAAGGCAAACTTAAGTTTTTAGCATTAATAGGTATAAGATCAAATTTAACTGTAATGCCAATGTTGAAAGTAAAACTATTAGTTGATAAGTTATTATTTATTATGATCAAACGAATTGTAACATTTTTTGGTTAACTATACTGTTATTTGCATATTAAAAATTACATTTGTAAAATTTTAAAACTGCGAGGTTGTATAGCCATCATGTCTTATAAATAAAATCGTTATTTCGAAATTTTAATCATAATTATTTGTTTGTTATTTATGAATAATATGTTTTCAAGTATATAATCATATGTATAAATAAATAATTTGATTAGTGTCTTGCACTAAATTATTATTCTTATTAATTATATATGCCTTTAAATTTAAAAATGAATATTAGTATAACAAGATATCTTATAGGTACAAAAAAAAAAAAAAAATAATAAATATAATGGTTAGTTTTATCTATGTATAGAAACTACCATCAATTTAAGCATCAATTTTAGAAACTGGTAGATACGTACTTCAATAATTACTATTATTGTACAAATTCACACATTTAATTTTTTCTGGTTTTTTTTTTTTTTTTTTTTAATTTTTGTATTTCTTATAATACATTATAACTAGAAAAAGGACGCTCTGAGAAAATTTTTGTTCAAAAACGGCGTCGTGATCTAAACAAGTTTGGGAATCGTTGTTGTAACTTTTTAACTATTACAAGCTCTATTTAAAGAAGGTAAGTTGGTAAGTACCTATGAATCTCATGCAGGTAAATTATTTTTTTTTTTTTTGTTTAAATAATGCATCTATTTTAATACTTGAAATAAATAAATAATTAAAAATAAAATCACATAACAGAAAATTATTAGTTATTATTATATAATAAAATATAGTTTCAATTAAAAAAATATTTGTCATACATGTAAATAATTGTTTATAAAAATTATTGCATATTAAGAAATTTTTAATTTATTTTTTTATAAATATAGATAAAAATTATTTTTTGAATAGAAATGCGAGAGAAATTCAGAGTTGAAAAATATTAATTTAAAAAGTTATAAAAGTTTTATATAAAATTAAGAAACATAGAAATATTTATATTTAATTAATAAAATAGTCCAGAGATGACTAAAAATATTTAAAGCAAAAAATATATTATAACACAGAGTTGTTAATTTAAAATAAAATTATAATATAGTTCAGAGTTGAAAAATATTAATTTAAAAGATTTATAAAATATAGAAATATTTATATTTAATTAATAAAATAGTTCAAAGATGACTAAAAACACATTTAAAAGAAAAATTTTGACAACAGAAGTAGATTTATAAAATAATTAAAACGCTTAGATTTTAATATTCAAAAAAATTATTTAGTCCAGTGTTGACCAATATTAATTTGACAATTATTAAACATTTATAAAAATTAAAAATAACATAGAAATTCTCATATTTAATAAATATGAATAAAATAATTTAGAGACGACCAACAATAATACAATTACCGATTTAAAAGCCATTATTTGAAAATTTTAAATTATAGGGTTTATGATTACTGGTGAACAAGCACAATCTCCATCTGATAATAAAAACTTTTATATTTAAAGAACAATTAAATAATATAACTAATCAATTAGATGAAAATATGAAATTAATGAATAATAATATTGTAAAGAATCAAGACTTTCTAAAAAAATTAAATAATGAAATTCAAAATAAAAATAAAAAAAATGATTAAATAAGAAAACAAAAAAAAAAAATAAAAATAAAAATTTCACTGATAAAAAATTTTTAACAACAAGCCCCTAATTATTCACAAGGAATAATTCAGCGTTTACTAAAAAACCTCTTGATAAACAATTTAAACAATTTTTTAATATATCACAAAATTATAATAAAAAAAAAAAATGTGTGTGACATTTGTCAATATACATTACAACACCGAAGATTGCCATTTTAAAGACAATCCATTATAATATTAATAAGGTAACAAAAATTTCAAATAAATATATGTTGTAAGACCCACTCTTGTATCATATTCATATAATTATAAAGTAAATAAAGTAATTAATATGAAATTAACGAGATCAAATAATGAATCATTGACATTAATAGGGTCTACAGAAATGAATACAGAGATTAATTCTTACAGCTTCAAAACAATTACCCATATAATACAAGATTTATCTTGTGCATTCATAATTGGAAACAATTTGTTAGCAAATAACTGGGCTATTATAAACTTTAAAGGAAAAACTATTTATTTAAAAAAATAATTTCGTAATCAAAGCCTACACTAATATTAGTGATTCCAAAATTAATTTTATTAAAGAAAAACTATTAAATATATTTGAATTAAGCAATCACTACTCTATAGCTCACTGCATATCAGCAGACCTATTTATGAATAAAGAATTAGCTCTTAGTATAAAAAAAATATATATATACCAATAAAGATTAATAAAAAACTTATATATCATTTAATTACTAAAGAAAAATATTATCAAGAGCCTAATATAAAAGATATAGAATTAGCATTAACCAACTTAAAAAAAAATGCATGATAGAAAATAATAATTTTAATTTATCAATCACAAACATAGTTTCAGGTTTGGATAAATGTAACTGGATCACAATAAAACGACTCATCAATTCAGAATTCCAAAATACTAACATTAAATTAGGTAATAATTTATTATAATATTGATATATAATTCGAAAAAAAAAACATTTTAGCAAAAATAATTAAAATGAACCAATAAAGAAATAAACTCTTACTATTTTAAATATTAAAAAAAAAAAAATATATATATTATTAAACTATGTATGTATGCTAACAAAAAATTGACAATTTTTAAATTTTACCAGATAAGAAAAAAGATAAGATAAAAAAAAATAATAATGCAAAAATGTATTAAATATATATATATATTTATAAAAATAAGTAAACGAATACTTCAAAGAACCATTGGATTATCCTGATCATATTCATGTCATCCACATTCACAAATACTACGTTCATAACACATCACTGCATTGGATAAAAAACTCAAGATTATATATTTCATTAGTTTACAAAAAAATAATTGGCATTTGATGATCATATTACCCCAATCAAGCAAATACTCAAATAAATAAAAAAAAAAAATATATCAACAAAAAAAAAAAAATAAATAATAAAGAACAACACAAATTAAATACCAGATGAAAATATGTTCACTATTTGATAATTTTGAATTTTTTATGATGAAGTGTTACATTTAAAACTAGTATATTCATATTATTATATACTATAATATAGTAAGTTTTGTAGCCAATGTATTTTAAGGTAAAAAAATAAAAAATATAAATAAATAAATAATAAAATTGTATTTAAAACAATACATATATGCACATCAACAATAAGAACTACTCACACATTCTTCAAACTTTCTGACAGAAATGATAACTGTCAAGGATCTTAAAACTCCTCAGATAAAAAAATGACTATAAAAGAAAATAATAAAAAAAAGATCTTTACAGAAATATTGATATATATATTCACAGAAAAGGTAATAACATTTATAATTCTTAGAGATAGTTCAACTCTCAGAATTATAAGGTACAAATACCCATAAAAAAAAGAAATTATATAAGCTACTAATCCAATCTTACAAAGTTGAGATAAAAATGACTCCAGTCAACAACAAATGAAGTTTGGTTCAAACCACAAAAAAAAAATATCACGAATAACTTACAAAATTGCCAAATACACTGAACTTTATTAACTCAAATAATAATAAAAAAAAACATCTTTGCTAATCAAATAAATAAATCTATTTATATAACTAAAAAAAAAAAATAAATAACAACTTAATCATTTATATTTACATCATTAAAAAAAAATTAATACTTATTATATAACAACTATTTAACTACATATTATTCAATTTATATACTTATTATGTACTTATTAACCATATTATTCAATTTATATACTTATTATATACTTATTAACCATATTATTCAATTTATATACTTATTAACCATATTATTCAATTTATATACTTATTAACCATATTATTCAATTTATATACTTATATATTAACCATATTACTCAATTTATATACTTATTTATTATATTAATCAATTTATATACTTATTAACTACACAAATCATTCACTATTGAAGATTTTGATTTCATATTTTTTTTTTCACTGACAAAATTAAACATGTACTAATTATAATATATTATGAGGACATAATACCAAAAAAACTAGGTTGGATGTAATGATATTCACATTATTACGCCACAAGGCCTTATAATTAAGTATCATATTATTCATCATCCATCTTAATGCTTAAGTAAATATTCATATCATAAACAAATTGCAATAATATATTAAAATTATCATCAAACAATTACCTAATTTGTTAAATACTTTATATCATTAAAAAAACATGTTTATATGATACAAATGTAATTATTCTAAATAAACAACAAAAAATTAAAATAGAACAACAGTCAACAAGTAAAATATTAAGTCTATAAGTAGAACCCCCATTCTGACATTAAAGTCAGTCAAGTCTCCATCAAGGATTCTGTCTCCACCGAATAGTCTACATCCAGTTACCGCCCTTATTCTCAAAAGCAAGAGAGTATTAATTTAACAGTCTAAATTGATCTTTCACTCGTTGTTAAGTTTAAATTAAGTTTAAATCAAAGTTATAAATCTTATTCGAATTATTGTTCTTATTTTATCCAAATAATGCATGTTAAATTTAAATCAATATTATTGACATCCGGTTATCAACACCTATCAGGTAAGAAAATATATCTATATACTTGAATACATTAAAGACAGAAAGAATATCATCATTACAAATAAAAATAACACACGTAGACTCCAGTGTTGTAGGGAAAGTAAAGATAATCTATATTTATGAACAAGGCTGTGAATTTATAGGATAGTGCATTTTTTTTTTGGTGATTGTAAAACATAGCTTTGCAAGTACATAATTTGAATTATGTAATTACGAATCCACCTATGAAACTTTTATTTTGCATATTTCTGCATTTTTTGACGTTTTTAATTTTTTTAGGTCATTTTTTCACATTTTTTGGTCATATTTTGCTTTTTTTAGTTCTTTCTCTAGTATTTTTAACCAAATTCTGTCAATTAACTTGTTTGAAAACTTATTTATTTTACACAGGCTGTATATATTATGTCAAATTTTTTAACTTATTTATTAAATAAACCCTTTTTTGTACTAATATTTAATATCTTATACCTAATATTAATATAAATATAAAAATTAAATTAAAAACCATTTTAAATGAATTTTATACTATAATTTTTGGCATTTTATATTCCTTTTTTGCATTTTAAGTGCATATTTTGCATTTTAAGTGCATATTTTATTGCATTTTTAATGCATTTTTTAAGGTTTTATAGTGCATTAAATTCACAGCCCTATTTATGAATCTGTATTCACGATCCCGAATTAAATCGTAATAATATATAGGCTCTAACGAATGATAAACGAGGAAGCAAAAGAACATGCACATTCTTGGCTCCATCGTTTATGTTTTAAAGGAGCCTAACTATAATATCTAAAAAAGCTAATATATTATTATAAGATAAAGTTTCATCAATAGCTCTGGCCAAGTTTATTTTTGATTCATTACAACATCATACATTTTTTTCACATAAACCGTACTAAATTAAACTAAATTTTGAGTTCATCATATTTATTTATATAAATTTAACAACAGATAACATCAATAGGTACATTAATAAACTATAGTAAACCTCTACTATATTTAAATTACAAAAAAAAGTCAAGTAGTTCTATTGTAATAATAATTAAGTCAACACGAAAATTATAGACTACTTAACTCTACATGGGTCACATAGATTACTATTGTAATCCACTTAAATCTAAATAAATTGTAAATATTATAGGAATCGTTTAGAATTCTTTTAGCGTTTACGCTGTTTTTAGGTTACATTTATTTTCAATAACATATTATACCACACTCCACGATGTACATATTCGATGTGCATCAAGCGGCCGTATAATTATTGAACAATGAAACAAACACATAAATCTTAACATACAGCATTTTGGAGCACAATCGATTTGGCACGAAATTTATTTTTATTACACTGTTTGTTAAAACGCCGCTAACGACAGTGCGACGACGATTTGAACAGACCCGTATAATATTTTGTTCAAAACAACCAATATGTTATTATAAAATGCGTCAATCTAATTTGATTAAAATCAAAATTATTAATAACATATAAAAGTATAATGAATAAGTCGAACTAGTGCATTGAAGTAAAGTATAAATGATAACAAAATCAAAATTATTTTTTTTAAATATATTTATCTTAATACGTACGTTAACAAAGTAGTTGGTTATTTTACAAAATCAATTGTGCACCATTCTATGTTAACTTCACGATCCGTCACTGATCTACACGACTACCGGTGTCATAATTTCGTATGTTAAGTATGCGACCGATGAAGAGTTAATTTTCACGTAGTTAAAATTATAATACATTTTATTTTAAAGTCATACCTAGGATTTTTAATAGGAAAAATTAGTTCATAACATAATAATTTCTTGGAGATATGTGAAAGTACCTCTATATTGTTCACAAGACGATGTTTGGTCAGAAACGACTTGACCTTTGACCTATGTACCAAAATACAAATATAAAATTTACTGAACAGTTTATTAACTTATATTAAATTTAGTAGTTATTGTATACCTACTTTTAAAGTTTGTACTCGACATCAACCGTAGTACCCGTCGTCTGCATTGGTATGTCATTTAAAACCTATAAATTAACTATTTAGTATAATATAACCGTATATATTGTGTTGTTGGAGCTATTTTAATTTTTGACACGGATAGTAAAAACTACATTCCGATGCCCCACAATCACAGTTTTATAATTCATTATTATAAAAATATTGTATAATTAATTTTATATCAAATAAAGTAATAACTAATAATAGTATAGGAAGAATCACCATTCAACAGTTTATGTGGTTGTTAATTGTTATACATATAAGTTAACAATGGTACCTTTTCTTTTATGAAAATAAGTATATAACAAACATCGTTAAAATTTATTATTGGATTTGGACCTTTAGATATTTTAAAGTGGATACTACAGAGTAGGTTATCGAATAATATGTGTCGTGCCTAACATATAGGTATCCAAATTTTTCTAGGAGAGAGGAATTAATTTAAAAAATAAATGAAGATTTTTTTTATACATTTTTTTATAGCACATTATTATTTTTTGTCATTATTACAATTAGGTAACAAATTTAAAATTCTAGGGAGGCAAGTGCTCCGTTCCACCCCCCTCCCCCCTTCACCGCTGGGGATGATTATGGTGCCCAATAAAACTATTAAGTTAAATATTTTGAACTAATAATAATTACATTAAACGATCAGACTATTATAAATTTATATATTTTATTATAAATCACCAACAAGAGATGAGCTACTTTTCTGGAAATTAACTTTTGAGAGAAACCCTACACTATAACTGCACCATAAGTGCGAGTAGACTTTGTTCGTAGAGTAAATGGCTGATAAAATGATCTCCCCGAAAATATAATTAATGCTCATGGTATTGCCTTAAAAG
Organism: Melanaphis sacchari; assembly: GCF_002803265.2. Classification (NCBI taxonomy): domain Eukaryota; kingdom Metazoa; phylum Arthropoda; class Insecta; order Hemiptera; family Aphididae; genus Melanaphis; species Melanaphis sacchari. Next base: position 12,606 of record NW_020271528.1, on the reverse strand, counting down.
TTAAAATATTTATGATGACTGCTATTTATTATCTAGAAAATAACAGATTTTTTTAAATTTTTATTTCCAAGATGAAAATTAAAAACATATTTTTATAAAGATGTATTTTTTGAAAGCGACAATATAAATAATATAATATTAGGTCATAAGTGTAAATCGTATCTATAAAATACGTTGATATTTTTTCTTTCTCAAAAGCGTTTTTTTACGGAACTTTGTTCATATTATTTTCTCTAAAAAAGCATCTGCTCCAAAGTCTTCAAGCGCATGGCTGCATACTTCATACGTATGCAATTGTACTGCACATTTATGCCAGAAGCGTATTTACGAATTTGGCACCCTTTTTTCCCTAAAAAACTCTTTGTGGGGGGGGGGGGGCTAATCAATTTTTACACATCGGTGGTTTACCTAAAAAAAAAGGTTATTAGATAAAAAAGCATAGCCCAATAATATTTTATTTTTTCTTCAAAATATTTTTCTAGCGCAGCGTCCCCTTTTAAAGACTTAAAATTTGGCACTCGGAGGGATTGTCTCCCTTTCGTCTCCAATTAAATACGCCCTTGATCTATGCACAAACGTCAATTGAAGCTGCAAGTTCTAATAAAGGGATAATAAAATGTACTTGATTTCAACTATTGAGAGACATATCAAAATAAATTGATGTTTCGCAATTCAAAATGTGTCAAATCTGGAACGAATGCGTGGAAAATGTTGGGTGGTTGAAAAAAATGATATAATCTTAGTAAAAACTTTATATTAATATTTAATGATAAGTACAATATTGGTATTTCACAGTGATATACGATGACAAGAATGACGAGATGGATGTATACACTTAGAATCTAAATAAATTACCTATACATAGAAATAAAATTTAAAATTATTGTTGAGTATAAGTAGATTTTACATCGAATTCAAATGTGTTTAAAGAATTCATATCACATTATTAGGTCGACCGTAGGTAGAAAATACGTCTACATTTTTATATTGTCCTCTTAAAATAAATAATATAAAAATAATGTACAGAGCCAGCGAAACCGACCGCCTTTGATTTCTCTCAGAAAAATTATTGTAATGTGTATTATTCAATTTTATAAATAAAAAAAATATATATAATACAATACGACTCACAGAGTCTGTTATATCTACACGAATATAGATATCAGTTGATTTGAGAAATTTATCGATAACGAGATGACAAGTGATGGGCTTTAAAAAGAATATAATAAAAACTAAAATGTTTACAGGCACTGTTGTCGGTGAGCGTGCACTTATCCTGAGAATTTCCATAAACCATGATTCCAAAAGATCTACCTTGTCAATTCAAACGTATACAGTACCCAGTAAAATTTTTTTTTGCGATGACAGTCAATAATAAAGCACAAGGACAATCTTTTAAGTGCGTCGTCATAGATTTACGCAATAATTCTTTCGCTCACGGACAACTATAATATATCGCTTTATCAAAAGTTGGTGAAAACATGCACAGATTATTCTATTATCTACCAATAAGAAAACCATCAATATAGTATACCAAGTCACCCAGAAGTATTATCATAGCTTTTGTAAAAAAAAATTCGTAATAAAATAATTTATTATTATTTTCCAAGTATCTACTAATTTCATGGGTGGAGAAAAAAATTATAAAAAGAATATTTAAAAAAATGGAATAAAAAACATGAATAAATTAAAAAACCAAAAGACAAGAAATACAAAGAAAAATATTTTTTAATTAAAAAATCAATTGAATTAAATAGATATGGTACAATGTCTTTCGAAACCGTTCATGGGCGAGTCAGGTAATTCAGCAAGTATAATATATTATATAGTATGCAACGGCATGACGTATTTTATCATTTAAACTTCTAGGAATATATATTATAAATGTTGGTGTACGCGCTATAATCGAGATTATTTTTATCGATAAATTTCTTGGAACAACTGATAACTTCACGCAGACAACACATAATTGACGGACAAAAATGTTAGAACATAAAAAAAAAAATCCGATCAAAATTAAACCGATAGTAGTTATCGAGATTACTTAAAAAATAATTTATTTTTTTTAAATATTGATAAATATAATACACGTATAAAATAAAAGGTATGAAATATAATATCAAGTAATTTGAGTAATGAATAATGATCAATAGGTATCTATTTATATTATTATATTTTAATAATATAAACAATTATTTCCGATATTTATAAATAAATAATTATATCATTATTTGTGAATTTCTTACATTTATATTGGACAATAATTGATTATAATTGTTTACCTAACTATGTATATAAAATGGTATTTACAGTTTTGGGTTTACATACATACATTTTTATTTTCTATTTAGGGTATCCGATGTCCATGGTTTTCAAAAAATGTTTATACGAACGCCCTACTTTTTTTTCATGCCTTAAATAAATAGCATACCCGTGTTACCACACTTTATAGCCATATTAAGTATTAATAATAGATTAACTCTAAATGAACTGGGACGCAATAGAGCTATATCAAAAATATGACCTAAAGACGCACGCGGGTGGTACCTTATTCGGACGCACTCAAAAAATTAAAAAAAAAAACATCATTTTAAGACGCTCTCGGGAAGTACAATTTCTTAAAAAATAACCAGGGTAAATATTCGTATAACCTACCGCTGTGAAACATAGTTATATCGTGTTGGTCATCCATATTACAATAATATCATATACTTACAATCTACAGTCTACATTATTATTTATTATATATAAGTCCCTTTTGTCACGTTTGAAATATAAGTTTACTTAGAGATTATTATTTAGTCCGTACAGCATTCAAACGTAGGTATGTATCTACCTACAAGTATATAATGGGTATTTATTTATTTTTTTTTTTTTTTTGTATAGATACGGTAGGCCTACACTTTCTAAAGATGTTAGTAGGTACAATAATGTTTTGAATTCTTATTTTATTTTATTTTACTTAACTTTTGATGCGTTAAGTAAAATGAAAACACACACACATACGTTTTAAATGTATCAACCCCCGCAGAGCCGGATGCCCGAATGGTTAGGTTTGGTCCTTAATGCTCACTCGAGTACACATAATGCGAACTGTACATATATATCACATAATAATATACAATAAGACGTGATGTTTCTATTCATCAACACAATGCGGTTGGCGACACAGTTACCTATATTGGAACCCCTAAATTCTTTAGCCAAATGGTTTCTATTATCGTTTGGCCTTTTGATCGTCTGAATTATCGATAACCTGCAGTTTAAAACTCCATAATGTACATGTGGATTTTGTAAATCAAATAATATAGTGATTCTTTTAACCTTGAGCCTTAAACGCTAATGTGCTCTGTAGCAGGAGTTTCCAAAGTGCAAACTACGGTTCACAATTCACATCTGGCTCGCAAACAATAAAATTCTTATCCTACATTTTAGAGGACAATGATAAATTTATTTAAAAATATGCGCATGTGTACTACTCATCAGTCATCACGTATGATGTGTCGTGTGTTGCTTGTGCCAGGTATTCTCAACTTTTTCATTATATCATGAACATTTCACAATTGAAAATTACATGGACTTGTATAGTTTTGGCCAACTAAATGCTTTTGATTTTTTATACGGCCTAGGAATTGAAAACTTTGAAGACCCTTGTTCTATGTGTTTCCAGGTTTTTAGACGATAAGGACTGTACAATCTCATCAAAAAGTTCATATTTTTCATTCGTGTGCAGTACTTATGAATAATTTTTTCTCGGATCTCATATTTCCAAGTCTCATATCACTCATTTCAGTCACATCATTATTAATGGTTATATAGTTTATATACACAGTATGACTGTACGAGTATTGAGATACTGTCTATTGTATACGTATATTATACACTAAACGGCATACATGTATATAAAACTTGACGCAGTAAAAAATATCATATTATGTTTCCTTTCAAGTTTATGTACTAAAAATCATAGTAATATCACAGAACATGTTTTAATAATGTATTTATAACTATATAAAAACCGAGTTAATTTAAATGTAAATTTCTTTGGCATCTTTTCATCTAAAATAGTATCATAAAATATCTCTATATAAAAATAACAATGTACAATCTGTTCTAAAAGTATGAAAACGGTATCTTTTTCCTTGGTTAATGAACATTTTTGAATTCCAATATTTAAATATTAGTAGGTAAAAAAAATTGACCAAAAAACGTAGATATATTTAAGGATATGTTTCAAAATCCAATCGTTACTATTTTACTTCCTAGAGGTTTTTAAACGACAATTACATTTTTTTTTTTACATATTTTATAGAAATTGAAAAATAAAATAAAATAACTTTAGGTAGTAGTTCAAATTTTAATTTATTTTAAAAATTTTTTGAAATAGGTATACTTAATTCTTACCAAACAATAGTAGTCGAATAAAAATAATAAACTAAAGGTAATATTAAATATTTTTAACTTAGATAAAAATACTTTTGAAATACAATTATTTCAATTTTAATTTTAAAAGAAAAAAATAAATATAAATAAAAATTATTTTTGTACCATGTTTACAAAAACGCATTCATAAAAATACTATCAGAATTCAGAATATGTTAGGTATCAAATGACAAATAATCAAAGGTTAAATTGTTCAATAAGCACGTTTTGGCGGTGGTACAAAGAGCAAATAGTTTACAAAAAATCATTTTGGCTGTAATTTAATGTCAATATTGTTTAAAATATAGGTAGGTACTTAAATATTTGCTCCATAACTAACCGACTTTTTTAATGAATTAGTATTTTGAAACTCCCAGATAATAATTTTTTAGTTCAAAACTCTTTATGTATAGTTTTAGTAATGAACAAATTTCATAGTTTATAATCAAAATATGCCGTATCTGAAACAATTAATCGTTTGCTTCCGTTACCTTCGCAAAAACTCAATTATTAGATTAATGTCATTGTCAATTATTTATATTTATTTTGAAATAAGAAAAACTGTCATTATTATATAATGCATTGATTTTATTTTCAATTGATTCAAATATGTGCCTATTGCCAAGCCACACAATTCTGAATTCATAGATATATTTTCGTTTATTTATTGTTTTTCTGAAATTCCAGTAATACCTAATGCAACTCCCATTCGGAATAAATATAAAAAAAAAAAAAAACATTTGACAAAAATAATTAGGAGGATTGAACACCTTGCGCGCTTTAGTAGTTTAATTACTAATTAAATAACATTAATTATTGTAAATTTCAAATATTATATTTGCATTAATACACTATTAATAAACATATCTGGTATTCATCACTTTTCTGTTTTAAAAAACTATATATTGAATGACGGATGAATAAACTTATTACGATTTATAAAGGTAAAAATATTTTAATTTAATATTTTTAATATACCTATTTCAAAAATGTTGTTAAAATCAATGTTATACAAAGTTTTGACTGCATTTTTTTGTTTACTTGTACTTGCCTTAATCTATTCTCAAATTGTAATGATTGATCATCGTTTATATCGATAACAAAAAATTGTTAAATTTGAATAAACACTCACAGTCATACTAATGCACGTTTATAAAGAAAAATAATAAAGTAAAACCACATTTTGTTTTATTATTAATTTTTTTCATATTCTTAAAAAGTATATGTTATAAACATTTATTTTATCTACATATTCAGGCAAAAATCCGAAATACACATAATTTTTTGATATGTTTTATTGTTTTCAATTATAATAATACCAAGGTATACACTATTTATTCAATTTTATTAGTCTTTTATATTGAAATATGTCTAAGGAATTTAAAAAAAAAAAAGCTAAAAATATCATATCAATATGACTTTTTGGTTTAAATTAATAATTTTTTATTTTTAATTATATAATACGTTAATTTAATGCATGGAACATACAGAACATGAAATTATATTTTTTTCTAAATTTATGGGCAAAAGTCTCGATGTTGTAAATAAAAACCAAGTAACTCATTAAAATCAATCTATAAAAAATAACATAAAACTAATTGTGTTTTATTTTCAACAAATTCAAAAATTAATATATTTCATAAATGACTTAAGTAATTAATTTATCCAGAAACTACTTAAAATAGTATAAAGAAGTGAATAAAAAATTCAAAATATTAATACGAACGAAATGCTAACATTTACATATCAGTAAATATTATACTAAAAAATGTATATGAGATTAAATTAGATCAATAATTTAAATATTAAAAAAAAAAAAAAAGATTAAAACTCAATTGAAAGAACTTATAAAACAAAACAATAAATAGTTTTAACAATGCATTTTATTCAAAATCTAATGGTTATGGTTTCAAAGTTATAAATTGGAAAATGATTAATTAATTAATAAACAAGTATTTTCCGATTGCATTTACCAATAAAAAAAATATAAAAATTATGAATTTTTAAAAACAAAAATATAAAAAATAAAACTATTACACAAAACAGTATGAGATTCAAATCTGTATCAAATAGTTTATAATCAAAGCTAACTATTCTACTAACAAATAAGTATTAAAAGTACTGATATAACACATGACTATGATACAAATTTATACATTTTTAGATTTAACTTAAACAAATTAATTTTTTAGGCAATACAGTACATCATTTTAAAACTTAAATGTATTCTGAATCTTTTGGTTATGGTTAAAAATTTGAAAATTAAAATTGAATATTTTATTAACAAATCAGTATTAAAAGTACTTATAGAACACATGACTATGATGCCAATTTATAAACTTTTAGATTTAACTTATATTAAGTAAATACAATTTTAATGAGTATATCCTAAATGTACATGTTCTATAGAAATCATATTTTAGATTAAATTAAGTCAATTATGAACATATTAATTGAATGAGAACATGATTTTAAAACTATTTTTTGTCCTGAATCTAATGGTATCAGTTTAAAAGTTGTGAATTTAATATTGAATTTTATATTAAAAAAATAAAATTTTAATGTGTATATCCTATATGTTTATGTTATACAAAAATGATTTTTGTTTAAACTAAGTCATTTATGAATATATTGAATGAATAAAAACATAATTCAGTTACGTGTGCACACTCGACCGAGCAACACGCTTATCGCGCCCTCGTATTTTTAGCTTTCGTAAGCGTACTGAAGCCCCACGTGTGTACAGGTAATATGAATAATTATTTGACTGTAGATCCATATCCACATATTAACATTACAAACTAATAAAACACCCAAAAATGGGTGATCCAAATACCAAAACTACAAGTCTTAAAGAAAGACTTATTTCTTCATCTAAAGTTTCGTCCAATAAACAAAATGTCACAATATCTAATACCGAGTCCTCCGTAGTCATAGCAGATAACGTGACTAACGAGTCTCTCTCAACATCTCAACACACCGATAACGACTATAACAACGACGCAATTAAAACCATTGATACAATTATTTCTAATCAAAATTCCATCAACAAGACCAACAGTATACAGAGCGTGCATAGTATTAATTCCACATCGCAACAAAATACCAATAATGAATCAGAAAAATACGTTTCTGGAAAAAAATCGTTTGCCGAGACCACTCTCAACGCTACCCTACCCAAAAAAGAACACGCAATAGTCTTCGATTCAATTGATAACACACCTCAGATTGAATACATCATCGCAATCAGCAAATTAACCCCACCAAAAAATATAAAATTCGTTTCTCGCATATCTAACAACCGTTTTTGTATATATCTCAATGACAAAAACGCTGTGGATTTTCTTGTTGATAACCATCCCAGCATCAAATTAAACACACAAGAGACGATAAAAATTAGACGGTTAATAAATCCGGCTAAAAGAATTATTATATCAAATGTCTCACCCGCTATTCCAAACGATACCATTATATCACACTTAAAATATCACAACATCCAAATATCATCACCAATTACACATATAAATGCGGGATTCAACATCCCAGAACTTGCCCATATCTTAAGTTTTAGACGCCAAGTTTATATCAATCCAGATGATTTCGGAAAACTGCCAAACTCCCTCCTGATTAACCACGAAAATACACCTCACAGAATTTTTTTATCAGATGATACGCTCTCCTGTTACTTATGCAAACTCAAAGGTCACACTTCAAAACAATGCAAAAACACACCATCAGAAGCCCCAAACACCAAGATATATGAATCTCCAGATAACATCAAATTTATAAATAAGTCGAACGTCACAGAGGATAAAGCTGAAATAAAGGAGCCCATATGCAATACTCTCCAAGACACAGAGATTGACACCTTCACAAACAGCATCCCACAAGTATCATCTCAAACATCTCTCCTTGACACCCCACTCCCGATGGAAATAACATCAGAGGACAACACATTATTGACTCCAAATGCAAATAAAAAAAAAAAAAGACCAGCACTCACCTCAACTTCGTCAAGTCTAACTCAAGATCCACCTTCCCCTAAATCACCAGCCCAAGATAATATCTCAAAAGAAACTCCTTCTAAACCAAATACAAGCAAAATATCACAACCAGCAACAAAAAAAATAAAACGCAATAAATCCATAGAAAATATAGTCTTAAAGCTGGATGAAATACTTGAACCTACCAAACCCAAATTTGAAGAAATGGCCAACAAAAAAATAAATTATGAACAGTTCAAGTTCATAATTGAAAATTCTCTCGGTGTATCTAACCCAGCTTCAGTTTTAGATGATTTTAACATAACATGTCTAGAAATTATCGAGATCATAGAAAAAATCAAGCCTAAAATTAATACTCCGGGCATAAAAAACAGATTGACACGACTTTGCAATTCTCTACTTGACAAAGCGCTGTCCACTGAGCCCGCCCAAACTGAATAAAAATTAAAAATAATAATACCAAATCTCAGTTATCACAAAAAAAAAAAAAAATCAAAATCAAAATCAAATGAACTTAAATAATATCAATAATAATAACAATAATATAAATATACTTCAATTGAATGTAAACGGGTTCGATAAAAAATACGACGAAATCAAATTATTAATACAATACCACAATCCAGACATCATATGTATCCAAGAAACAAATTTTAAAAATGACAACATAACAAACCTAAATGATTATGACGGTTATAATAAAAACAGATTAGAAAGCGCAAGGGCCAGCGGTGGAGTGGCCATATATGTAAAAAATAATTACCCAAGTAGCCAATTAAATATAGATACAAATATTGAAGCAATAGTAGCAACAATTAAGTTAACAAATAACGATATAAATATATGTAATATATATTTACCTAATCAGAAGTCATTCACCGACACAGATATAAGTAACATTATAAAACAACTGCCTCATCCATTCATAATAGTAGGTGATTTTAATAGTCATAATGTAATATGGGGCTCTGACCATACTGACCAAAGGGGTAAAATTATAGAAAAAATTCTTGAGAATAACAATATCATATTACTAAATAACTCTGAGCCCACAAGAATAAATCCAATAAATGGCAACCTATCGAACATCGACCTATCGTTTGCAAGCACAGCACTAGCCCAACGGATCGATTGGAATGTATCACCAAACCTAATCAGCAGTGATCATTTCCCCATAATATTACAAATTTTATCTCGATCTGATAACTCAAAAAATGAAACACCAGAGAGATGGAACCTAAAAGACCCAAATTGGACCCTATTCACCGAACTACTAGAACTAGAAATAGACAACATAAAAAATATAGATTCATTAAACATAGACAGCATAATAAAATCCTTCACAGACGCAATAACAAAATCAGCCAAATTTTCGATAGGAAACAACAAGAGCAAGGCAAAACAACCAAAGGTTCCGTGGTGGAACGATGATATCAAAAACGCAATAAAATCGAAAAATAAGGCCCTTAATATCTTCAAAAAAACGAAAAAGGCAAGTGATCATATAAACCTAAAAAGACATAGGGCATATACAAAATATATAATTAAAAAAAGCAAAAAAAGTCATGGGAAACTTTCACTAATAAAATTAACGAAGAAGCTGATACCAAACTAATATGGAATAAAATACGTGCACTAAAAGGGCTCAAAAGAAATTACAAAATAAATCTAATAGATGAAAACAACAATAATCTTATAACTGATACAAAGGAAATTTCTAACAAATTAGGAAAATACTTCCATTCCAACAGCAATGATACATCTTACAATACCAACTTTATCAAAATGAAAATCGAAAAAGAAAATTTACCAATCATAAATATTGTTGACCACAAAAAACGAAAATCAAGCTCAAATCAATTCAATGATAACTATGGATGAAATATCATACACACTAAAAAAATGTAAAAGTTTAAGCCCAGGGCCAGACGGAATACCTTTTATATTTATACAATATTTTGGCCCAAAAAGTCAAACTTTACTACTAAAAATATATAACACCATTTGGTACAATGGATCTTTTCCATCAACTTGGAAAAATGGAATAGTCATCCCCATTAACAAACCAGGAAAAAGCAGGTTTAGTACAGAAGGATATCGGCCAATTACTTTACTAAACACCATGTGCAAAGTCCTGGAAAAAATTGTAAACTTCAGACTAATTTGGTTTCTTGAAAAAATTAACTACTTAACTCCGAACCAAAATGGCTTTAGAAAAAATCGGTCCACTTACGACAACCTCACTAAAATTAAAGACGAAGCTGATCAAGCAATCCGAAATAAACAAATACTAGGCTTACTCAGTGTGGACATATCAAAAGCATATGACGTCACATGGAGACACTATATTCTATTACAACTCAATAAAATCATATGCACAGGCAATATGCTAAATTTTATTACAAACTTTCTAACAAATAGATCATTCCAAGTCAAAACATCAAATCAACTTTCTGACAACTTCACACAAGAAAATGGAGTACCACAAGGATCCGCACTATCAGTTTCACTATTTCTAGTGGCAATTAACAAAATTGACAAACACTGTAAATTTCCAATAAAAGCCAACATATTTGCTGACGATGCCAACTTCTCCTGTAGAAGTAAAAACATAAATACAGTACAAAACCATTTACAAGAAACAGTAAATTATTTAGAAAAATGGTCAGCAAAAACTGGTTTCAGCTTCTCAACAGAAAAATCAAGTTGCATAATCTTTTCTAGAAAAACAAATGTAGGTGAACTTAATATTAAATTGAACAACACAAACATAATCAATAAAAAACACATAACAATTTTAGGAGTTATCTTTGATTCCAGGCTCACATGGTCACCACACATAAAATCCCTAAAGATAGCCACTAACAAAGCACTCAAAATATTAAAACTGCTATCACATACAACTTGGGGTAGTGAATCAGAAACACTAATTAAAATATTCAAATCAACAATCCAAGCAAAACTACAGTACGGCTCAATTCTCTACAACTCAGCAAAAAATACATTAACAAAATACATTGACTCAAATCACAACACAGGAATGCGAATGGCTATTGGGGCCTTTAAAAGTAGCCCAATCAAAAGCATTTACAATATAGCAGGAGAACCAACACCAGATCTAAAAAGAACTGAATCAATAATATTATATGCGGCAAGATTATCTAGATTAGCAAACAACCCAGCAACAGTAAACAAAAGAATACTAGAACTACAAAAAAATCAAAACTACCCTAAAATACCACAAATAATAAAAAAAGAAAAAATAATAAGCCCTCCATGGACAAGCACATACAACGTTAACATTGAACTTAATACACTACACAAGGAAAACACACCTCCGAACATATACAAAAATGTTCTAAAAAGTAATATTGAACACCTAAAGGATTTTCAAGAAATATATACTGATGCCTCCAAAAACGATGAAGGGGTCGGAATAGCATTAGTAAAAAACAATCTTCATACTTCGTTTAAACTACCACCAACATGTTCTATATATACAGCCGAAGCAGTGGCTATACTTATGGCCATTAAGTTTGTAAACAAAAATGAAAATGAAAAATATATTATTCTAAGTGACTCGTTAAGCTCCCTCATTAGTATAAAAAACAAATTTAATCCTAGTGATATAGCAATACAAATCCAAAACAGACTAGAAGAAGCCAAAAGAAAGAACAATATTATAATTCTTATATGGATACCTGGACACATAGGAATAGATGGCAATGAAAAAGCAGACAGACAAGCCAAACTAGCTACACGCTCGAATGATGCACAACACATTAACATTTCACAGTACACTGACGTTAGAAAACAGATCAAACAAAACACAATCTCACTTTGGCAAAACATATGGTACACTCAAACAAACAAATTAAACCAAATAAAACAAACAGTAAAAAGATGGAAAAGAAACACTAACATAAGTATCACAGAAGAAAAAAAACTAAACCGGGCCAGAATTGGACACACAAATATGACACATGGATACTTGATGGCAAAAGACGACCCTCCAATATGCCAAGTATGTGGCACCTCACTAACCATCAAACACATATTTGATGAATGTAGAAAATATCAAAAACTCAGAGAGGAACTAAACATAAGCCATGACGTTGGAGAGAGTCTAGGCCCCAATCCTGAAAAGGAAACCAACACAATTGACTTCTTCAAAAAAGCA
>NW_020271527.1:0-7329 GCF_002803265.2 Melanaphis sacchari | reverse complement strand
GTCGCGAGTCAAAAGACCACGAGACACGAGGCGAGGCGTACCTACTTCACTCTCGCTTGAGCTCGCGTGTCCTCAGTTACAAAATAAAAATAAATCAAAACGTTTTGTGCAAAAATGGCTGATTGGACGAACGAAATGTTGATTAAATTTGTGGAGTTATACCAAACAGAAGAGATTTTATGGAATGCAAAGCATCGTAATCACAAAGATAAGGCAAAAATGAATGACGCATGGTGCAGAATTAGCAAGATTTTGAATATATCCATAGAAGATTTGAAAAATAAAAAAAATTCAATTATGGCTACATTTCGGGGCCATTTGAGAAAGAAAAAAGCGTCCATTAAATCAGGAGCCGGCCAGAACGATATTTATCGACCAATATGGTTTTTATATGATCAAATGGAAAGTTTTCTTGGAAAACTAAACGATTGCAACGTGACATTAAATACTGAAGAGGTAAATATAATTACTTCATAATTACTAGTTTATGTTTATTTATTGAAAGATATTAATTATTATTATAAAAGTATGACGTAAATTGTTCTCTTATTTGTATTGCATTTTCTGGTGATCTGCGTGGTACTTGATCGATAGGCCTAATAGCACAATTTTCGCCGATTTCTCTTCTCCATGAACCCGGTTGAATTATCACTCCAGTATTATCACAAATGTCTATTGTACCGGGAGGAGTATAAATTGATGCAGCCGTTTCATTTCTCCTTAAAAAATTATGCAATAGCACACATGTCAGTGTTATGATGGAAACTTTTTCTAACTCTATTGAAATTGGTTTTTTGAAAATTCGGAATTTAGCAGCCATTATTCCAAATACATTTTCAATCACAACACGGGAGCTTGATAATTTTTGATTAAAAATGCGTTTTGAAGAGCCAATCTCATGGTTTCCGCGAAATGGTTTCATCAAGTTGATATGAAGAGCAAATGCTCCATCTCCTAGGAAAACATATGGTAAATCAACATTTGAGCCATGAAGGGGAGAAGGAGCAGGAATGTTAAGGCTGTTTGAGCAAATTTTTTTCCACAGCAAAGAATTTTTAAACACACCACCGTCGCTAATTCTACCTTGACTCCCTATATCAGCAAATAGAAAACGATAGTCACTACTAACTAATCCCATTAACACAATACTAAACGAGTTTTTATAATTGTAGTATTCTGAACCAGTGTTAACTGGGTATTGCAAAACTATGTGTTTTCCATCAATTGCTCCGATACAATGTGGAAACTTTTCTCCAAACCCTTTTTCTATTTCTAACCAATCACTTGAAGTTGATGGTAGCTGAAATATAAATTAAAATAAATAATTAATATTTATAGGCATTGTATTGTTTAATGTAATTACTAGACAACGGATTTAAATGCTCTTTTTAATATTTTAGGGAAACATTTCGCAAATAACTGACCAGGAAACATTAGACAATGATAACGGCGATAATGACGACGGCAATGAATTTAATTCTCCTAACAATATAACTAGTCAACCAACACAAGAAAATATCCAGATACAACGACCAACATCTCGCCGGCGAGGAAATCCTGAAGTTGAAGAGGCTGGGAGACAATTGAAGAGGGCGTTTAATACCTTAGAAAGTGTTTTAAATAAAAAACACGAAGAAGATGAGTGTGATTTATATGGAAGGATACTTGCAAACAAATTACGTAAGTTACCGGAAAACGAACGACAACTTTTTATGTACGATATCGATGGAATGTTTGTTCAACGCTATCATCGGCTTAATAATCCCTCGTTATCTTCACTACAGCCTACATTTTCTCGAGCATTCTCTACAGGAATGAATACTGCAAATGAATCATCATCTACTGTAACTTCTTATTCTGATTCGCCATGTACACCACTTTCAATACTTATTCCAGAACAACCTTTAACGACATATTCTACTTATTCAAATTCAAATACACCAAGTAATACTTCAAACCAATCGACATGCTCTAACTCTCATATTCAAAATATAGTGGATACAGCTTATTACACTGCTGTTGGTAATTATGAAGAAAGTAACAACCAGTGATAGTATTAATAATTAGCTTATATAATTATGTTCCTAGTTATTCTAGCACAAAGTAACTAATTTATTATTATTTGTTTTCATATAAATATTTAAAAAAGTTAATATTATGTTTTTATTGTTAAATTTTTATTTTATTTTACGAACAGGTTGTTCAAATAAAAAATTTTATTTTCTTTTGCACCATTTAAAATATAATTTTACTATGAAAAGTGTTATTTATTAAATAAATAATTATAATATTTTTACCTTCACTTCATTTTTAAGAACATGGTTTATTGCTGAACATACTTCTGGTACAATCTTTGAAATTATTTGGCTAGATACTTTAAACAAAAAGTGAAGGCTTTTATAACTATCACCTGTAGCTAAAAATCGTAGCGTAATTGCTAGTCTTATCTTAGCTGGGATTGAATCTCTCAGTTGAGTATCTTGTTTTGAAATAATAGGTGAAATTAAAGTGAGTAAATATTCAAAATCTGATAATGACATTCTGGTAAAATTTTCAAACTCGCCTGAAGGTTCATGTAACAATTCTACAAATACATTTTCCATGCTTTGCCTGAAAGAAAAATGTTATGAGAAAATAAAGAGTAGTGCAAATTATAATTAGACTCTCCTTCATTTTTCTTATTACGCCATTAAGGTCAATACTTAATATCAAACTAACTTACTTTGTTCTGTTTCTGTGTATTGTTGTTGTCCACCATCTCCTCTTATTGGGTTGTTTAATTTTTTTTGAGTGGCTTAAATTTAGAAAATTATGATAACTGTATGCACACAACGCAGCCGCAGCTGTTATTTCAATCACGTCCATTTTGAACAACCGCTAAAAACAACTGAGTGAGTCACGAGACTACACGAGAGTGTAGACTATGCATTCGTGTGCTGCCTCGCCTCGCGTTAACTCGACTAGACTCTCGACGAGGCGACCTCGCGAGAGTGTGGAGCTAGCATTACTATTACGGTTATGGTTGAGGACCTGATCCGCACAAAAAAACAAATATCGTCAGAACGAAAACGACACGTTCTACGCCAAAGAATCCAAAAACACGACAGAAAAAAAATATCGTAAATCTAATCTATCTGGTAGAAAAGCGGAAAGAAACTAGAATCTTCTTCTTCTTCTTCTTTCTTATAATATAAAACGAAGAATAGTTGCTACACGGGCCGATAGGTTTAGTGTCCCGACCAATCGAAAAATTAAAATTTTTTCTCTTTATATGTTATATGTAAGGCTAGGATTTATATGCATTTGCATGTTTTTTTCCTTAAGTCCAAATCGATTGTTTGTCAAATTTATCCACGATTTTGCTTACTCTCGTTTAAATAAAATCAATTTTTTTTTGCATATTTTTGCATATTTTGAACACAATGCATATAATTGCATATTTATAGATTTTAAGGTTTTTTATTTTTTTTAACTTAAATTTTTAAATTTTTATAAATTATTGTTAATTTTAAATGGCGTTTATTTCATAATACCGATAGTTTTTGGTTTATCCGTCGAATTGTAAATATATAGTATAAATATTACCCATCTAATCTTATCTATGACCGATAGGATTACCTACACATTATTTAACGACGTATTTAATTTCATTAGTACGACGTGTGTTGCGTAAATGTGCGGACACTTATACTTAAAATTTGAGTGGTTTTAATAACAGTATCAGTTAACAATTTTATAAAATGCCGAAAGTTCAAAGTGAAAGTGCCAAGTTACGTCAATTTGTAGAAGAATTTTCAAGTGACGTTTTTAAAACAGATGGTAAAATATTATATTGTATTATTTGTGATCAAGCTGTGCCCGTAACAAAACGTTTTCAGGTGATACAGCATTTAAATACAGGCAAGCATAACAAAAATATTAATTTAAAAGCCAAATCTAAACAGTCGTTCATTAAAAATACATTAGATAACCAAAATAAACAAGCGAATTTTCCTCTAGATTTATGTCAAGCAATGTTAGAATCGGATATACCTTTATGGAAGTTAAATCATCCATCATTTAAAAATTTTTTAGAAAAATATTCTGGTAAATGTGTTCCTGACCAGTCTACAATTCGCAAAAACTATGTTTCTTCAATTTATGAAAATACTATTTCTCGTATTCGTTCGGAAATTGGTGATGGGCCAATTTGGGTTTCAATAGATGAGACCACGGACGTTGACGGTCGATATGTTTGTAACGTCATAGTTGGTCTCCTCCACGAAGACAATTATTCAAAGCCGTATTTATTAATATGTGAAGAACTAGAAAAATGTAATTTTCAAACTATTGGCAAAATATTTAATGATGCAATGCACCTATTATGGCCATCAGGAGTGAAGTACGAAGAAGTTTTACTTTTTGTTTCTGACGCCGCGCCATATATGGTTAAATCAGCGAATTCCTTGACTATGTTATATCCTAATTTAATTCATTTAACATGTTTGGCACATGGGATTCATAGAATTAGTGAATGTTTACGAAATGAATATTCTACTGTTGATAAATTAATAGCGACAATTAAAAAAGTATTTTTGAAAGCTCCCAGCCGAATTATGAAACTACGTGAACTATTCCCAAATTTACCTTTACCACCTCAAACAATTATCACTAGATGGGGTACATGGTTAAATGCAGTAGAATACTATTCAAATAATTTTGATTCAATAAAATCTGTAATATCACATTTAGACGACGAAGCAGAATCAATTAAAAAATCAAAAGAATTGTTTGAAGACAAACATTTACAAAATGATTTAGCATATTTAAAAAGTAATTTTTGTTTTCTCATCCAAGCTATTACTAACCTAGAAAAAAGTACACTATCCCTTGACGAAGGTTTAAACACTATTTTAAATGTGAAAGATAAACTGAATAAATGTAACGGGAGAGCAGCAGAATTGGTAAAAACTAAAATGGATTTTATACTAAAAAAAAATAAGGGATTTAAAACACTATTAAAAATTCATAGAATTATAAACGGTGAATATGAAAATGAAGAAGAAGATATTAATATTAATCTAACTCCAGGGAAAATCGCGTCATTCAAATATGCGCCAATAACCTCGTGTGATGTGGAAAGGAGTTTTAGTCAGTATAAATCTATTCTACGTTCAAATCGCCGGTCGTTCATATTTGAAAATTTGAAACAACATATCATAGTAGCGTGTAATAATATAAACTAATATTTAATGTAATTATATAAACTTATATTTAATGTAATAAAATTTGTTTTTGCATATTTTTGCATATTTTGGTAAATCAAATGCATATTTTACAATTTGTTATTGCATATAAATCCTAGCCCTAATTATGAACGTCCAATGGCAGCTTGAATGTTGAATGTGCTGTTCGCCCACCATCCTAAAGTAGCCGCAATGCCTGACGATGTTACAGCTAATGCGATTTTTTGTTGCGACCGTATTTTGTCAAGAATCAACGATATTAAAAATGTCTTACCGGTTCCACCGGGTGCATCCAAGAAAAAAAAAACCGCCTTGTTCAGCAGCAACAGCCAGCATAATCCGATCATAAATAATTTTTTGTTCTGCTGTCAGTAATGGTTCACTGTTCATGATAATTGTTGCTAAACTTCCATAGTCATATTGATTTTCTCGTTGTAAATCGGTATTGACTAAGTCGGTGGCTGGACGATTAGGTGATGGCATACCATAATGATTAAGTGGTAAATTTGAAATAAGAATACATAAATCCTTGATCATGACCAATGCTTCATTGTACATCTCTGGTGTATAATCTCTAATTTGGCATTGATTTATGTGTCTAATTCGGTGCAAGATGTCTTCTGTCATACAATTTTTATATGTTTCCCACAAAGTTTGTGCTCGCGAGGGATAACATGTCGTCAAAATAATTGCAAACAACTGACGAATGTTATTCGGTGTTGATGTCAACGCAGCATCGGCAAGCGTTAAGTCCCAATGGTTATCGTCTTCTAGCAATTGCAGTTCACGACATGCATCCTGGTATGTAATGAATACTCGACCATTAACTGTTCGTAAAAATTTAAAAGACGTTGCCCGGGAACATTCACCAATAACAAACGTAAATAGAAGCACTCACGTTTAGTGATGTAAGTCGGTAATATTACTTTGGTAAAGTATTTTAAAGTAAGTAATTTATCGGTAAAGTAATAAATATAAATTACTTTACCACTTTATGAGTATTTTTTTTTTTTAATTTTATGAATCATTCATTAATCATTATTTATATTATAATCATAATCATATAACATATTAATATATTATACCATGTTACTCTTATTAGGTTTTATGTAGGCTCTTTGGAGACAGTGCCTTAGTGATTACTGATTAGGTATTGATAAAGAAAAATATAAACATTAAAACATAATCATTATTATAAATTTAAAATTATAGCAATTATCATTTAGCACTTGTCTATAATGTCTTTAGCAGTATGCCAGTATAATCTATTTTAGTCAGATTCGTCAAATATACTTAATGTTTGTAACGTCACAGTATTTTTTGTACCAATATTATTATAAATACAAACATACCTGTACCCATATTGCCACTAATAAGCGTACCTTATTTATACATTATTATGATTATCGCGCACTAATGCAGAAATTACCGCAGTATTATGCAATTAATGTTCCCCGTCCCCCCCTTCACCATGCAGTGTTCGTCGCCGACGTGCCGCGGTTGTCCGCCGCCCGTCGCGGCGCGGCGGTGCACGGTGTGCGTATTTCCCGATCCTAGTACGTTTCAGCGCGGGGGGCGGAGCCAAAACCTCTCTGCATAATGTAACATATTTTTCCGATCCTAATCTAATTCAGCGCGAGGCGCTGAACCCACATAGGTTCGTAATATGATATAAACACTTAAAGCAAATATAATATTAAATTATACATAAATTATTTTATTATCAATATTTATATTATGCTGTTATTTATCAATATATCGTCATTAATAGATAATATTTGTTTTAGTGTCAAAATGTAAGTCTAAAAGTATAAGTATAGATCTTGAAAATTTCACCACGTTAGGAGTAGATTGGCATTTTCTTTCTGAGGTTTATTTTTAAAATATTTATATTTGATGAATATATGTCAATATATTTATATTGTCTGACAATGTGACTTCTCTTGATAAATAGCTATAATATAAATATTGTTTCTCATCAGGCAACAACATATTAATATATTTACTTTAATGTTACTATCTCAATACAGGCTAATTCAACGTAATAGGTGAATCAATATAATACATCACTCTGAAAACTGACTCAAAATCGAAACTCCCCTGA
>NW_020271526.1:0-14451 GCF_002803265.2 Melanaphis sacchari | reverse complement strand
CAATAATCCAACTCAATACTAATCTAGCAACGTACTTTAACTGACAAACTTTCCAAGCTGACTCAAAAGAAATTGGTGCTGTGGACAATTGTTTAAATTAATACAAATAAATTGTAATAAATCAACATAAAGCAATCATTAATGATTTCATCTGCGTTTCAGCAAAGCTGTTTTATTATGTAGTATAGTAAGGAGAACAGCTAACACTTAATTAATTGTGTCATGTGTCGTTAGAATATAGATTTTAAAATAAATAAATAAAAAGGTCTAGAACAATGATATAATATCGGTATCCAAATACAACTTGCGGTTAAACTAGAATGGTTTAATTATCTTTATTTGTTCATTCTCAATGTTAGGCTGGCGTTATTTTGCGGATTACATTTCATATATAATATCAAAATTAGATCTCTTTATAAACGTACACAAATAATATAATCAAATCACCGCGTTCATTAAACAACGAATAACACAAATATTTTGCACACCACTATATGATGGGTGATAATATTTATCTACTTGATAATAATGGCACAAAACATTAGATTTACAACGTTAAAGAAGAGAGGTCAGTTCATACCAGGCATTGACGGTTGATCTGTTCAGCAGTCAATACGCAGCCAAATGGTTCCGGAACGCTATTTATCGAAAGCAAAATACCGACATGTGGGCCACCGGCGAATGGTGACGTGAAAGTGCATCCTGCGTGCGACGTGCCCTGACCGAAGGTATGACGGTGCGCGGGTTGGCTTTCACCAGGAAGAAGGAATTTGTCGTCGTGTGTACTTAAAATATGACAGCGGTATTCGCAGGACCGATGCCGGCATTGCGTGTTTATGGCGATGGTTGTCCGGCATAGGCACCGCAACACCACGAATTGCCGCACGACGATTGACAGGCACAGGCCGCACAACAACATGCATTCAAAGCGTAGCGTACTTCCGCATGAACGCTATTTTCGTTGTTTTTATTATTTTAACGAAGGTGTAACAAGCTGTGAGATGTCCTTCTGAATGAGCGTTAAAGGAACTGCTGGTTTGTAATGAAGACAGGTTTTCGGCATGACCAACGTTGAGTGTTTTGAATAGCGGTACTACTGCGCCATCGATGAATATGACATTAGACGAACAGCATTACGAGAAGGAAGGTCGTTGTCGGCATCACAAGTGGGCGGACCACCTGTGTATCGGCATTACGCACGCGTATTGTCCTGCGCGTAGAGTCCCTTGAACTGGTGATGGCATCACCGAGGATTTAAACCAGCTATTGAGATCCGTTGGTCTTCCGCTTGACCGTCTTTATGACTTTGTCCTGTGATGCCAGAGTTTTCTTTGCAGGAGAGAGCGCAATCATCAGTCATCATATTTTGGACGACGCTTATTTTCATTTTCCGCCGACGATATTTTAATAAAGACGTATTTGGGTCTGTAGAGCAGAATTGTTTTCAAGAAGGTATTTGATTCGGTTTATCAGATCGGTGAATACCTTAGTTATTTTGGCCTTCTCGTTCAAGGCCAGCCATCCCTTTTCTTTGCTGGTTCAGCGATGTTATTGACGAAAAATCACAAACTGGCGAACAGCTGCCTGCATTTTTCCCACACAAATCTTGCACGATCGACTTCAAACTTTCCTCTAGGCCTGACAATCCAGGCTATTCTGACATGGCGATCATCGTAGTATTTTCCTGTTCGCGTCGCATGGTCTGCTTTTGTCTTTGTTCTGAGTTCCATGGCAACTTGCCGCTATTTTGTTTTATGCTATTATCCGGATTATAAATATATTCAGAATTATTGTGATATTTATATCAAGAATACCTACAAACATTCTGATATCCAATATATCGGAAGTTCTTCCTTTCGTAGTCGGGTAGGTTTAGTTGTTTTATATTATTAATGTCTTCCTTTCATTTTCCCACAGACAGTATTATGTCTATCTACCGATAAATTCTGTATGGTCCTCTGTATAGCAAACACTTACGGTCGGTTTGTTCTTCGGCTGAGGATAACTTGTGTTCAAAACAGACCATTGTCCTTTCGGGTAGATTGCGAAAATTTTCCTTGGTCTTTAGCGATTACGCTGGAGGCTTCTTCGCTGTCGGTCCGTTCAATTGATGATTGCTCAACCGGGCACTTACTGATGTGGAGGAAAAGATGTTAGGCGGTTTAACTGGAGGATGCGTAATTTTCCGTCCAGCAGTTTGCTGGAGGTGTATCCAGTGGGCGTGAGTGGTATTGCCGAAATGGTCGTTCGGGATCGTGGGTAGCTCATTTGCACCCATAAGCAACATACGTAGTGGCGATGGTGGCGCACATCCGCCCGATTTCTGAATAAAGGCCGTCCACAGGATTCTCTGGGGTGATATGTTTATGTTGTTTTCCAGAATATTTGATTTAGCGTTGTTTTACTGGCATTTTGAACCCGTTCCACGTTCAGGTATTTACGGACGACCAAATGAGGCACAATCATTTATTGCCTTTGTTTAGCGTCACTCCGTAGTGGTTCGTCGATTGGCACAGTTTACGCGCGAGAGGAAAATTATCCAGAAAGCATTATGTACCTGCGCTTAATTGTCCTCTCGTAATTTTATCCATTTAGATCGAGCGAGACAACATCACAGTGCCGCCAGCGACAGGCAATCCCCTGTCGGTTATCGTCACCCACTTTTTCAATACAAATCACACGTCTTGCTCATTTTCATTTCGCATTATGTTTGTTTATACGGTAATCAGTTCCTTTAGTACACTATAAGTCTGGCAGCCACCCCAAGTCCGTCAACGTTCGTGCGTTTCACAATTAGTCGTTCCAGTCATCAGTTGAAAATGTTTAATTTTATTCTATTACCTTGCTATAGAGAAACCAGTTTGTCATAATCATAAAATATTTATTCTACTTACTTTAACTTCTGCCCACTTATTGATGATAGCATGTAACTGAACCGGGGCATACCATTGTAATTTAGAGTTAATTATGTTATAGTACAATTTAGCTAGTTGGTTAAACACTTTCAACTAATGCGATATAGTCGTAGATATATTTGAAATAGTCATAAAATATAAATGTTATAAAACTGTATAAATAAATAAATAAATAAAACAATCAGCAATAATACAAATTATATAGGTATATTAAGTTTACAAAAGTAAGGTTTAGTTATATTATATCAAAACAAATCCTGTTCTCTACATTAAAATATTTTAATCATACACCTATACATATACATAAATATAATTATAATGATGAATTATACGAACTAACATATTTAAGCAGTTGTATTTGAATAAAAATTTTATGTCAATAATTATATGAATAGGTAATTAAAATTAAAACAGAATAATATTGTATTAAACCTACAACGAATAACAAATGATTGAAATTATTAGCGAAGAAACCATTACTACATTTTGTGCAAATAATAATAGTGAACATAATAATAATATTGGTGTTATTTTTAATATGACCATGCTTTATTTTAAAAGTCTTTTTTATAATAATTTATTTGAATACTTACAAACAAAGCACAAACTACTCATAGTAGTCGTCACATTCTATTCATACATTTATCCATAATATTTAAATCTGATATTAATTATTTTAGAAAAGTTCACTATTAAAACTAGTTATAGAAACCTACCACAATAAATTTGAAAACAACTTTTAACCATAAACAATGAAAATCGTTTAAAAATTAATTTGATCATAAATCAAGGGAAGATATTAAACTAAACTTTGTGATTTTAAATATATATTATTTTACAGCGGAAATAGGATAGTTTTTAATAGCCTATAGCTTTAGGTTCAATTAAAAGTAGAATGTAGATTGCTTCTCAAAGTAATACTTATTAAAACGCACCAAAAAATAACTAGAGATTCTTGTACCTTATCGAAATTTTTGGGCATAGCGGTAGAGTATCTGTCGAAATCGGGAATGAGATTTGTATCGTTATTTTTCTTGTAGTTATGGGTTTTCAGGTTTTTGTTGTTGGCAAATGAATTGTCAGTTAAAAAAGATAAACAATTTTGTAATGCACTCAAAATGTTAATTATATAACACCTTAAATTTGATACTCAGATAAATGGTGATAAATGACACGAAAAAGGTGCCAAATAAAAATATCCATCAACCATCGTTAATAATCTCAAATTAATAGGCCTTGCAAGGTAAGTCCTAATCGCGCATACAATGTCTACAAAATATTTTTTTACTTAATAAATAAATTCATTTAATTCTGCAAGATTTGTAAACAGAGCAGTTCTCAATTTTATTTTGTATCGTCTTTATATTTAATCGGACACAGATTAAATTATGAGAGTGTAAAGAATAAAACTAATTTCTGCCTTCTAGTAGGAATTTAATAATGTGTACACCCACTGGCATGTCGCGACAACTATATGTCTCTTTATAATCTTTATATATAATTGGTATAATTGTATTCCATTGAAAGTTTGAAACAGTAAGGCAATGGTATCATGGTGAACACTTGAAAGCATTCTATTGAGAATACTCAAATGTCGGCAGAACTAAAGTTGAGAAAATTATAATGAATAGTCGTCAATAATTTTGGACACGATGGCTCATGGAATTCTGTGTATATTTATACGTATGTCTAGATGACTAGGACGACTAGGTTATATGATTAATTGATGCTAAGAATTGAACATTACCTTAGTTTGCCATAGCATAACTAACAAATGAAATATTCATATCTCAATATTTATTGATTCACTTATATTGAAGATCGTAGTTAACTTTTTTTCTAGTTAATTACAAATTGCTATTTACTAAACGTTCTTTGAAAATATGTCAGCTATTTTACAATAATATTTACTTCTATAGAACAAGAAATAAAAGTCATTACATTTTTTTAAATAAAATTTGTAATTTCATAATTTTATTAAATCCGAAATTTCACGATCGTCCTCCTACACCAGTACTATTAAGTAAAAAACAAATATCATAGCTACACGGTTATATTAATATAACCACAATATTTATAATGTCGTATAAATGACTTCGGAGAATAGAATTTTTTGATTTTTGAATATAACTCATGTAGTCGTTCCTAAGTAGAGAATACTCCAATTTTTATCAATACTTTTCATTATTTATCATATTGGAACGATTGCCGTCTATCCACATCGTACATTATTCCTTAAGTAGGGCACACGTTGTTAAAATGCTGAATGTGAGGAATGGGAAGCGGGGCCGACTGCTCACTTAAGGCCTTTAGTCAGCAGTCTAAGGTATATAACTATTACCAATATGGGCAACATGTGTAGTGGAAGAGTGTGCGACATGGAGCAGAGACAGACAGTAAACAAGACCTAATCCGTGCGGCCACCCTCAATTCACATTCACGGCTTGCCAATATCTACCCGGATCGGTAACCCATATTCTATATATATTAATTACAAATATTATTTGTTAAACAAAATATACGTTACATTTATAACATTGTGCCTTACTTGAATAAGGTAACCCAGATCTCTAGTATGTAAATATTACACATCGAGGTCGAGTCCCCGAGACCTCGTCAATAAAAACATAACTCTATCGGTATAGCGTATGCAAAACCGCCAGTAATCGGTGAAGAGGGGAAGTTACAATATTATCTGACATAATATTCTTATGCAATAATACATCGTTTATACTTGTTCCACATATTTTTAGACGCAAAATTCTATATCATAAGTTGCAATAGTATCTGATATGCAATACATATTTATTAGTATTAGATATAATTAATTGTACATATTATAAAGATTTTCAAAACAATGATTGTGCAGTTTGATGAAAAAATGTATGGCTCAGTCTAAACTCATAATATTCGATAAACAAAAGTATAATTCTTTGTTGTGTTTTTATCCGGTTTAGAAAATATTAAAGCATAACAACATTATAATAATATAATATTTAGAAATCATTATGATTATACGAATAAACAAGTATAGATTATTAAAATTTTCATTAAAAATGTATCTATCCAATGAATTTATGATCGATATTTCATTTGGTTTTATAAGTATCGCCGCAATGTATAGTAAAATGCACTATTATATATCAAAATACTGATGGTCTAACTATTCATTTGATGATGATTGTAACCGGCAAAAAAAGAGCATTTAAAGCTAAAAAATATATATATGTAATAATTAATAATGTATAATAAATTGGTACACCTTACTAGATGTTTTTCGTTTTTTGTTTTTGACAATAATTTACGTGTTTTTTAACTTTCAGAAAACAATTTTAAAAATTTATAATTATTTATAAGTCAATCATAATATTATTTTAAAATAGGAATGGCAAAAAACTCTGAATCGGCTTTGTGAATAACTGGTTATTATTATTATTATTTATTATTATTTTCCAACATTCAATAATAATATTTGTGAATATTATTAAAATACATGATTTTCAAACTTTTGAAGGAAGGTAGGTAGGTAGACATTATATGCATCATAAAAATACAAAATTAATTGCAATATGATCTAAAAAGTAATGTTATTAATATATACTGTTAGGGTGACATGGATGAGATATCTATTGACGAAGAAACTGGAAGCGAATTTCCTAGTAGCAAAAAAAACATACCTGAAAATATTTTGGAAATGTTTAACAAAATAAACGAAAAAACCTCAGTTATGGAGCAATAAATTAAAACATTTGAATATTAGTTTTTTTTTTTATTCAAAATAATATATTGTAAAATATTTTTTGATTATAAAAGCCTCGTGCAATTCAATAATTTCTAGAACTGTATAGAGGCGAAAAAGAAAGACAAACGTCTAAAAAAATACAAGTATGTAATGATGTGCGTCTAAGTAATCATAAGAGTTAAGATGTTGATGACTTTTGCATTTTTTTTCATTTTATTTTATACAATGCTATCCTTGCTAAAAATTTGTTTCATGCTCCCTTGATGCAGAATATTCTAATTTTATTTTGCATTTTTTGCATTTTTAGCTATAAATGCATTTTTTTGTTTTTTAACGTCATTTTTTAACATTTTTTCATCTTTTAGAGCATTTTTTGTACCTCTTATACAATGTGGGGCATTTTTCACAAATTATAGATTTTAGGGCAAACGTTACAAAAAATATGTTACGCAAATATTTTTAATTTTTAATATTGAAATTTATTTATAAATTATTTAAATGCTTCTACTATTAGACCCATTATTATACCCATATCTCTAATAAAAACTATTATTTATAAATAAGTTTTTTCACTTACTTAATTAGTATTTTAGATAACTATTAAGATCATTTTTTGAAGTTCTTAGGGCATTTTTGTGTGTTATTTAGGTCATCAACATCCTAACTCTAGTAATCATGTATAATTAAAATTAAATATTTAAATATAGTATAATAAAATAATTTAAAATAATTATGATAACCTATAATTA
This sequence comes from Melanaphis sacchari, assembly GCF_002803265.2. NCBI lineage: Eukaryota > Metazoa > Arthropoda > Insecta > Hemiptera > Aphididae > Melanaphis > Melanaphis sacchari. The sequence continues at coordinate 7,045 of NW_020271526.1, read as the reverse complement.
TAATATTAAATAAGATAAAATTATAAAAACGATAGATAGCACATATACACACATACAGGATATTAGTTATAAAAATGCAGGTCACAACACAGTGTCTTTACCATCGCTTTGTGTAGATGATCACAAGCGAAAGTAAAAGATTACACAGATCGGATATACAAAAATATGTAAGTGTTGAAGTTTTTCATAATTAAAATTAAATATATAATAAATAATTACATGAAAGAATTGAAATAAAGTCAATAAGTTTACTTAAATAAAGAAAGTTTTGTAATTATTTAATGCACACTGTTTACCTTACAACAGTGGTGTATTTAGAACTGAACTTTGGGAGGGGGGGGTTTAATTTTTTTATTAACATATTGGATGACGTGACACTAATTTATTGTAAATATACTGTTTTGTTATATACTTAAACTTTTTAATACAAATATACAATAGATCGTAATGTTCCTATGCAATTGTAGTTTCGTTTCACTAAGTTAATAATATAGTTCAATGGTTGATAAAATAACGTGTAGGTAAGTACATGAAAACTTTAACGATTGTCGATTATAGATTAAAGTGTAACACACTATAAGTGATTAATTGCACAAAATAAAATATGTTTTATGACGACGATAAAAGATTGTCATAATAATTACACCGATCGTCCATGTCCATATCTACAATATCTTCATGGAAATACTCATATTCCTGTAGGTACCCACATTAGATAAAGTAAGCTGTACTATTTAGTATTTATAATTAGAATTACATAGAACAATATTACAAAGGTATTTTAAAATGTACACTGTTAATTTTATTATATTGGATAATTTGTTATACCTAAGTACAATATAATTAATTTATAGGTACTAAAAATTTTAGTTTTCTCGTAATAAATTAAATCACCCAACAATTTCGAGGGGGGTATCCCCCCCTCCACCATTAGTACGCCACTGCCTTACAATGTACTCAAAATATCATTAGAGAAGTCGCTGTCAGCAGAAGAAAGGTAATATACTGATTTCTGATTAATTTAAAGGCTTATAATCCAACCTCGATATATATAAATATTATAACGGCCTTTTATTTTAATTCATTAAACAGAGATTTGGTCAAAAAAAACTTCGTTTAATGTAAGAGAAAAAAATACATTTAAATTTCCATTATGTCACAAAATTTCCAAAGGAGCGACAGTTTTATACGTTATATTGAGATTTGTTTACTGTGAATTTGAATTTATTTTACTTTAAATGTATAAAGTTTGATTCACAATAAGTTTTGACTTATTAGTTATCGAAGGATTAGGAGAAAAAATAATTATTAATTATTAATTAAACACATCGTATGTCATACATAAATATTTTTTTATATATTTTTATTAATTGATAGGATTCTTTACATATTGTATATAACAAGCTGACCCGGCTAACGTTGTTTTGCCATATAAATGATATCTAATGAATATTTTGGTATTCAAATAAAAAATAATTAAATTATTGTAAGTGGGAGGGAATGTCGTATAATGGTATATGACTGAGATGAATGGTGTACTGTGAATGATGACGGCCCATAAAAATAACAAAACACCAAATATCCTCACCGCCCATAAAGTAAATTTGTAAAAATGTATGTGGTTCGTTTGGCATTGGTAGCAATGAGCCCACTCTATGATAAACTTGGCTTTTGATTTTGAATATTGAATTAAATTGTTGACCATTAGCAGCATTATTTTTAACTATTTCTGATTTCTGAACGATGTCATTTGGAAACATGAATTGAATGTTCGAATTGACTTCAGGAACAGATTAGAATCTGGATCCGTACCGATAAGTAAACCGTTCAATAATTCAGGTGGTGTATCAATTTCCGGTAGTTGCACTTTTCTTGACGCGCAACACATACCGGTTGGCTAATTTTTGAACTTAAGCGCATTACAATAAGGGCATTCCTTGTCCATAGCACCAATCTCTACTTTCGAATGAGCGTAATATTTAATATCGGGCCCATACTCGAATGCTAGACGAAGGAATGAATTGGATGTAAATGCTTTATGTACTTGTTGGCGTTGTCGGTCATTTGCTCTGCGTGTGTCAACTACGAATTGACGCACTTCTAATCGTTTTTTTTTTATTTTGTTCAGCTTGTGCCTCACGCAATTGCACCATGTTCACACGTACATTTTCATTATTCGGTTGGATTTGTACGTCTCTTTTTTGTGCTCTTCTATCTCGCATGATTGTACTTTTGGTCTTTCGACGGGCCAAATCAGACCCCTTGCGTCTTTCTGGCATTGTACAAAATACACAAATTGATACAATTAAAGTTCACATATGTGATTATTAACCTTTGTTATAAATGAGAGAGAAAGCTTATTGTGTTAGATCGACCCATTCAACGGTCGAATCGTTTCTGATAAATTCATTAAATACGATAACCGTGATAAATACACGGTCGTATAATATTTATTTATTTTTTTTTTTTTTATCGAAAAAAAATATTCACAACCCGGCGTCTATGGCCATTAGTTACAGTTAGTTACAGAAAAAATTTTAGATGGAGTTGAATAAATTGGTTGATTTTAAGAAATCTAACATCTTGATGTTGTCCTCTGTTTCTGGTCCTAGAGCGGTGTCGAGTGACGTGTCGATTCCGATCCTTTGTCTATCCTGTTCATGTTTGAGACATTCTGATATCGTGCTTTACAGTCAGCCTGACACCGCAAATGTCACATATGGGAGCTTTTTCTTTAATATTATGGGTATACATATTGCATAATCGGTATAATATATAGTTCGATAAATTTCTCAGAACAATTATATCTACACGCCGATAAAAAGTAAAAACCGAAAAAGAGGTCAGGTTACAGGTAGATGGAAACATAATCTAATCTAATAATATATAAATATACAATTTACATGTTAAATATTAAAAAAAATTTGTGATGAGCCACCCTTTACACCTAAGGGTATGAAAAATAGTTAACATCACTCTCTGAGACATACTTAATATACACAAAAGATTTCATGAAAATCGGTCCAGCCGTTTCGGAGAGTTCGGTAACAAACATTGTGACACAGGATTTTAATATATTAGATTAAAAACCTGTTATTTTTCGTAACAATCAATTGTCCACATTCTGGTCCATGGCGTTTATAAGAGAGTGACAAAAACTTGTAGGTACTTAAAAAATCTCATTTTTAGACCTACCACGTTTCAATAGTAGGTATTCAATAACAGTTTACTCATTGCACAAATTAATAATGGGGTAAAATGATAAATTACACGATTAATGACATTTTCCCATTATAACTACATACTGTTATTATTTTTACTGTAGTTTTTAATTTTTTTAAATTTTTTAAATTTTTTTTTTTTTAATCATTCATTTCACAACTAAATTGGGATACTTATTTTTTTATTATTATAATCTTAAATATATACATTAAAGTAGGTAACATTTATTCCTTCGATAATTAGATTTATTTAAAAATTCAGAGTTATAACAGAAACATATTATTATTAGATAGCAGTATTTTTCAATTTCTCACAGTCTGTGATAGGAGCTTGATTTAAAAAACCACGTAAAATCATTGAAAAAGTAATAAACTGATTTTGATTATCACAACCACAATTCCCAGTTGGGTCACTTAAATCGATATTTTTTGCTACTATTCCTTTTGCTTTTATGTCGCTTGCAAATTTACCCTATAAATTAAAAATAATACATAAATTCATGCATGAAGAATACTTGTTATAATTTAAAAAATTTTACTTTTTGAAAAAATGAATCGGCGTTATCAGCACACCAGTAAAGATCATACTTCTGAGTGTTATCAGGATCACAATACTAAAAATATTTAAAGGTATTTAAAAAAAAATCATAGTTATTAACGTCAGTTTTTTTTAAACGATAGTGCTTTTATATCTAACATATGTTTAACAAAATAAATAAAATATTTATATCTAATTTTTTGATGTGATTGATAGTAGACAATCAAAACCAACACTTATAGTGTTTTTTGTTTTAGTTAAATTGGTATAGATAACTTCATAATAGTGAATAGTAATAAAAAAAAAATATAATGTTAATTTTTAATTTTATTTTTAGTAGATTAATCAAAACAATGAATAAGTATTATTGTATACTTTTTTATATGACACGTAACATTTGGGTATATTATCAGATATTTCTGGATCTGTGATCGGGCTCACTGAAAATTCAAGATAAATTTTGTCTTTTGCAATGTTTGAGCTTTTTAAAACATTAGCGAATGCCGTCTGAAAAATTAAATATTAGTTAATTAAAACTATGCTCCTACAAATACCTACTTTACCAAGGTATTATTTGTCTGAACATTACTGTCATTTAATGGAACGATCCCACTCTTAAACTGGTCATTACAAGGATTAAATTTATCAAAACCAATTATATAATAATCCATAAGATCATTCATCCAGTCAGCAAAATTGAACCCTATCAATCAAAACGATAAATACATTTGCATTGTAGAAATATTGTTAATATAAATAATTATTAAATATTCCTATTATTATAGGTCGGTTTATTAGCTATTTGAATTTACAACTTACAACCTGGAACATTAGGATTATTACTATAATACATCATGCTGGTTGCATTCACATAAAGTCCAACCTCAGGAGTAACAGGTTTTGTTTTTAATTCAGTAACAAATTGTTTCAAATTATCGAAAAATGTTTTATCAAACTGAACATCATTAGGCTAAGGACAGTAAATAATAATTGTATCAGTATTTATTAGTTTTTAACTACTGATATTCTTTTGACAATATTGATATATCAATTAATATTTTTGAACAAAAAAATATCGTTGTTATATAACTATAATTTACATATCATAAAATATTTATTATTTTTATCAATAAATAACTAAGTCTAACTGAGAATACATATTATCTAGTATTCATATTGAAATCAATATTGTAGATGGTACTTTTCTAATTTATTATATAAATTGTTCTTAAATTTTGTTATATCAATATGTTAAAGTAATTGTATATAGCTGTACCAAAGTTATGTGCTACTTTTTTTATTTTTTGCAACCCAGTTGAATGTACCATTGCTTGTTCATGTGTATTATACCAATCATGAAAATAAAAAGTCATTACAACTACCTAGACTTATATTTACAAATCCAGCCGTCTAACATGAATTTTGCTCTAGTACAAATAAATGGTAATTAAAAATGTTGTTTGTAATAAACATTAATTTTAGGAGTTAGGACGGTTTGATTTTTCTGGTATGTTTTTATTTTATGTCTCCATTTTCTGATTAAACTAAAAATTAATGACTATTTTTTAAAGAAGAAATCAATTCAAGTCAATATGCTTGAACAATGAAATATTATCCAACTATAGTTTACGTATTCATAAAATCTTTTTTTTATCCTAACCCGATATACCCAAGAATACGAATTATCTTTTATACATAATAAATTATATCCTATTTAGATTAATTTTTTTTTTAGCATTTTAGTTAGGGTGTGTCCTGTATTTGCTTCCTTGCTTTACACCCTGGGAACAGTTGATGAAACTTCGTATCATCAAACAGTTAAATTATACGGAGCTCTGGTCTGTGGACTGTGGTTTACGCATCTCTGCTCATCTCGCATGCAAGCGAACAAATGGCGTACCAACCAAAACATCCCATCTAAGAATTTTTTGACGAAGGGCGAAGGCTTTAGTAAATAAACTCATACGGCTTCTATTATTAAAATAATAATTAATATGATTAAATATAATACATTTTTTTAAAACATCAAAGCTTTTAAGGTATTTGTCATGTGATTGAATAGTACCAAAAGTGGTATATATTTAATATAAGAAGTGATAAGTGTCTCACGTTTTAAAAAATGAAATATGACTTTTAATTTTTTCCGATAGTTGTAGTCGATGATATGAAACTGTGTTAAAAAAAATTTAAACAAACTAGAGAAGTAGTTATATATTATATGTTAGTATTTTTTCTTGTTAGTAATAATCCTTTATTTATAAAAAATTAGAATTAAATGTCTATGATTATCAAAACATATATCATGAATCATGTATACAATATTATATACGTAATTATGGAACTAGCGATGAGAATGAAATCACTTAAATAATAGAACAGAAAATAAAAGAGGAATTCGATGACTTAAATAAAATATTTATTGGAAATGAAGGAATTAAAGATGAGAATGAAATCATTAAAATAGAAAAATTGAAATCAAATAATCGTGAAATTAAAAAAATATATTCTAATCTTATAGGGTTAGAATAATAATAAAAAAAAAAAAAAACGAAACACTTTTGATAAATTTAGTTTTGACAATTATTTGATATACAATGCCAATATATACATAAAAGATGCAATAAGTGACTTAATCTCTGAATATTCAGAATATTTAAGCTGGATAAATTATCAAATGTAAACTATTATTATATTCGAGCTCAATATAATTAAACAAATATTCATATATTAAAACGTATTATGATTTTTTTTAATTTAATATAATACCTATTTATTTTAAAGCAAAATAAAGAAACAAAACAAACAATGAAATAAATTAACAAATCGTGGTTTTAAAAGGAAGCAACCAAAATTTATTAATTCACTGAATTATTAATTTAATTTAATTTTTATTTAACTCTCAAAGTTATTTTAATTTTTAAATTATTCTGTCACTAAGTAAATATTTAAAGTAACAAACAAGTTTATTTACAAGTAAATATAAAATGATTCGTTATGATTATAAATCTAGTTTATGGAATAAAAATAATATTTATTTATACTATTATTATTGACTTAACAGTTTAGTACTTACTGGATCACTATTCATATTCCTTAAAGTTAACCCCGTTATATTAGTATTATCTAAACAATTTTTTAAATCGAATAATTTGTCTGCTGCATCTTTTGCATTTTTAGCTAAATTTATCCAAGCTGCGTTATCAATGTAATCAATATACAAATACACTGGTTTACCAGTTAATGATAAATTAATTATGTTTGCTGTAATAAAAAAAAAAAAAAAAAA